>NW_028261382.1:5601585-5937572 GCF_051295495.1 Thamnophis sirtalis
CTCTTCTAACCGGTTGGGTAGATTTGACGAACCGGTTCTATCGAACTGGTGCGAACTGGTAGGAACCCACCTCTGGGTTTTGGGTTAAACCTCCACAAATTTAGGGAGGAAAACAAAGCAACTCTGAATATTATGAAGGATTTCCCCAAGATGTCAGAGGAAACCTGGTGGCACATTAATTGATTCAAATGACATCTATTTCATGATTCGTGTGCATCTCCTAACTTCACTCCTAACTTGTGCGACGTGGTGACTCAGTGGCTAAGATGCCAAAGTTGTCAATTAGAAAGGTCGGCAGTTCGGCGGTTCGAATCTCTAGTGCTGCGCAATGGAATGAGCTCCCGTTACTTGTCCCAGCTTCTGCCAACCGAGCAGGTTAAAAAATGCAGGTAGAAAAATAGGAATAGGTCTCGGAAGGCTGCTATCATGTCTCCTCTGGTCCTTCTCTTCATTTGGCTGGCCATGCCCAGTTCCTGCAACCGTTCTCCATATGTTTGAGCCTCCAGTTCCCTAATCATCCTGGTTGCTCTTCTCTGCACTTTTTGTAGAGTCTCAACAACTTTTTTATCATGTGGTGACCAAAACTGGATGCAGTACTCTAGGTGTGGCCTTACTAGGGCTTTACAGAGTGGTATTAGTGCCTCCCTTGATCTTGAGGGTATCCCTCTGTTAATGCAAGTTGAGTTGTTTCCCGAAGGCTTAGGTCATAGATCAGCAGAAGCTTCCAAAGTAGGTCTTGGTGCTGAACTCAAGTTGATTGGCATCACTTTGAGAAGGTAGGCAAGATCTTGATTTGGTTGCTTTGTTGATATTTTTTAAATTTTCTTTTTGTTTAAGAACCTGATTAATACTGCCTTGACTGAAGATTCCCATTTCAATAACTGTGGGTGGAGGCCAAGTAGATGTGATGTTGGCCTAAGAATGGCCTAATTCCTTCTGGTAGATGAAGATGGCTCTACTCTGGTTGTCTATGGGGATTCTCAGTCATCCTGGTCATGGTTGTCCCAAAGGTGATTTTTTTCAAGAGGCAACTGGACCTTCTGGTTTTTCTTTGAAGACCTTTCCCTTCTCATCCTAGAAGCTTCTTCAACTGAAGAGCCTTTCCATGACCGATAGTCCTTGACTTACAAGTGTCCATTTAGTGACCGTTCAAAATCAGAAGGGCACTAAAATAACAATTTTTCACACTTACCGCCGCTGTTGCGTCCCCATTGCTCACATGATTTATATTCAGGCACCTGACAACTGACTCACACTTATGACAGTGGCCGTTTCTCGGAATCATGGGGGGCCCCATTTGCGACCTTCTGACAAGCAAAGCGAACGGGGAAACCCGATTCGCTTAACGACCATGTTGCTAATGTAAGAAACCCAGTGATCCACTCAACACGAGTGGGGAGAAATGCATAAAAATGGGGTCAAACCCACGGAACAGATTTCTCACCCAGCAACATACATTTTGGGCTCAATAAGTTTGAGTTTGAGTTTGAGTTTTATTTCATTTGTATGCCGCCCTTTTCCCTGAAGGGACTCAGGGCGGCTCACAACTCAAGGGAAGGGGGATACAGACAGTTAACAACAACACAAAAACAATACATAGTTAAAACGCAACAATCATACCATTCGAGATAGGGGCAATGATTTTTTATCCCCAGGCCTGTCGGAACAGCCAGGTTTTAAGGGCTATGCGGAAGGCCTGGAGGGTGGTGAGGGTGCGAATCTCCATGGGGAGTTCGTTCCAGAGGGTCGGAGCAGCCACAGAGAAGGCTCTTCTCCGGGTGGTCGCCAGTCGACACTGGCCGGCGGATGGAATTCGGAGGAGGCCTGCTCTGTGCGATCTAATCGGTCTGGTGGAGGTAATAAGTTGAGGACCACCTGTATTTTCACCAGGAATACTTTTGGAGTGGAAAGGGATTCCCCATCTCGGCTGCAAATTGAAATAAGGACTGGGGTTAATGTTGAGATGAACACGCAACTCTAAGGAAGGCTGCGATTTCTGCATGAAGCAATGCCAGGGACTTACAGGCAAGGTTAAAAGCATTAGAGTTGCACCAGTTCAAGGCTTGGGCATACGGGGCAATGCGATGATGCCTGCATTTAAATCAAATAGCAAATAGATTTTTTTTTCCACCCCTCTTTAGATAAAGTGGCCTCTAGAGGAAAGAAAACGGTTCTGGGGCGTAGAAAAATAAAAACAGCGAAATTCTAAATTTGCCACCAAGGTTTCAGGTATGAATGCCTGTCTGTCAAGAGTAACTCTGTGTGTGTGTGTGTGTGTGTGTGTGTGTGTGTGTGTGTCTTGATTCATCTCTAATGGATTTTTAAGAAGGAAGGAAAAAAAATATGCCAAAGAAGTGACGGAAAGGTGAGGATATAAAGAGGGGATGAGAAACTTCTGGCCCTCTTGGAAAATAGAAGGATTGCGTAGCTTTGCCGAAGACACACAACAGCCTTGGTTGAAGTCTTCAGAGCTGCTTTCCTAAGACGTGTTTTGCTGAGTTCATTTTTTTGTGCATGTGGGTGGCTTAGGGTGTGTGGTTGAATGAGGTCTCTTTGGCCAGTAAAAATAAGAATAGAATAGAATAGAATAGAATAGAGTAGAGGAATGAAGGAATAGAATAGAAATAGAATTGAATTGAATAGAAATAGTATAGTATAGAATAGAAATAGACTAGAATAGAAATAGAATATAGATAGAATAGAATAGAATAGAATAGAATGGAATGGAATGGAATGGAAATAGGAATAGGACTCAGATTAGGACTAGGAGCAGAGCAGAGCAGAGCAGAGCAGAGCAGAGCAGAACAGAATAAGGAATAGAATTAGGACTATGATAAGAGTAGAGTAAATAGAATAGAATAGAATGGAATAGAGGAATGAAGGAATAGAATAGAAATAGAATAGAATTCAATAGAAATAGTATAGTATAGAATAGAAATAGAATAGAATAGAAATAGAATATAGATAGAATAGAATAGAATGGAATGGAATGGAATGGAATGGGAATAGGAATAGGAATAGGACTCAGATTAGGACTAGGAGCATAGCAGAGCAGAGCAGAACAGAACAGAATAAGGAATAGAATTAGGACTATGATAAGAGTAGAGTAGAGTAGAGTAGAATAGAATAGAATGGAATAGAGGAATGAAGGAATAGAATAGAAATAGAATAGAATTCAATAGAAATAGTATAGAATAGAAATAGAATAGAAATAGAATAGAAATAGAATATAGATAGAATAGAATAGAATAGAATAGAATAGAATAGGAATAGGAATAGGACTCAGATTAGGACTAGGAGCAGAGCAGAGCAGAACAGAATAAGGAATAGAATTAGGACTAGAACTAGGACTAGGACAAGAGTAGAGTAGAGTAGAATAGAATAGAATAGAATTCTTTATTGGCCAAATGTGATTGGACACACAAGGAATTTGTCTTTGGTGCATATCCTCTCAGTGCACATAAAGAAAAATAAAATAGAATACATTCATCACGAATCATAAGATACAACACTTAGTGATACTCATAGGTTACTAATAAGCAATCAAATCATACTAGGAAACAAATAAAACAATATACATTTTAAAGATACAAGCAACATGGTTATAGTCATAAGTGGGAAGAGATAGGTACTAGGAAGAAAGAGAAGAATAATAGCAATACAGTCTTAGTGGGTACTATGAGAATATTGAGGAAATTAGGTTAGCAGAGAGATGGCATTCGGGGGGGGGGACTGTCCATGTGTCTTGGTGTGCAGTGCCCTATAGCGTCGTTTTGAGGGTAGGAGTTGAAACAATTTATGCCCAGGATATGGGGGGTTTGTAGTTATTTTCACAGCCCTCTTTTTGACTCGTGCAGTGTGCAGGTCTTCAAAGGAAGGCAGATTGGCAGCCATTGTTTTTTTCTGCAGTTCTGATTATCCCTTGAAGTCCGTGTCTGTCTTGTTGGGTTACAGAGCCAAAGAAGGCAGTTATGGAGGTGCAGATGACAGACTCAATCATGCGAACGAAGACAGAAACCAGGAAGAGGGTTGAGGGCCACAGAAATCTTGTGTTCTGCTTCTGCCCCTTTGGCTGCCCCATCTGTTCCCATCTCCCAGGTCTGGTCTCGATCCCCACACCTTCCTCCTCCCCTTCTGCTAACTCCAGAATTCCTAAAGAAGACCAAATGGTCACCTCCGTGTGGTAGTCTCAAAGCATAGGGAGGCATAACATCTGCCGAGCACATCTCTCGTTTCCCAAATGGGCATTTCCCGGAACCAGAACTGGGAGAGGGGAATAGATTTTAAGATTAGGGATAGGAGTCAAACTGAGGTTCTCAGCCCTTCTAATCTAGACTTGAGCCATCTCTGGTAGGTTTAGGTCTAGCTAGAAAGTTGATTGTGGCTCAGGGAAATCATGTAGAAACCAGGGATAGAGAAAGAGTGTGAGGGAGGAAGACAGAAAGAAGGAGAGAGGGAGAAAGAGAGAATGAGAGAGAAAGAGGAAATAAGAGAGAAAAAAGATGGAGAAACAGAGAGTGAGAAGGTGAGAAAGAAAGAGAAGGAGAGAAAGAGAGGGGGAAGGAGTGAGAGGGAGAAAGAGGAAGGAAGGGAGAATGAGAGAAAAAGAGAAAGAGAGTGAGTCTGAGAGAGGAGAGAACAAGAGGGGGAGAGAGAGAGGAAATGAGAGAGAGGGAAAGTGAGAGGAAGGTAAAAAGAGAGAATGAGAGAAGAAGAGAGTAGTGAGTATGAGAGACAGAACAAGAAAGAGAGAGAGAATGAGAGAATGAAAGAGAAAGAGAGGAAATGAGAAAGGGAAAGAGAAGAAAGAACGAGAGGGAGAAAAAGAGAGTGAGAGAATAAGAGAGTGAGAGAGAGAATGAAAGAGAAAGAGGAAATGAGAAAGGGAAAGTGGGAAGAAAGAGAATAAGAGGGAGAATAAGAGAGAGAGAATAAGAGAGGGAATGAAAGAGAAAGAGAGGAAATGAGAAAGGGAAAGAGAAGAAAGAACGAGAGGGAGAAAAAGAGAGTGAGAGAATAAGAGAGTGAGAGAATAAGAGAGTGAGAGAGAGAATGAAAGAGAAAGAGGAAATGAGAAAGGGAAAGTGGGAAGAAAGAATAAGAGGGAGAATAAGAGAGAGAGAATAAGAGAGGGAATGAAAGAGAAAGAGAGGAAATGAGAAAGGGAAAGAGAAGAAAGAACGAGAGGGAGAAAAAGAGAGTGAGAGAATAAGAGAGAGAGAGAATGAAAGAGAAAGAGGAAATGAGAAAGGGAAAGTGGGAAGAAAGAGAATAAGAGGGAGAATAAGAGAGAGAGAATAAGAGAGGGAATGAAAGAGAAAGAGGAAATGAGAAAGGGAAAGTGAGAAGAAAGAGAATGAGGGGGAGAAAAAGAGAGAGAGAATGAGAGAGAATGAAAGAGAAGAAATGAGAAAGAGAAAGTGAGAAGAAAGAATGAGAGGGAGAAAAAGAGAGCGTGCGGGAGAATAAGAGAGAAGGAAGAGAGAGAATACGAGATGTGTATGAAAGAGGGAACGGGAGAGAGGAGGAGGAGGAGGGGGGGGTCTTTCTCCCCTCCATCGGAGCCAGCTGCTGCTCGGGGCTGGGCCACGGCGGGTGCGCTCTTCCCCACGCCCACCTCTCCCCCCTCCCCCACCCCTGCCAGGAGCTGACACTGTGATGTATTCAGCAGCACAGCCAGCTTACTGTCTCGCTCTGTGTGCGCGTCTGTGTGCGAGCGTGTGCAAGTGTGTGCGAGCCTGCGTGCGTGCGTGTGTGTCTGTGTGCCTGCCCTGCGCGCGTGTGTGTGAGAGAGAGAGCGAGAGCGAGAGAGAGAGAGAGAGAAAGTGAGCGAGCGAGCGAGTGTGTGTGGGCGCCTATGTGCCTCTGTCTCCTCTCGCTGACTCCGAAAAGCAGCGGTGGCAGCCGAAGGAGCTCGGGACCATGCAGCTGCCCCAGCTCGTGGTCCCCCCTCCGAGCCGGGTCCCCCTTGTTTGGATGCCCGCCGGCTCCAACTTCCTCTGTGTCGAGGTAGGCTGAGGCTTTTTTTGTGGCTTCCTCCGTCTTTGTCTGTCTCTGTTGTGGCCTTTGTCTGGAATCGGAAGGCGAGCCCAGCCAACCCTACTCAACCCAATCTCATCTTCCTTTCCCTTCTTTCCCTCCCTCCCTCCCTCCCTTCCTTTCTCCCTCCCTCCCTCCTTCCCTCGCTCCCTTCCTTCTTTCCTTCCTTCCCCATCTCTCTCTCCTCTCTGTTACTGGAGCCGCCTGCCCTCCGCCTGGCACCGGGAGGAGATCTGCCAGGTGGCACAGCCCCTCTGGAGGGAACCTTGTCCAATTGGGGCGAGAACCACCCCTCTCATGGGTGGGTGGGTGAGTGCGGGGGGGGGGAGAGGAGGATCCCACGGAACGAAGGGGGAGGAAGGTTGGGAACCGGGACCCCCCCTCCTGGCAAATTGGCTGGTCGTTGTTTTTTTTTTAAGGATAGGAGGAGATTTTCTTTGGATGCAAGGGGGGGGGGAGGAGGAGGAGGAGGATGCTAACTGGTATTGCCCCCTCCCCTCACCCTCCATGAGCGAGGGAGAGAGGGGAGGAGGGTTTGTCTGGCTGCATGGTGGGCCACATGGCTCCCTGGCTCTCTCTCCAGCATGAAAAGGGACAGATGTTTTGAATGCATGCTGGATTTGCCACTGAGTATTTTTATTTTTTTTGCACAGAGGTGGAGATCCGGGCAGGTGTGGACGGTGTTGAGCAGCTCGGGGAGCAGGGGGGGGGGGGGTTAGGGCACGTGGTGAAGCGAGCAAGAAGGGTCTTTGGGCTCGGCTGGGCGAGGGGGGCAAGCCCCCTGCTGGGTGGGTGTGGCTGAGTCCAGGTCTATCCCTCCTGAGTTAAAATGGAGGCCCTGGGAGTTGAGATGGTTGAACCAGAGCTGCCACTCAGCTTCCCCTGGACCACTCTGAACACCTCCTCCTCCTCCTCCTCATCAGCTGGCATTTGCTGCCAGCCCCACCCCCTGCCAGCCAGTTCCACGGGGGAGAAAGAGATGGGGAGCTGGGAGGGAGATGTGCCTTGAAGATGGGAGGGAAACGCCGGGCAGGAAGTGGGTGCTCCAGAACAGGAAATCCCTCCTGCGTATCTGATCCATGGCGGTAGGGTGGGATCAGAAGAAGAAGCTTTGGGGAAAGGGGACAACTTTGGGGGAGAGTGATAGCAAGGAAGAGGAGAGGGGAGGGATTCATTTCCCACGATGGAATTCTCCCTTCCTTCCATGTCTCCTGATTCAACCCACAAGTCCATCCTTTTCTCTCGCCGTCTTAATGTCCATCTGTGTTGGATCCCAAGCTGGTGGCCACCATCATCCCCACAAAATGAATAAGAATGAAAAAAACGGGAAGGTTGAAATCTGCATGATTTCCCATGGAGTTTAGAACCTCTCTTCATTTTCGCCGTCGCCTCTGAGGGTCCACGCCTTCATACGTCTCCTGTTGGGGTTGCCCAAAAGGCTAAACTTGGCTAGCAGAAGGTTTGGGTCGATGGTACTTCAGAGTCTTTGGTACCAATCTTGGTGGGTGGCATGAAAAAGGGGTCTCTGGACTGAGCTATAATAGGATTTATTCATCTGGGTACCTCATGTCGTGTGAAGAGAGGGGCCGTGTTTAGGAATTTCGATCTTGTGCGAACCCGACTGCGAATATGAATGCAGGTAGTCCTCGACTTACGACCACAGTGGAGACCAAGATTTCTGCCGCTAAGCAAGACATTTATGAATTTTGCCCCGTTGTAGGAATTTTCTCGCCACCTTGATTAAGGGAATCCCTTCAGTTGTTAAGCTAGCCACACGGTCGTTAAGTGAATCAGGATTCCCCATTGGTTTTCCTCGCCAGGAGGTCACAAATGGGGACCGCTTGACCCCCGGATGCTGCAACCGTCATAAATGCGAATCCATTGCCAAGCCTCTGAAATTTGATCACGTGGCCGTGGAGGATAGTGCAACGGTCGTAAGTGCGGGAAAGGGTTATAGGTCACTTTTTCCAGTGGCGTGGTAATTTTGGTCACTAAATGAAGAGTTGTACGTCAAGGACCGCCTGTAAGGTTTCGTTCAGGCGTATTGGTTTGATGAATGTGCTGGAGTCCCTCTGGTTTGTGATTTATGTGCTTATAAAAAAAAAAAAAACACGAGATATTCCAGCCGTTATTTGTATTGGCGGTCCCTATAACTACTCTATCGATCTGAAAAACGACTCGTGTTTCATTCGTCCAAATATTGGCCAGGAAAGCAATGCCCTGTATAAGCTATTCCTCATAAACAATGACATTACCTTCTCCGTAACCTTGCGAAGATTTGGTATAAAATTGGCACCACGTTTCACAAACAATAGCTTCTCTCTCTCCCCCCCCCCACTTCTTCTTGATCCTCGTGTCAAATTTTAGGTCGATCTGTCCTAGACATCCCTTCCTGCGCACGCGAGCATGCTATGATGAGCCAATTTTGAGTCCAGCGGCTCCTACGTGACACTTGCTCTCTTCTAATCACTGCCCAAGATTGTTGGGAGATTAGAAGCCCAATTCCAAGCTAGAGATCGCTCTGATGAGGTAGGTCAGGTAAGGAAGATTTCATGTGGTTTGTAGAGAGGTGCGAGATTCAGGAATGAGATTGGGTCGGTCAGAAGCAACCTGTACAGGTAAAGGTAAAGGTTCCCCTTGCATGTATGTGCTAGTCGGTCTCGACTCTAGGGGGCGGTGCTCCTCTCCGTTTCAAAGCCGAAGAGCCAGCGCTGTACGAAGACATCTCCGTGGCCATGTGGCCGGCATGACTCAACGCTGAAGGAGCGTGAAACACTGTTCCCTTCCCACCAAAGGTGGTCCCTGTTATTCTACTTGCATTTTTTACATGCTTTCAAACTGCGAGGTTGGCAGAAGCTGAGACAAGTCACGGGAGCTCACTCGGTTATGCGGCGCTAGGGATTCGAACCGCTGAACTGCCGACCTTTCTGACTGATAAGCTCAGCAGTCTTAGCCACTGAGCCACCATTTCCCTAACTTTATGTACAACTTAGCTTAATAAGTGTACAGGGAATAACTCAGAGGTGTCAAACTCAAGGCCCCAGGGCCGGATCCGGCCCGCGGGGTACTTAGATCTGGCCCACGGGGCCGCCCTGGAAACAGTGAAGGATTGGCACACAGTGCTTCTGCCACTGAAAATGGGCTCCCGAGCTCCATTTTCATTGGCAGAGGATTGCAGGAGGCTGTGGCAGCTGAAAATGGAGCTCAGGAGCCCGTTTTCACTGGTAGGCTACTCAGGCCACTACAGGCACCCCCAATAAGCGTGACGTTGTGGCTGGCCAAGCCCACCTTGGCCATTCCCCCCCCCCCAAGGTCAAACACAGTCCTGATGCAGCCCTCAATGAAAATCAAGTTTGACACCCCTGGAATAACTCTTTCTGAGAGGTCCTTGGTGGCATCTAAACTTGGTTCAACCAACCAAGCTCAGAGAGCATCAAAAAACCCTCGTTTCCACTGTGAGCTACAGATGTTCTCCTTGATAGATAGTTTTCTTTCTTTGATTCATGTGGATGTTCTTTTCTCTTTTACGTGCAAAGTAAATCCATGTAGCCATCACAAATGTTGAGATATGGAAATCACAGCCTTTGTACAACAGCAAAGCATGTGACTTAAATTCCCAGAGACAATGGGGCTGGGTAGTCTTCTGACAAATGGAAGGCTGGAGTGAATAAAATAGGAATGTTAGCCTATCCACTTCCTCTTGTGTCCTTTAAGCTTTCCCTTGGCTCTGGAGACCTCAAAGAAAAATGGCTTCGGAAAGGGAAAGGATGGTTCTTGGCCAACGTCTCCTCATCTGTTCAAGTCTCCCCCATCCACAACTCATGATGTCTCTCCAAGATGAGGCTGCCTAAATGAGCCAGGTTGTCTGCAGAGGAACATCTGGAGATAAGGTTGTGGGCTGAGGCCAGGTCTATCCCTCCCGAGTTAAAATGGAGGCCCTGGTGGTTGAGATGGTTGAACCAGAGCTGCCACTCAGCTTCCCTGGACCACTCTGAACACCTCATCATCCTCATCAGCTGGCATCTGCCAGCCCCAGCCCCTGTCAGTTCCGCAGGGAGAAAGAGATGGGGAGTTGGGAGGAAGATGTGACTTGAGGATGGAAGGGAAACACCCGGCAGGAAGTGGGTGCTCCAGAACAGGAAATCCCGCCTGTGCATCTGATCCATAGCAGTAGAGTGGGATCAGAAGGTTTGGGGACAACTTTGGGGCTGAGTGATAGCAAGGAAGAGTAGAGGAAGGGATTAATTTCCCACAATGGAATTCTCCCTTCCTTCCATGTCTTCTGTTTCAACTGTTCCATCACATTTGGACCTTCTAGATAAGCGACCGAGGGGTAGGATTTGAGAGACCCACGATGAAAATACCGAGTCCGTTATGTCTTCGTCATGGATGTATTTTCCAGAAAGAAACATAGCGGTAGAATAAATGGAACAGCTTGCCTCCAGAAGTTGTGAATGCCCCAACACTGGAAGTCTTTAAGAAGATGTTGGATAGCCATTTGTCTGAAACGGTATAGGGTTTCCTGCCTAGGCAGGAGGTTGGACTAGAAGACCTCCAAGATCCCTTCCCTGCTATTGTATTAAGTCATGGGGAAAGGGGGGGAGGTTACTAATGATGTCTGGACTTCCTGTAAAACAGGATGAAGAAATATCTGGCCTGCAAGCAGCCATTGCACTTCTAATCTAATTCCATCAGGACGAAGAGCAGATGGGCTTTGCATTTTGGTAGGCCAGCTCAGATGCAGAAATTCAAGATGGGTGATTCCCAATGGCTGGCATGGCATCTGAGAAGGACCTTGGGGCTTTGGTTGACTGCAAACGAAGTATGAGTCAGCAGTCTGAGGCCGAGATGAGACAAGGGAGCAGAAACGAGAATGGTAGCGCTTCTTCTGGTTTGACAAAGTCCAGCTAAGATCGTTGTATCCAGATTTGGGCCCTGGACTCAAGAGGAAGGTTGACAGATGACGTGTGTCAAGAAGAGGTGATTTTACTACTAGTTGTAGAGCCTGGCATATGAGCAGAAAGAAGGGTGCATGGAGGCGAGCTCAGTTGGGGTGCAGGAAAACTGGGTGTAGTCAACCTCTTGCGATGGGACAGAAGAGGCGGTGAATACCAATGGTAGAGATGCATAAATGCGGACGTTCTCTCAAAGCAGTGCTTCTGGTCTCTGTTAAACTTCATAGATATAAGTAGTCATCTACTAAGTGATCTAGATCCCATCCAAACTATGAAATTTCCTGCAGCAAAGATCTCCTAAATGCCCAGGTCGAAGCTGTGCTATGTGAAACGCACCCTTGAAGGCAACTTGACTAGTGTTGACCTTCTGATCTCAATGTGCACGGCACATATATGTATCAGGCAGAATACAAACATTGGTCAGGCCCAAATCTTTGCTTGGTTCCTACCACATATTAAGCCATCGTGTGGAACAATCGTGGCTTGAAATTCACGAGGGTTGGTTGAACCAAATCAGTTGTGGTTGAATCAGTCCATGGCTTAGTGCCCTAGATAACACCATCCATCACTTTCAGATGATAGATGTGGACAAAGGACTACAGAACAAGTCAATAGAGTCTTCTTCTCCAACCTGAATCTTAGAAGGACTACGATTCCCAGAAATCTCAGGCATCTGATCCAATTTCTAGAAGATGGGAGTTGGTTGGGCACAGCTTTCAACTATAGGATGAGCCTTGTCCATATTTCACTTATGTGAATAATAATAATAACAACAACAACAACAATAATAATAGCAGCAGATAAATTACAGATAAATAATTAAAGAAATTGCAGCTTCCTGCAATAACACCAGCAGAACTACAAAAAACTGTGCTACTCAGAACATCGTACATTTTAAGAAGGTCCTTGGTTGATACCTAGGACGCTGGCATCAACCCGTATCAACCATTAGCACCACTCAATGGTATTTGTGATGCATTTTTGAATGTTCAGTTGATTGAGTTTCATGTTTAATGAAATAATAATAATAATAGGAGCCCTTGGAGCAATACCTAAAGGGCTACCTCACTATTTGGAAATTCTAAATTTATGGGACTTGAACATTCTGATTCTACAAAAAACCGCCCTACTTGGAACAGCTTATATCCTCCAACGTTACCTTAACAGTCCCTAGGTCCTTGGTTAGGACTCGAGCTGTTGAGCTACCAACCAGCCCCAAAGGCTGTGAATCTCACCAAAGATTAACATCATCATCATCATCATCCCATCAACCATCAGTGCCAGTCAATAATATTTGTGATACATTTTTAAATATTAAGTTGGCTGAGTTTCATGTTTAATGAATAAAAGTTAATAAGGACAATAATAATAGCAGTAAATTTCTTGCTCACGCTTTCAAGAGGTGAGAACTAACAGTCAGAATTCATCTCTCTCTTTTTTTGTTGCTATTCCTCCACATTGTTGTTAAGGATATTTACTGTTTGAGGAAAGAAATTGTTGAGTTCTAATTTTCACTTGTTGTACATGCACCAGATGCTTAACTGAGTTACCAAATTAGCTCATTATATGGGGTCGAGAAAATACATTGAATAATACATGAAGAAAACAGGCTTAGTTTCCACCAAATGGAAGACACCCCCCCCCCAATCCCCCTACCTTAATCAAGCTTAAAACTAACCAGGTTTTGCATACAAGGTAAAACATAGCTTATTTTAGCCACTGGATCTTTAACTAAACTTTATGTGTACACAGTACAACATAACACATGTGTTTCAATTGACAAGATGGTGGAATTCAAATACTGGTTGGGAAGAACTGTTGATTAGAAAAGGATCTTCAGCTCCCCAGAAGAAGTTGCATGGATACAGAGATAGAAAGGTATACTGATGCTTTGAAGGAGTGGCAGAATCTGGGGGCAGAGTTAAAAGAGGGATCAGCCTAGACTCTCAACATAGTCACAAATGATTAAATCCAATCTCCCTTGAATTCTGTTGACCTTTGTCTAACGTTTAGCAGGTCTGAACCACACATTCTGTAAAGTCTGGGATGCGGTGGCTCAGCGGCTAAGATATTGAGCTTGTCGATCAGAAGGTCGGCAGTTTGGCGGTTCGAATCCCTAGCGCGCGTAACGGAGTGAGCTCCCATTACTTGTCCCAGCTTCTGCCTACCTAGCAATTCGAAAGCAAGTAAAAAATGCAAGTAGAAAAATAGGGACCACCTTTGGTGGGAAGATAACAGCTCTCCCTGCACCTCTGGTGTTTAGTCACCTGGCCACAGAGACATCTTTGGACAGTGCTGGCTGTTCGGCTTTGAAACGGAGATGAGCACCGCCCCCTAGAGTTGGGAACGACTAGCATGTATGTGCGAGGAGAATCTTTACCTTTTGCCTTTTACCATTGAGATTCCTATCCACAGAAATAAATCAGTTTAATTGGACCTACATGTGTGGATCTGATCCAGTGGTGGGTTTCAAAATTTTTTCGAACCTACTCTGTGGGTGTGGCCTCCTTTGTGGGAGTGGCTTGCTGGCCATGTGACCTGGTGGGAGCGGCTTGCTGGCCATGTGTTTTCTTTCTTTCTTTCTTTCTTTCTTTCTTTCTTTCTTTCTTTCTCTCTCTCTTTCTCTCTCTCTCTCCTTCCTTTTGTCTCTCTGTCCCTTTTTCCTTTTTTTCTTTCATCTCTCTCTCACTTTTTCTTTCTTTTTTCTTTTTTTCTTTATTTATTTCTTCCTTTCTTTCTCTTTCTCTCTCTGTGTGTGTGTGTGTGTGTCAGTGGTGGGTTTCAAAAAATTTTGGAACCTCTTCTGTAGGTGTGGCCTGCTTTCCGGGTCCACTGGTGGAACCTCTTCTAACCGGTTCGGTAGATTTGACGAACCGGTTCTACCGAACTGGTGCAAACTGGTAGGAACCCACCTCTGATCTGATTCTTTGGTGCCCTGGACAATACTGCCCAGGTCAAATGAAAACCTGGGTTGGAAAACTTCAGAAGATCTTGCAGATTGTGTCTCTGGCAATAAAAATTATTTAATATAGATTAGTTATCCATTACAGTAATGCCCTTGTTAAGCACATATCATAATAGCCCTGGAAAAGAACAGCAAAGAAATCCCTACTCTGCATGTTTGCAAGTGATGAGGACTTTTCTTTGTTTTACTTAGTATTAATGCCCATCTTAAAAACCCACAGAGCTGGGGTGGGGGATAAGGAAAGGAAAAAGCAGCACACGACTTTTTCTAAGCGAAGATGTCAGAGGCCCCTTCGAGAGAGTCTCCTTACCAATCATTGTATATTTTACATCTGCCCATTTGAAAGGAAGTGCGGAGAGGTCATGTCTTCTTTGCCTTAACTCTAAAAGCAATCTAACCAATTTTGGCTGATTGGAGAGGGGGGAAAAATGCTGTCTCTAATGAGATGGGAAATCACCAGGAACTGCCACAATTAGATTGGAAAAATACCCCGGAACGCACGACAATTTCTGCAGCATTGCTAAGAAAAACATGGACGCGTAGAGGCAGTCACTCCAAGTTGAGCTTGGCTGAAAAAAGCTTGACGTTATATTTCAAAAGCTACAGCACTTAAGACTTATATATCGCTTTGCAGGGCTTTACAGCCCTCTCTAAGGGGTTTGCAGAGTCAGCCTGTTGTTCCCCAAATAATTTGGGTCCTCATTTTACCGACCTCGGAAGGATGGAAGGCTGAATCAACCTTGAGCCGGTCAGGATTGAATTCCAGACTGTTGTAGAATGCTGCATTCTAACCACAAGAAAGGAAGGAAGGAAGGAAGGAAGGAAGGAAGGAAGGAAGGAAGGAAGGAAGGAAGGAAGGAAGGAAGGAAGGAAGGAAGGAAGGAAGGATCAAACGCCAGGCTGTGGGCAGAGTTTACCTGCAATACTGCATTCTAACTACTGTGCCATCACTGCTCCTATAAAGTTTATTAGACAACCCCTGACCTGTTGGGTCATCCTTTCAGAGATATTTCCTGGCCAAAAAACAACCAGAGTGGGAATCACTTTTGACTTCTTGTCAGCTTTCCTATTGGCTTTCATTAAAGGAACCTCGGAGGGAGCATCGGAAATGACAATCAAATAACCATAGCTGTGCATGGCAGCGTGGTGGTGCTGAAGCGGCCACAACTTTGCCAAATTTCAATCCCACAACTGGTCCCAGATTTTGGGCCGATTCTTTAAACTAGCCCATTTTAAATCAGTTGATTCAAAAATGATTGTTCTATGACGTACCATTTTGTTAGCAAATAGGAACAGGAGAGTTTTAGTAGTAGATATAGATGGTTGATTGGAGGGATGGAGGGATGGATGGATAGATAGGGATAGCTGGAGAGAGAGAGAGAGATGATAGATAGAAACAGATAGATAGGCAGGCGGACAGGCAGATAGCTAGATAACAAGATAGAGATAGATGGATAGTTGGAAAGAGATGATACACAGAAGCATAGATAGATAGATAGATAGATAGATAGATAGATAGATAGATAGATAGATAGATAGATAGATAGATAGATAGATAGATGACAGACAGACAGACAGAGATAGCTGGATATATGGAGAGAGAGATGATAGACAGAAAGATATAGATAGATAGATAGATAGATAGATAGATAGATAGATAGATAGATAGATAGATAGATAGATAGATAGATAGATAGATAGATAGATAGATAGATAGATATAGCTGGCTAGCTGGAGAGAGAGATGATAGACAGAAAGAAAGAAAGAGAGAGAGAGAGCTGGCTAGCTAGAGAGAGAGATGATAGAAAGAGAGAGAGAGAGAGAGCTGGCTAGCTGGAGAGAGAGATGATAGAAAGAAAGAAAGAAGGAAGGAAGGAAGGATGGATGGATGGATGGATGGATGGATGGACGGACGGACGGACGGATGGATGGATGGATGGATGGACGGATGGATGGATAGATAGGCTGGCTAGCTGGAGAGAGAGATGATAGACAGAAAGAAAGAGAGAGAGAGAGCTGGCTAGCTGGAGAGAGAGATGATAAAAAGAAAGAAAGAAAGAAAAAAGGAAGGATGGATGGATGGATGGATGGATGGATGGATGGACGGACGGACAGAGACAGATACAAGACAGGGAGGAGGGAGGGAGATGGACTCTGAAGGGGGATGAGCTGCTATGTCCTATTTTTCCTTTAGCATATGGTTGGAGGTGGCTGTGCTTGTTTCCCAAACTCAACCATCTCGAGCTCTGAAACGGTGCTGAAAGGGAAGGCAGGAGATATTTCGGATTGTGTTGAATGTCACGTAATTCTCTCTGCTTTGAGAAAGGGCTGCTCAGAATAGGAGCCGTTAAGATTGGGTTCATCTCTGTTTTTCCTCCCTCTTCTTCGGGATAGGCAACTTTCAGGGATTAAGCTATCATTTCTCCTGATTCAAGTAACCTTTTGGGGGCTTTTAAGGAAAACATTCACTTCTGGTTTTGCTAAACAGAACAACCGCAGTTGGAAGGGACCTTGGAGGTCTTCTAGTCCAACCCCCTGCCTAGGCAGGAAACCCTATACACCTTCAAACAAATGGCTATCCAACATCTTCTTAAAGACTTCCAGCGTTGGGGCATTCACAACTTCTGGAGGCAAATTCTGTTCCACTGATTGACTGTTCTCACAGTCAGGAAATTCCTCCTCATTTCTAAGTTGCTTCTCTCCTTGATGAGTTTCCACCCATTGCTTCTTGTCCTGTCCTCGGGTGCTTTGGAGAATAGCTTGACTCCCTCTTCTTTGGGGCAGCCCCTGAGAGATTGGAAGACTGCTATCATGTCTCCCCTAGTCCTTCTTTCTATTAAACTAGACATACCCAATTCCAGCAGCCAATTTTCAGCCAACCCTCAGCCTTCCTGACAGATTATTGTATTCCTGTGGTTTTGATGCAAACGGCCCAGATGTTTTACTGATGGCTTGTTGAACAGGTCATCTCTTCAACCTGATATAGATTCTTTGGAATATTTACAGGGTCAGCAACCACCAGCTGATCTGTTAAATATGACCACAGTTAAAATGCTGAAAAGGGACGTAGTGGCTCAGACATTGGACTTCTTGATCAGAAAGATCAGCAATTTGGTGGTTCGAATCCCTATTTCCGCATAACGGAGTGAGCTCCCATGACTTGTTCCAGCTTCCGCCAACCTAGCAGTTGGAAAGCACGTGAAAAATGCAAGTAGAAAAATAGGAACCACCTTTGGTGGGAAGGCGACACCGTTCTGTGCGCCTTCGGCGTTGAGTCATGCCGGCCACATGACCACAGAGACATCTTCGGACAGCGCTGGCTCTTCGGCTTTGAAACGGAGATGAGCACTGCCCCCCTAGAGTCGGGAACGACTAGCAGATGTGTTTGAGGGGAACATTTTACCTTTAAAATGCTGAAAACAAGTTTAGTCATCTTTTTTTAAAAAATATGGATTTGAATAATACGCCCAGTAGCAACTCTTCAGCGCTGATCCTTAGAGAATTAATTTGGCTAGTATATTTTGAATGGCACGCAGGGTTATTCAACAAGGCTTGGCCATTTTCTGATCCTCTCGTGGCTAGTCTCCTTCTCCGACATTCGATACTCAAGCTAGAAGAATTATGAATAGGCGATGTCTTCTCCTCCCTCCCTCCCTCCCTGCCGAGAAGGGATTGTAAAAATATCCCGGAGATACAGATCACAATGAAAACATAGGATCTCTCTAGTAAACGGCTGTGGAACAGCTAGTTCCTTGCCCCAATTAAATTCATGCCATAAAGACATCCGTCGCTTAGAAACTTAAGTTCCTTCTCGCTGCTGTGCTAATCAGAAATGAGAGATTTGCTCTCTGCTCTCATGTTGTTTGCAGCTATCTGTGGCTGAAATGCTGGTTGCCAAAGCCATGTAGATATGGCTATTGGTATAGATACTACTAAAAGGGGCACGGTGGTTCAGTGGCTAAGGTGCTGAGCTTGTCGATCAGAAAGCTCGGCAGTTCAGCGGTTCGAATCCCTACCGCCCCATAACAGAGTGAGCTCCTGTTACTTGTCCCAGCTTCTGCCAACGTAGCAGTTCAAAAGCACGTGAAAAACGCAAGTAGAAAAATAGGAACCACCTTTGGTGGGAAGGTAACAGCGTTCTCTGAGCCTCTGGCGTTGAGTCATGCCAGCCACATGACCACGGAGACGTCTTCGGAGAGCGCTGGCTCTTCGGCTTTGAAACAGAGATGAGCACTGCTACCTAGAGTCGGGAACGACTAGCACATATGTATGAGGGGAACCTTTACCTCTAGATATCACTAAAATAAAAAGGGGGGAATTGACGTCTTCCGTTGAGAAAATGGGTGGAATGGATGGATGGACTAAAATAAAACAGGCCTTCTGCCACTAACATTTTCACCCAGGGGGAAGGATTTAGGCTTCAAAAGAAAAGAGATCCCTGTTTAGATTTTCTTCTGATGTTGCTCTTCAGGTCTTCTGTTCTTCTTCTTGTGGTTTCTGTTCTGCATTCACTTGTCATCTGTGAATGCTTTTCAAAGGTAACCAAGAATGGTTCTTTCTGGAGTGGTCCTCCTTATCTGTGATCAACTAATGAGTGACAGGCTTGGTTTGTCTAGAAGTCAAACCAAGTCAGAATAAAAAACATCATCCATGTAGGTTAGATATCCATCTACTTCATATTGGTGGTGGCAGATACCTCCCAACCTGTCCGAAGACCCTGTCCTTGGTATCTTGAAGGTTGGCACAGAAAGTAGTAGGACCTTGGCACCATTGACGTCACTCCATCGAGGGCTAATTTATTGGCCACTAGCTGATAACCCGGCGTTGCACCCGGGTATTTATTTATAGGGGGAAAATGTCCAGACCAAACGTAATTTCTAATGTTGGATTTCCCCCCTTACCAGAGGGAGCCTCCCTGTGGAGTACTGTGAAACCATTACCATGGCAACTCCACTACGCTGCACAGTAGAAGCCATTTTACAGCAGTACAGTAGAAGCCATTTTACAGCAGTACAGTAAAAGCCATTTAAAGGCACTACAGGCTGCATCTTAACCGAACGCACACCCCAAGGGGGTCTTACCCCCACAGTATTTTTTCTCCAGAGAGTAAGTCATCTGTGTACCAAGTTTGGTTAGAATTGCTCAAGGCATTCCAGAGTTGTGCTGGAACACACACACACACACACACACACACACACACAGAGAGAGACAAACAGAGCCATTTTTTGAATATATAGAAGACTGATCTCCAAGTCTTCAGAAAAGTTAACCTTGTTTTGATGTCTCTTCCTCGTCCCTTCTTTAGCTGGGGTAGAAAACAATGGATGCCCAATTTGTGAGCCAACTTAGAACGCACTATTGTACATTTGTTTTTAGAAATGCCCTCCTAAAACGATACAATTCTGATAGGTATGATGTAGGGGGGAGGGAGACCATATGGAAGGACAAATCTGTAGTTGTTCTTCACCCAACAGGATTAACTATTGGCACAATTGCACCAGGCATGAAACAGATAGGCTCAATTTTAACTTATACCTCAAGATGCAAATGGGCCATTGTTTTACTAACCTTCTAGGTTTCATCGGGGGAGCGCAAATGCCATCGCTGGGTTTGTAACTGGCCAAGTTAAGGCAAGCCTCTGCTTTTTACTGCTTCAGAATATGGAGATGATCGTCATCCAGAGTGGCTTTTAAAAAGGGAATTAGACAAATTGATGGAGGAGATGCAATTAATCCCTTGCTGCTCAGATTTAATGGCAACGTGCTATCCGCAGAACGCCTCTGAATGCCATCTGCTGGGGAGCAGGAGTAAGAAGTTACTCTGGTTCTGTTGTAGGCTTCACAGCAAAGCCAGATGTGGCTCCCCCACAAACTGGGAGTCCAATCACTGTGTGAGAACCTCTGGCCCGACTGCATCTGCTGAGTTAAAGCTTCCAGCATCCCTAACCTTTGTCCATGTTGCCCGCAGATCTGGAAATCCTACCGTGTTTCTCTCCGAAAATAAGACAGGGTCTTGTTTGCTTTTGACCCCCAAAATAAGCGCTTGGCCCTATTTTCGGGGAGGTCTTATTATTTTTGAGGTGCAGGAGGTGGTGAGCGTGGCCACCTCATGGCTGCTGCTGTGTTGCAATATTTTCAGGGAGGGCTTATTTTTGGAGAGAGCTTATTATTTTTGAGGTGCAGGAGGCGGTGAGCATAGTCACCTCATGGCTGCTGCTGTGTTGCAATATTTTCAGGGAGGGCTTATACATACACTCAAAAGCCCAATTGGGCTTATTATCCAGGGAGGTCTTATTTATGGGAAAACAGGGTAGTTTGCGAACCTTTAGAAAGATGTTTAGAGCCTTGTAGACTGAAAACATTTGAATGGTCACTTAGTGAATACTTGCAGTCCTCAACAGTTCATTTAGCAATCATTCAAAGTTACAACTACCGGAAAAAGTGATTTAGGACTGTTTTTTTCCAGGCTTATGACTGTTGCAGCATCCCCATGATCCTGTGATCAAAATTCAGACGCTTGGGAACTGACTCCTATTATTTACAACGGTCGCAGTATCCGAGGGTGGCATGGTGCCCTTTTAATAGCAATAGCAATAGCAGTTAGACTTATATACCGCTTCATAGGGCTTTCAGCCCTCTCTAAGCGGTTTACAGAGTCAGCATATTGCCCCCAACAACAATCCGAGTCCTCATTTTACCCACCTCGGAAGGATGGAAGGCTGAGTCAACCCTGAGCCGGTGAGATTTGAACCGCCGAACTGCAGAACTGCAGTCAGCTGAAGTAGCCTGCAGTGCTGCATTTAACCACTGCGCCACCTCGGCTCTTTTAAGACCTCGTGACAAGCAAAGTCAACGGGGAAACCAAATTTCCTTAACAACTGACTTCCTAACGGAACAACGGCAGTGATTCACTTAGCAACGCTGGCAGGAAAGGTGGTAAAATGGGGCAAAACTCACTTCACAAATGTCTCCCTTAGCAACAAAAATGTTGGGGGTCCAATGTGGTCGTAACCCGAGGACGACCTGTAGTGATCAAACCTATTTTCAACAGACCCAAAACAGTGTCAAGTAGACGCTTGTTGGGTTTCATTGATTTTTTTTTTGAATGCCCTCTGGTTTGCTTCCAGATTTTTCTTTTTTTAAAAAAAAATTATTTGACATTTTCCAAACATTAAAATCGCAATTACACTTTTACAGCTTTTCTGTTATCGGTATTTCTTTTTCTTTTTTTTTCTGATTTCGGGTTTTCCATTTTCCATTCTGTTATTTTATACCTATTCTTCTTTGTTTACTTCCTCATTTTTGCAATATATGCATCTGCGTGCAATATTCCCATCTCTCTTTGCTTTTGTAAATATATGCCGTCTCTTTTCATTGTGTTTGCTATGTGTTCCTTATGCATTGATTTTACATCTCTTTTCAAGCCAGTTATACCACCTGTTCCATATCCTGTAGTTTCTCTGCTTCCTCTCCATCTCTTCGTTCCATCGTTAGTGTATCCATTTCTGAGCATTCTAACACATTTTTTTTAAGAGCCAAGGTGGCGCAGTGGTTAAAGAGCAGCACTGCAGGCTACTGCTAGATCAGCAGGTCAGCGGTTCAAATCTCACCGGCTCAGGGTTGACTCAGCCTTCCATCCTTCCGAGGTGGGTAAAATGAGGACCCAGATTGTTGGGGGCAATATGCTGACTCTCTGTAAACCGCTTAGAGAGGCCTGATAGGCCTATGAAGCGGTATATAAGTCTACTGCTATTGCTATTGCTATTGCTATAATGGTTTCTGCATTTGATGGAATGGTTTTTTAAAAAATTATTATTATTATTATTATTTTAATTTTATCAATTTCATATATACATTCACAATTATATGATCTCATAACTGTTATTAATAATATGTATTTATAACAATTTTTCCCTACTGTTGACAATATACTTGAAGATTGCTTTTTTATCATCCCATAGATCCATCTTATCTTACAACGGTCCTACTTCTTCTTCCCTCCCTCTTTCCTTCCCTCGTTTCTTCTCTCCTACTCCCCTTCCTTCCCTCCTTCCCCTTCCCTCCTTCTCTCCTTCCCTCCTTCCTTCCCTCCTTCCTTCCTTCCCTCCTTTCTTTTCTCTTTCTCTCCTTCCTTTCCCCCTTCCTTTCCTCCTTCCTTCCCCCTTCCTTCTCTCCTACATTCCCTCCTTCCTTCCCTCCTTTCTTCTCTCCTTCTCTCCTTCCTTCCCTCCTTCCTTCCCTCCTTTCTTTTCTCCTTCTCTCCTTCCTTTCCCCCTTCCTTTCCTCCTTCCTTCCCCCCTTCCTTCTCTCCTGCATTCCCTCCTTCCTTCCCTCCTTCCTTCCCTCCTTTCTTCTCTCCTTCCTTCCCTCCTTCCTTCCCTCCTTTCTTCTCTCCTTCTCTCCTTCCTTCCCTCCTTCCTTCCCTCCTTCCTTCCCTCCTTCCTTCCCTCCCTGATGGAATGGTTTTTAGTTTCCAACTTTGGGCATATGAAATTCTGGCAGCAGTGATTATATGAAGCATTAAATATTGGATATCCTTACTAATATTTTTTTTAATTGTTCCTAAAAGAAAGAGCTCAGGGATTCATGTCATTTTTTTTTGTTCTATTATTTCTTCTAAACATTTGGTTGGCCTCCAGATTTTGATCTAAGCCGGGGGGGCGGGGGGACGGGGACGCAAACACTGTTTCTTCTTATCAAAAGACAGGAACGTAATATAAACCATGGAGAAGGGGGAAAATATGAACAATGGAGCATCAGGGAAGGAGGGCAAGGCAATGTCTAGACAACTGCTTGTTTCCAAATGGGAGTTGGCATCATCGTGCATTCAGCTGGATGCCCAAGGATTCATCCTGGGGTGTTTTGGTGGGTGTTTTTTCCCCGGATTCTCTTCCTTGCGCTGGAGCGAAAAATACATTTTCTGCTCTAAAGCAACCTAGCCTTCTGGATATTTGTCTTCCCCTCCAGAAGCTAGCCAATGCTGGCCTTCTTGGTGTCGTTGTTGTTCTTTGTGAACAGAGGAGCATGGCAATCTCTGCTTCACAATGGGAGGAAGAGAGAGAAAGAGGGAGAGAGATGGAATGGAAAGGGAAGAGACAAGAAAAAAAAGGAAAGGAAATGGAGAAGAAGAAAGGAAAGGAAAGACAGAAGGAAAGGAAAACAACGGAAAGGGAGAAGAAAAAAGGAAAGGGAGAAGAAGGAAAGGAAAAGAAAAGAAAGGAAAGGGAGAAGAAAAATAGGAAAGGAAAGGGAGAAGAAAAAAGGAAAGGGAGAAGAAGGAAAGGAAAAGAAAAGAAAGGAAATGGAGAAGAAAAATAGGAAAGGAAAGAGAGAAGAAAATAGGAAAGGAGAGAGAGAAGAAAAATAGGAAAGGAAAGGGAGAAGAAAAATAGGAAAGGGAGAAGAAGGAAAGGAAAGGAAAGGAAAGGGAGAAGAAAAAAGAAAAGGAAAGAGAGAAGAAAAAAGGAAAGGGGGAAGAAGGAAAGGAAAAGAAAGGGAGGGGAAAAAGGAAAGGAAGAAGAAAGGAAAGGAAAGGGGGAAGAAGGAAAGGAAAAGAAAGGGAGGGGGAATAGGAAAGGGAGAAGAAAAAAGGAAAGGGAGAAGAAGGAAAGGAAAAGAAAGGGAGGAGAAAAAAGGAAAGGGAGAAGAAAAAAGGAGAGGAAAGATAGAAGAAAGGAAAAGAAAGGAAGACGAAGGAAAGAAAAGAGAGAAGACAAAGGGAAAGGAAAGAGAGAAGAAGGAAAGGAAAAGAAAGGAAAAAGTCGTGATTTGCATCTTTTGGCTTCAGAGGCTATAAGTTAACGGGAATCTGGTGGCTTTTGAAAATACGGTGCGGCCGCCTTCCTTGCCTCCTCTTAAGCCGAAGCAAAGCAGAAGCAGATTGGCTGGTTTGCCCACTGGCCCCTCTTTTTTTTTCCCCCTTGTAAAGAAAAACAAGCCATTTTCCTGCATTACAGATAATCCGGCTGCTGCTAACTGAGCAACGATTTTTTGGGGGGGGGGGGGGAAGCAAATAAACGGCATGCACCAGGCTTGCCAGAAAAAGAAAAAGAAAAAAAAGAAAGGAAGGAAGAAAAAAAAAAGAGGCCCCTTGTTTGGATTGGGAAGGAAGGAAGGATGGCACAGAGCTATGACTCAGAGCTGCGGTGTCCAGCTCTGCAGTGGAAAAAGCCGTCGTTGGGACCAGGAGCCTTCCAAGAACGGCTCCTCCGTCCCCGGGATTCCGGCCAGGGGTGGCACCCCGGGCATGCAGTCTGGCAGCCAGGCTGGCCACCCCCCACCCCTCTCTAGGACCAGTGCTTCGGAGCCCAGGCCACATCAGAGGATTCCTGCTGGGATAAGGAGCATTCTGTGAAATGCAGAAAGGGGGGAAGACATAAGAAACCGAAAGAATGAGAGAAGCAAAAGAAAAGGAGATGCACAATTAAATCGGAGGCCGATTATTCTATTCTCTCTCTCTGTCTCTCTCTTTCTGTCTGTCTGTCTCTCTGTTTCTCTCTCTCCTTCTCTCTGTTTCTCTCACTTGTTCTCTCTCCTCTCTTTCTCTCTTTCTGTCTCCCCTCTGTCTCTCTGTCTCTGTCTCTTTCTCTCTCTGTCTCTCTCTTTCTGTCTCTCTGTCTGTTTCTCTCTCTCTCTGTTTCTCTCCTTCTCTCTGTTTCTCTCACTTGTTCTCTCTTCTCTCTTTCTCTTTCTCTCTTTCTGTCTCCTCTCTCTCTCTCTCTCTCTCTCTCTCTGTCTCTTTCTCTCTTTCTCCCCCATATTTCTTTTTTTTCTCCTTACAAAACATCTTGGCTTCCATCCCATTCATGTGCTGCTTCGTATATGGCCTTTCGTTCCTTAATTATTTCATCAACTCCACCCAATTTGTCTCCTCATTTTACCCACCTCGGGAAGGATGGAAGGCTGAGTCAACCTTGAGCCTGGTGAGATTGGAACTGCCAAATTGGAGGCAGTCAACAGAAGTAGCCTGCAGTACTGCACTCTAATCACTGGGAAGGAAGGAAGGAAGGAAGGAAGGAAGGAAGGAAGGAAGGAAGGAAGGAAGGAAGGAAGGAAGGAAGGAAGGAGAGAAGGAAGGACAGACTAGCAATAACACTTAAGACTTATATACCACTTCACAGTGCTTTTCCAGTCCTTTGTAAGCAGTTTACTGAGTCAGCCTCTTGCCCCCCAAAAATCTGGGTCCCTCATTTTACCCAGGATGGAAGGCTGAGCCTGTTAAGATTTGAACTGCCAAATTGCAGGCAGCCGGCAGTCAGCAGAAGTAGCCTGCAGTACTGCACTCTAACCACTGCGCCACCGTGGCTCATCCTACAGTAGCAGTGTTTAATTTGTAAGCCGGTTGTAAGCAGTCAGAGCTGAGTAATGTAAACATCCTTTTTGTACATCAACAACACAAGCCAAATGGGTGTCTGCTCCATTTGTTGGATTCGCACACCGTGTTGAGCCAATTGCGGCTGTATATTCAGAATAGTGCCTGACCAGGGCTGAAGACCATCAAGGTTGAGTTTTGACATGGAACTGGTCATCCAACTCTTGCCTTCTTAGACCAACCGACCGACCTCCCAGATTCGTAATTGGTGCAAAATAAGAGAAGATGATAACAATTGTAATAAAAGCTTCCAGGGGAGAAAAATGGCCAGTTTAAATGATAGCAACAAAAATATGAAACTAAACTAGTCAAATTCGATTTCCTTGAGGCCTGCATCAGGGTGGTGTTTGACCTCAGGGGTGGGGTGAACAGAGTGGGCATGGCCAGCTTGACGTCATTCGTGTTGGGGCCACCAAGCGCTCTGCCAGTGAAAATTGGCTCCCAATTTCCCTTTTCAGCTGCAGCAGCCTCTTGCAGCCCTCTACCCATGAAAACAGAGCTTGGGTGGGCCGCATGTGTCCCCCTAGGTCCTGTTTTCAGCTGCGACTCCCTCCAGCAGCCTCCGCCAGCGAAAATGGAGCTCTGTGTGGCCTTCCTGTGCTCCGTTTTTGCTGGGAGAGGCACCTCAGGCCGGTCCTTCGCTGTTTTCAGGGTGGCCCCCTCGCGGGTCAGATTTAAGCACCCGGCCCCCAGACCTTGAGTTTGCTACCCTTGAGCTGACCCTTTGAGTGACAACAGGGCTTTCCAGAAAGATGTCTCAATTGCCCTCTCTCCAAGATCTGAAGGGGGAAAAGAGAAGGGTTTTGTGGGCATTGTAACAGCCACGACTGCAATGAAATGTGTGTGTGTGTGTGTGTGTGTGCATCTCTCTCTCTCTCTCTCTCTCTCTCTCTCTCTCTCTTTTTCTCTCTCTCTCTGTGTGTGTGTGTGTTGGCAGCTGGCTGTCCTGTCCGTAACAAGCCACTGGTCAATTGGTATTCAGAGGATGGAGCTGGACAACAGAAGTGTCTGGCTACTTTGCTACAAGCTGTTGCAAGAACGCAGAAGGAAACGAGAAGAATGCTTGAGTTGGGCCCAGCGTAAGGGCCAAGGGAGGTCCAGCGAAGTCAGAGCTGGGCAGAGGGGAGGTGAAAGGGGAAAGCTCTTCATCCAGTAGGACTTCAAGGATACTTCAAGGCGAGGCTGGAAGGTCAACTTCTGTGGAAGAAAAGATTGGACAGGCCATTGTATGGAATGGTTTAGGACAGGGGTCGGCAACCTTAGAGAGCCACAAAGGTCCTAATTGGAAGCCCCCCATTCAATTCTGGAGCTGACCGGAAGTCCAATTCCCCCACCATAGAGTCTCCTCCTAGCGTGGTGTCCTTTTTCCTCTACCTTTCCTAACTGAAAGCCCTATCAATTGTGGAGCTGACCAGCGACAGGGAGCTGCAGTAGAGGAATGAAAGAGCCACATGCGGCTCCAGAGCCCTGGTATAGGACAGTGTTGGTGAACCTTTTCGACACCAAGTGACAAAACGGGAGCATGCGTCCACACTGGGAGGGAGCACCAAAACCTGGAAGAGTAGTCCCCCAGCATGCATGTGCATACTGGGAAGCTGAGCTTCCAGTTTCTGGCATGCACATGCATGCCGGTCACCTGGTCTTCGGTTTCTGGCACGCATGTGCATGCGAAGACCAGCTGGCACGTGCACCAGGGAACTGCTCTTCCAGTTTCCAGTGCTCCAATACATATGAAGGTCAGCTGGCCAGCGCTCATGTATGCACCGAAACCTGGAAGAGAACGGTTGCATGGTTGGCCTGCCCGGAGAGATGGCTCTACGTACCACTTGCGGCACGCATGCCGTAGGTTCGCCATCACGGGTCTCAGATCTCCTACTATGGGCAGGGAGTTGAACTGGAAGATCTCCAAGGTCCCTTCCAGCCATATGGTTCTATGATCTAATACGCAGAAGTAGCTCTCGGTCTCTCCGCGTTCAGGGTCCAGATTGTGCATTGTGACCAGTGGTGGGATACGACTGGGACGCCCCAGTCCGGGCATACCGGTGCTTGCTGGGAGCACCAAATACCGTTCCGGTACAGTGCTCCGGAGGGCCCACCCACCCGCCTGCCATCCTTACTTGCATTTGAGCCAATCGGGGCTTACGCACACGTATACAGAGCGTATGGCCCCTGCGCGATGCTCTGCCGAGCAGTTGGAGCATCACAGGCGGTGAGTACGCAGGCGCGTGCTGCGTGCAAGGATGTGGTGGATGCCCAGCCCCATTGCACCCTACTGATTGCAACGGGATCCGGAAGCCCCCACTGATTGTGACCTTCACACAGTTCCAACCACCCCGCCTGTGCCGAAGGGGAAGAGAGCAACGGTGTAAGATTTGGGAGAAGCCAAACTTTGCTGATAGACTAAAAATATACTAAGGAAAGGATTGCTAACCAAAAACTTTGCTTATTTATTTATTTTGCTTAAGAACCCCTCCTTAATTTTTCCTCGGCTATCCCCGAGGGAGCAGAAAAGGAGTTGACCTACGTCAGGATTCTAGCTAGAGCTGTATTTTTCACCCTCGGCCACTTAAAGATGTCAGGACTTCAACTCCCAGAATTCCCAAGCTAGAAACACTGTCCTAGAGAGTGGGAGGTCACAAACACACACCCCCTCCAGAATGACCCTGAGCATTCTGGGATGCTGGAGTAGAAGCTCACCCCCTTCCTCTCTCTCTCTCTCTCTCCCCAGCTGCCCCATCTCCCAGCCTGTTTTTCTCCCTCGTGCCGAAAAAGTTCGCCGACTCCCAAAGTCCAACACGCGCCCGGCAGTTTAACATTTATAAACATCAGACAGTCCCAGAGAATCAATAGAGTTTAATAACCGGCAAGAAAAGGAGAGAGAGGGAGAGAGAGAGACACACACATCAAAATGACATTGGCCTGTTCAGTAAATGTTATTCTAAATCATACTCGCTGGAGTTTTATTGCATTAAGCATATAGGGTGGGAGCTGGGGAAATACGAATGCCATCAAAGGCCATTTTGCTCATAAAGGTGATTGGCAGCTTGGCAGAGGGGCCCCACCTGTTTCACATACCCTCCCAATCAAAAAGAGAGAGGGAGAGAGAAAGAGAGAGGGGAGGAGGGGGAGAGGGAGGGATGGAGGGAGAGAGAAAGAGGCAGAGAGAAAGAGGCAGAAAGGAAGAGGAAGTGGGAGGAGGGAGGAGGGAGAGGGAAAGAGGGAGGGAGAGAGAAAGAGGCAGAGAGGAAGAGGAAGTGGGAGGGAAGGAGACGAAGAGAGAAAGAGAGAGAAAGATGGAAGGGGAGAGAAAGAAGGGGAGAGAAAGAGGGAGTCAGAGAGAAAGAGGAGGAGGGAGGGAGGGAGGGAGGAGGCCCTTGAGTTTGACACCCCCTGAGCTAGGCAGGATTGTGTGTTGTGCAGTGTTGAACTTCAGAGCATCGGCTTGAGTTTACGTCAAGAAAATGGGAAGATTAGACTTGTTGATGTACTTAAATTTTTTTAAATGAAATATTTAAAACTTCTTTTTGATGGAATCGGATGGCTTTTTTTGGACCAACTTGATGTTTATCTGGATTAATTAATTTCTACATCATAGAACAATTAGTTAAAGATCCTAGGTATGTAGAGAGTTCATTAAAATTGCCTGTTGTATATTTTTTCTCCCATTGGAAATTTCATTAGCAAAAACACCCTCCCTCCCTCCCTCCCTTCCTTTTTTTTCTGTTTCTTCATTTCATTTCTCCTTCCTTCCTTCGTTCCTTCCTTCCTTCCTTTCTTTCTTTCATTCTTCCTTCCATTTCTCTTTCTTTCTTTCATTCTTTTTCATTTGTTTCTTCCTTCTTTCCATTTCTCCTTCCTTCTTTCCTTCCTTCCATTTCTCCTTCATTCTTTCCTTTCTTTTTTTCTCCTTCCTTCTTCTCTTGATGTGCTTAAAATATAGCTTCATCTATAAAGTTCTAACTAAACAGACTTCATTTTTTTCTGTACTTTTTCTTTTTAAACAATATCTTTTTTTTCTCCAGCTTTTATTTGAAATGTTAGACTTCCCTTTCTACATTTCCCGACCCTCTCTACTCGATCAATATTTACTTTACATTAATTTGCTTATATTACATTAAAAAATTTTTAAAAACCTCCAAATTTTTTATAGTTCCCACCGACATATGCTCTTCTAGGGAAAGGAGCACAGCCTGTCTGCCCCTTTTAACCCGGAGGCATAAACCCTTTGAGCTAAAGGATAATTTCATTCTAAAGATTGGATTCCATCCATAGAAATCAAAATGTTGGGTTTACCCTGGCACTCTGGGGTGGGGGAATGTTTTTATAGTTGAGGGCAGAGGTGGATTCCTCCCAGTTTGGCCCAGATTGGGCGAACTGGTAGGAGCGGTGACAGGAGGCTCCACCCACCCTCCTGGACGCATCTGCGCATGTGCAGGAAGTTGCCCGAACTGGTGGTTAAAAAATTTTTTGGCAACCCACCACTGGTCGAGGGTCACTCTTAATATATTTTTCAGAGGCTGGAGGGTGTGTGTGGTTACAATACAAATAGAGCTGTATCAACTTCTGTAGGTAGAACTTGGCTTGGGGGAAAATGAAAAAAGAAAACAAGCTATCATAGTTTTTAAAGCTCCGGTGTGGTAGAATGTAATCAGGAGGTGGATTCCCAGGAGGGAAGGGGGGAATTCCCGAGGAGGAAGAGGCAACCGAGCCCAGATATCATGTGTGAGAGAAAGAGGGTGAAGACAGACGCTCCTTAATAGTTCCCAGAGCATATTGTAGATGCGGGATGAGGAGAGTTTTCAATCCGGCAAGATTCCGTCTATCGGTGTGGAAAGAATAAAGGTCTCGGCTTGGGAGATTCACGATGGGTCTTTCTTGGTTTAGGGCGTGACATATGGTGACTGATGAATTCTGGGAGTCCAGAAAGTCCACACATGATTTGATGGAATGGAGCAAGGAGGTGGATGCCCAGAAGGGAAGGAGAAGAGGCAACTCAGTACAGATATCATGTGTGAGAGAAATAGGGGGAAGACAGCTCCTCCTTAGTAGTTCCCAGAGTATATTCTAAATACAGGTAGTAGAGGTTTTAGACTGACAAGGTGTGTAAGTTTGTTGTAAGGAACAACAAAGAACTCAACTTGGAAGAATCTCTCTTTTTTTTTTCTTTCTTTCTTTCTTTCTTTCTTTCTTTCTTTCTTTCTTTCTTTCTTTCTTTCTTTCTTTCTTTCTTTCCTGTCATCCATGGTCCAAAAAGGCAACACTAAGATGTGCAATTATTTATTTATTTATTTATTACACTTATGTACCGCTTCATAGGGCTTTCAGCCCTCTCTAAGCAGTTTACAAATATTTTTTTTAGCAAATTAAGTCAGCATATCGCCCCCACAGTCCGGGTCCTCATTTCACCCACCTCGGAAGGATGGAAGGCTGAGTCGACCTTGAGCCGGTGAGATTTGAACCGCTGAACTGCAGATCACAGTCAGCTAAAGTGGCCTGCAGTACTGCACCCTAACCACTGCGCCACCTCGGCTCTTTTTGAGCTGTTACCTGCCCATTTTAAAGGAGACATTGAATATCCATTTGTCTGAAGAGTTGTAGGGTTTCCTGCCTAAGCAGGGGGTCAGACTAGAAGACCTCCAAGGTCCCGTCCAACTCTTGTTACTCATTCCTGATGGTGCCACGGTTTCTGGTGGGAATCTAAGCACTGCGGCTCCCCAGCAATGGTTCTTCTACCCAAGTGGGGCCTGCGAAACCACCCCATGTGTGGCTTAGCGCAGGAAACCGGGATGTAAAATAAACCTGCGCTTGCGTGATTCATGCAAAAGTACTGCACATTTCAGTTCCAATATTAGCTGCGAGTAAATATTTACTTAGACTCCTCCTCTTCTCTTAGCGACCGTTGCCCGTACCGTTTCAGAAGAGGCGTTTTGCTGCGAAAAGGAGAAAAGCAATCTTCTCCCGCAAAAGGTGCCTTGGAAAGCAAATACTTAGCCGAAGGAGAATGGAGTCGGTGGATGTTGTGCGATGCGGGTGTGAAAATTCGCAGAGGGAGAGAGAGAGAGAGAGAGAAACGGAATATTGTGGGCGAGCATTCTAGGGCGGGGATGGCTAACCTTTTTATTGTCACATGCAGAAAGCACATGTGCCCACACCCATAATACAATGTGTGCATGACACACAGACACACACACACGCCCCGCCCCCTGCGCATGCTCACGCATAGTAGGCCACCCTTCACCCCATTTTGGGCCTAGTGGGCCTTTCTGCAGACTCCTGGGGCCAAAAATGCCGTACGTGGCCTCGTCGAGCTCTCTTTTTGCTGGAAAAGGCACCATTGGCCAGTCCTTTGCTGTTTCCAGGATGGGCCTGCGGGCCAGATCTAAGCACCCCATGGGCCCCATCCGGGCTCCATTTTCACCCACGACGGCCCTCCCGGGCTCCGTTTTTGGCTGCGACGGCCTCCTGCAGTCCTCTGCCAGCAAAAAGGGAGCTCGGGAGGTCGTGCGCAGTGGGCTGGTCCTTCGCTGTTTCCAGGGTTGGCCTGTGGGCCAGATCTAAACACCGCATGGGCCGCATCCGGCCCCCGGGCCTTGAGTTTGACACCCCCTGCAATCTGCTTCACTTGTTCTTATGCAGTTCAGATGAAGCCGATGGGACCACCCTCCGCAGCACCGCCAGAGAGCATCGGATGGTACCTTCTCCATGGACCACCCATTGGTGCCACATCGTCTGCTCTGACAGTAGCGACACACAACACTTTTCCGCCAGGAGTTTTGCCAGCCCCACCTAGAAAGTGTTGACCTGAAAAACATGTCGTTCTCCTGCATACAAAGCAGGCCTTCCGGAACCACAGTTCCCACACCTTTCTTCCACCCGGGGAGGAAAGTGCGCGCGGGCTTCCTCGATGTGTGTGCACTTCCAAGGCTCCGCGGGGATCCTTTCCATCAACGCCGCTTTCAGCAAAGTGCCCCTTCTGAAAGCCACGTGAAGCAAGGCCACCCCACTGCTTCTCTCTGTGGGCTCCCAGGCGGTTCCTCCGGCGGTACCAGGCGCCGACCGAGGCTTCCACGCACGCATTCTGCTTGCACGGGCAGCCTCTCCTGGCTCTTTTGTCAGCCATGGGAAAACCCTGGGAGAAGATTTCTGCTTCTGGGCAACAACAACGGGCAGAGAGGAAAAACCCCTGGCATCGTGGGGACTGGTTGGGTGAGCGCAGCTCCCTTGCACACTTCCAGTCTGCAAATCTGCCACTAAGGGAGGGATGCTATCTCCTCGCTCATTGGCACATGCGGCGAGAGGAGATTGGCCTGTGTTGGGTGGTGTTTTCACACCTCCCCGCCTTCCCACCGCTTTCCAGAGCAGGCTCTTCGGAGAACGGCCCTTGCTCTCGTTTCGGCTCCTTCACTCAACCTCCCCCAAACTACGATCAGCTGGCAGAGTGAATTGTTCATCTGTGTCCGCCTCCCCCAGTTGCCATGGCGACTCTTATCAAGCACATGACACATCTCCACGGCGACAACTCGGGGGAAGCGCTGGCTGTTGCCTGAGTGACAGATATAATGGTAGTGTTTGTTGGATGGGGAGGGCGGATCCAATGGGGAGGGAGAGGGCTGGTGGTGGCGGGGGGGGGGGGGGAGAAGGAAAACAAGGTGACAAAGCACGAAGGGTTGGACAGGAGCACGGGGAGAAAGTGGGAGAGCCGCTTCTCCTTTGTAGCACGTTCTGCAGAGCAAGACGCAGGCAGAGTCCCGTTGGATGTGAATAATGCAATAACGCCACGCAGCAACGATCCCTTTCCATGGGGACGTGGCTAATTTGTTTATTGGGTCTTCAAAGATGTGTTCTTTCAGCATTACATCACCGGAGCAAAGTTCTCAAGTCTTGCAAAGAGAAAAAACTCCAGTTGGTTTTGCTTTACGTCCTCCGAGGGCAGAGAAACCCACCTGACGTGAAGGAGAGGCAGGGCAAAAAGCAACGGGTGGAAACTAATCAAGGAGAGAAGCAACTACCCGGAGGAGAGCCTTCTCGGTGGCTGCTCCGACCCTCTGGAACGAACTCCCCGTGGAGATTCGGACCCTCACCACCCTCCAGTCCTTCCGCGCCGCTTTAAAGATCTGGCTGTCCCGGCTGGCCTGGGGTTAAGATTCTAACCCCACCCGAATTGTGTGACTGTTGTGTTTTCTTTTTAATATGTTGTATTGTTTTCATGTTGGAAAATTGTTTGTCCTTTCCCCCCCCCCCCCTTTTTGAACTGTGAGCCGCCCTGAGTCCCCCCAGGGAAAAGGGTGGCATACAAATAAAGGGAAATACAAATACAAATACAAACTTAGAACTTTCCCGACAGTTAGGACAATGAATCAGTGGAACAGCTTTCCTCCAGATGTGGTGAATGCTCCAACACTGGAAGTTTTCAAGAAAGAGATTGGAGAATATTGATCTGAAATAACAGAATAACAGAGTTGGAAGGGACCTTGGAGGTCTTCTACTCTGACCCCCTGCTTAGGCAGGAAGCCCTATGCCATTTCACACAAAAGGTTCTCCAATCTCTCCCTGAAAACCTCCAGTGTTGGATCTCCCACAACTTCTGGAGGCCATTTGTTCCACTGATTAATTGTTCTTGCTGTCAGGAAATTTCTCCTTAGGTCTAAGTTGCTTCCCTCCTTGATGAGTTTCCATCTGCACCTCGATTCACCCATGTAACACCTATCCTCCGCGAGCTGCACTGGCTGCCTGTTGGTCTCCAGGTGCGCTTCAAGGTGCTACTTGTCACCTTCAAAGCCCTTCATGGTATTGGATCTGAGTACTTGAGAGACCGCCTACTGCCAATTACCTCCACTAGACCGATAAGATCGCATAGATTGGGCCTCCTCCGAATTCCATCAGCCAGCCAGTGTAGACTGGCAACTACCCGGAGGAGAGCCTTCTCGGTGGCTGCTCCGACCCTCTGGAACGAACTCCCCATGGAGATCCGGACCCTCACCACCCTCCAATCCTTCCGTGCCGCCCTTAAAATCTGGCTGTCCCGGCTGGCCTGGGGTTAAAGACTCTAACCCCTACTCGAATTGTATGACTGTTGAGTTCTTAAATGATGTTGTGCCTTTATGTTGTAAATTGTCTGTCCTTCCCTCCCCCTTTTTGAACTGTGAGCCGCCCTGAGTCCCCCCAGGGAAAAGGGCGGCATACAAATAAAGTGAAACTGAAACTGAAACTGTTGCTTCTTGTCCTGCCTTCAGGTGCTTTGGAAAACAGTGTGGTCCCTTTGTCTTTCTGACAGCCCCTCAAATATTGCTATCATGTCACCCCTGGTCCTTCTCTTCACTTTGACTAGACATCCCCAACTCCCGCAACCGCTCTTCCTATGTTTTAGCCTCCAGTCCCCTAAACGTCCAGTGTTGGAGCATTCACAACTTCTGGAGGCAAGTTATTCCACTGGTCAATTGTCCTCCTTGTGAGGAAGTTCCTCCTTAATTCCAAGTTGCTTCTCTCCTTCATTAATGTCCATCCGTTGCTTCTTGTCCTGCAAGACGGGTTTTTTGGAGAATAGCTTGACCCAGTGGTGGGATTTAAATAATGGAACAACCGCTTCTCTGCCCTAATGAGCCAAGGTGGCGCAGTGGTTAGAGTGCAGCACTGCAGGCTACTTCAGCTGACTGCAGTTCGGCTGTTCAAATCTCACCGGCTCAGGGTTGACTCAGCCTTCCATCCTTCCGAGGTGGGTAAAATGAGGACCCGGATTGTTGTTGGGGGCAATATGCTGACTCTGGAAACCGCTTAGAGAGGGCTGAAAGCCCTATGAAGCAGTATATAAGTCTAACTGCTATTGCTATTGCTATTTCTCCCAACGACCAGTTCACCCAACTGCTAAGAACGTTGACAGCCAGTTTTCCTGAAGTGGTGCGAACTGGCTGAATCCCAGCACTGGGTTCACCCTCCCCCTTCTTTGGGGCAGCCCCTCAGATACGGTATAGGTTTCTTGCCTGAACTTAGGGGGTTGCATTAGAAGACCTCCAAGGTCCCTTCCAAGTCTGTTACGCTGAATTCCTGCATCCTGTAAAGGCGAAGATTATTTAAGAGTGGTTATTGACTAAGTCATCATTGACTGGTAATAACCCATCTAAGCCACTCAGCACAAGCAGAGTTTCTAAAGCAGGAGATTGGTTCGCCGAAGCAGAAGCTGCTGAGCCTCTTTCTGTCTCTCTGTCTGTCTCTCTGTCTCTCTCTTTCTGTCTGTCTCTCTCTCTCTCTCTCCCCGTGTGTCTCTCTGTGTCTCTCTGTCCATCTCTCTCTGTTTGTCTCTCTGTCTCTCTCTTTCTGTCTGTCTGTCTTTCTGTCTGTCTCTCTCTCTCTTGACGATCTGATTTTCGGTGACTTTTTATAACAACAACAACAACAATAATGGCAATAATAACAATAATAATAACAACAATAACAACAATAACAATAATAATAACAATAATAACAATAATGGTTGTTGATGTTGTTGTTATAAAAAGTCACCGAAAATCAGATGGTCAAGAGAGAGAGAGAGAGAGAGACAGACAGACAGACAGAAAGAGAGAGAGAGAGAAACAGAGAGAGATGGACAGAGAGACACAGAGAGACACACGGGGGGAGAGAGAGACACACACACACACAGAGACAGAGAGACAGAGACAGACAGAAGAGACAGACACACATACACACACACACAGATACACAGACAGACAGACAGACAGACACAGACAGAAAGAAAGAGAGAGGCAGAGAGAGAGAGACAGAGAGAGATGGACAGAGACAGAGACAGAGAGAGAGACACACACACAGAGACAGAGAGAGAGAGACAGAAAGAAAGAGAGAGAGAAAGAGAGAGAGAGGGAGGGAGAGATGGACAGAGAGACAGAGAGAGACACACAGAGAGAGACAGATCGAGAGAGAGACACACAGAGAGACAGAGAGAGAGAGAGACACACACACAGAGAGACAGAGAGAGAGAGACAGAAAGAAAGAGAGAGAGAAAGAGAGAGAGAGGGAGGGAGAGATGGACAGAGAGACAGAGAGAGACACACAGAGAGAGACAGATCGAGAGAGAGACACACAGAGAGACAGAGACAGAGAGAGAGACACACACACAGAGACAGAGAGAGAGAGACAGAAAGAAAGAGAGAGAGAAAGAGAGAGAGAGGGAGGGAGAGATGGACAGAGAGACAGAGAGAGACACACAGAGAGAGACAGATCGAGAGAGAGACACACAGAGAGACAGAGAGAGAGAGACAGAGAGAGAGAGAGAGAGAAGGAGGGGGAGAGAGAAGGAGGGAGGGAGAGATGGGGGTTGAGGGGAGCAAAGCAAACTATTCTACCACTGGATTAAGTAAACAAAGCCATTACAGAGACAAACTTGAGCCAGGCTGAGAAATGAATCCTTGGACAAGGCGGGAGAGGCGCTTCGCACGTTGGTGTCACCCAGATAGCCGCAGACCTTCCTTTCTTGCCAAATACATTGGGCCCATTCATCTCAGAGTCACGAGGTCCTGGGGTCTTGGGGGATGATTGGCACAAGACTGTTTCCCGATAGCCGAGGCGGGTGTGCTGCTTCTCTGATTTGGTCCTTTTGCTGAAGGCTCTTCTTAACCTTTAGAGCTCTTGGTTCTCTTCCTGGGAACAAATAGATGTGCTTAAAGATGGGATGGAGGGACGTGGTTTTTTTAGAGTGTCCTTTTTCCTTATTTCCCCCCTCCCCAATGACTAGAGAACCTCCTTCCTTCCTTCCTTCCTTCTTCCCTTCCCTTCCTTCCTCCCTTTCTTCTCCCTCCCTCCCCACTCCTTCCTTCCTTTTTCTTCTCCTTCTTTCCTTTTTCCTTTTTCCTTTTTCCTTCCTTTTTCTTCTTTCTTTCCCCCCCTCCCTCTCTCCTCCCTCCCTCCTTCCCTCCTTCCTTTTTCTTCTCTGCTCCTTCCCTTTTTTCTTTTTCCTTCCTTTTTCCTTCTTCCTTTTTCCTTCATTCCTTCTTTCTTTTTTCTTCTTTCTTTCCCTCCCTCCCTCCTTCCTCCTTCCCTCCTTCCTTTTTCTTCTCTGCTCCTTCCCTTTTTCCTTTTCCTTCCTTTTCCTTTTTCCTTTTTCCTTCATTCCTTCTTTCTTTTTCCTTCCTTCCTTTTTCTTTTTGTTTCCTTCCTTTTTTATTCTTTCTTTTTTCATCCATCCTTCCTTTCTTCCTTCCTTCCCTCCCTCCTTCCTTTCTTCCCTTTTTTCTCTCCTTCCTTCCCTTTTCTTATCTCCTTCCTTCCTTCTTTCTTTTTCCTTCCTTCCTTCCTTCCTTCCTTCCTTCCTTCCTTCCTTCCTTCCTTCCTTCCTTCCTTCCTTCCTTCCTTCCAAGCAAGGGGCATTCAGGAGCTCACGACTTGAAGATATTAGTGTGAAGAAAGCACAGTTGGATGTTGTGTATCAAGATTTGAACATTCATTGCAGCTTTTTTAAAACTGTGCTAAATGTATCCAAACATTATCTACCATTCACATAGCTTTTGGCCTGATTATCAGTGGGGAAATGATGGCTCGGCCATATTGTGTTTTTCTAATGATTTTTGGACAAAGCGAGATCCGGGGACTCTGAAAAGAGATTCAGGCACCCCAGAGAGCCCCAAAAGGGTCAATTGGTTTGTTTAGGATTCTCTCCCCTCCACCCTTGTGGCCATGTTTAAGAAAGGAACTGTACCGAATGTAGTATTATTTATTACATCCTGCTCTGGCGTTGTTGTCATGTGGTTTGAAACTCTTATCCTGCCTCCTGTCAGCTGTTGCATTTCCACAACTGAGGAACCCAGAGAGGAAAAACTCATCCTAGCTGCCCTGAAGAATATGTCACACTGGGCTGGCTCATTGGAGAGCAATTTATCTCATTTCACACAGGGCTTTCAAAGAAATTCAGAACAGATACACCCTTCCATGCAGTGGTGGGTTTCAAATTTTTTTTAGAACCTCTTCTGTAGGTGTGGCCTGCTTTGTGGGAGTGGCTTGCCAGTCATGTGACTGGGTGGGAGTGGCTTGCCAGCCATGTGACTGGGTGGGCATGGCCAACTTGTAAAATGTGGTGAAACTCACTTAACAACGCTCTTACTTAGCAACCAAAATGTTGGCTCAGAAACTCTGGCATTTGAAGCCTTAAAGCTGTCAAGTTACAAGACCCTTGCACCCTTAACCCTTTAGAAAAAAAAACCCCAGGGGTGTTTAAACTTGACAGCTTTAAGACTTGTGGACTTCAACTCCCAGAATTCCTCTTCTTGCTCTTCATCTTGATGATGTGCGGACGGGCGGGGGGAGGGAGCTGGAACCGGTTCTAAACGGCACTGTAGATTTGTGGAACCTCTTCTATAGAAGAGGCTAGAACTGGCAGGAACCCACCCCTGCTTCCATGCCTACTTTCTGAAGGGCGGGAAATATCCACAGTGCTAAGTGTAGTACTGACACCAAGATAGAACAGCCTTGCTTACTCTAGTGCAGTGATGGCTAACCTTTCCGTCCTCGTGTGCGGTGTACTACCACTTTATGATGCCTTGGTAAGGCCACACTTGGAATCCTGCATCCAGTTTTGGTCACCAAGAGGTAAAAAAAGATGTGGAGACTCTAGAAAGAGTGCAGAGAAGAGCAACAAAGAGGATTAGGGGACTGGAGGCTAAAACGTATGAAGAATGGTTGCAGGAACTGGGTAGGTCTAGTTTAATGAAAAGAAGGACTAAGGGAGACATGATAGCAGTCTTCCTATATCTCATGGGTTGCCACAAAGAAGAGGGGAGTCAAGCTATTCTCCAAAGCACCTGAGGGCAGGACAAGAAGCAATGGATGGAAGCTAACCAAGGAGAGAAACAACAGAACTAAGGAGAAATTAATTGTTAGAACAATCAATCAGTGGAACAACTTGCCTCCAGAAGTTGTGAATGCTCCAACACTGGAAGTTTTTAATGGGATATTGGATAACCATTTGTCTGAAACGGTATAGGGTTTCCTGCCTAGGCAGGGGGTTGGACTAGAAGACCCCCAAGGTCCCTTCCAACTCTGTTATTCTATTCTATTCAGATGAGGGCCCCCTCACCCAAAACATTCCTTTAGGCAAGCAATCTGTTGGGTGTTTTTTTTTAGGAAATTAACTTTCCACAAGGCAAGGAAGTCTTACTTTCCTCTGAGTTGCATCTGAATAAGGGTTGCTTTGGGTGGTGGTTGTTTTTAAAGGAAGTGGGCTTCAGTAAACCATGGAAAGTTTCTCCTGCACTGGACCGATCAATCTTCCAAGCGTTACAAAGCGCTCTGCTGTTTTTATGACTTTGGGGAGACAGAGGAATGTTGGGTTTACTGGCAAGGAAAAGGTGCTACTTCTAGAAAATTTCAGAGACCACTTGATTGTCTCTGGCTACAAACCAAATGCCAGACGTATATCTATATATACGTATATATTTTACTTAATTCAGTGTTATTAATAACACAATAACATTGCGTTTTAAGAGCAGTTGTGGTGAAGACACTTGCCTACCACTCAGAAAGTTGGGAGTACAATCCTAGAGATTGGCGGATATTTCCATCCTGAAGCGCAAATAAAAAAATATCTGCCGTGAGCTCCACGAAGCATCGGGAAGGGCATCCAGCCGGTAAACTCTCGGCTCCATCCAGTTGCCCTAACTTTACCCCAAATTAAGAGATTAAAGGTAAAGGTTCCCCTCGCACATATGTGCTAGTCGTTTCCGACTCTAGGGGGTGGTGCTCGTCTCCGTTTCAAAGCCGAAGAGCCAGCGCTGTCCGAAGACATCTCCGTGGTCATGTGGTCATGACTCAACGCCGAAGGCACACGGAATGCTGTTCCCTTCCCACCAAAGGTGGCTCCTATTTTTCTACTTGCATTTGTTACGTGCTTTCGAACTGCTAGGTTGGCAGAAGCTGGGACAAGTCACAGGAGCTCACTCCGTTACGCGGCGCTGGGGATTCGAACCGCCAAACTGCCGACCTTTCTGATCGGCAAGCTCAGCGTCTTAGCCACTGAGCCACCTTAAATTAAGAGATTACAAAGCTGTAAAAAGACAGTGTTTTTTTTTTTTTTGTAAAATTCAATATTATTAATCTTGGGCTGCACCTTTCTTAGTCAATGCTGATAGACTTATAGTATTGGGATTACTGCCGCTTCTACAACTTCTGCTCCTGCTGTTAAAACAATAGCGGGAATGACATGAGAGAGAGAGAGAGAGAGAGAGAGAGAGAGACTCTGGGTGAAAAGTGTTCAACATACTGGCCAGATTGAGAGTTTGGTGTCAGAATTCCTGAAGTGCAGTAAAGAACAATATACTCGTAACGGCAGCTCATCCCAAGTCACCCTTGGGGTTTGCAGAAAGTAATTATCTCCCCCTTCTGATCCTCCACTTTGCATTTCCCCAGAGTTTCTATTTTATATCTGCTTTGTTGTTTGTTATGGTTCGGAGCAAACCCCTAAATTAACAAGCCTCTCAACCCCTCCTCCTCTTACTCCAGAAGCTTTTCCCCCAATTCTATCCGAGACGAGCTTGCAGTCCTGTTACCAAAAAGCGGGGATCACTCTAGCAACCTCTCCCCAGAGCCTAAAGCTACTTGTCTTAAGTTCGAGAAGGAAGCCATAGGTCCATGATGGCAAAGCAATGGCACTCGTGCCAGAGATGGCACACAGAGCCCTCCCTGTGGGCACGGGCGCCGTTGCCAGCTGCTCAGTGGTGGGTTTCAAAAAAAATTTGGAACCTCTTCTGTAGGTGTGACCTGCTTTCGAAATATGCTTTTTTTATTTTCCATTTTCATAACATATAATCACATGTATACTATTACATAGCCAATATCCTATTGTATTAAGTAGTAATTACATCAGTTCCTCTTGTCATCAATGCCCAGAAAGATAAAAACCCATTATTAGCTCTTCTGCTCTCCATACACCTCTTTCTTCTACCTCTCTCCTACCTCCTTTCTTCCCTCCATCATCCTTTTCTACTCTACTTCCCCTTCCTTTCTCCTTCTCCTTTCTCTTCATTCCACTCCTCCTTATCCTCCATCTTCCCACCTTACCCTCTCTCCTATCCCTCTCTTCCTATCTTTCTTCTCTCCTTTCCCACTCTTCCTCTCATTGGTGTATTTCAGCTTCTGAGCAAACTCCATTCTATGTTGATGGTATTTATGCTTCCATATCAATATACTTAACATATCCTAGTTTTAAAGAAAAAATAAGAGAAGATAGTATACATGTGCAATCATATTACATTAAAATCTAACACCCCTCGTCAAGCCTAATATTCATCCCTCCCAAAAAAAAACAGCTAAAAACATCCCAAAAAACAGGCATGCACTCGCCGAACAGCTGGTCTTCAGATTTCGGGCACTCCGCCACACGCATGCACACACACACACACACACACACACACACACACGGATGCATGCACATGCATTCCAGTTTGGGCACTCGGTGCCATCACTGCCATAGGTCACCCAACTAAGCCTTCTCCCTCCGTTGTGATAGGTTACAAACCCCATTAAAAAAGCAATGTAAACAACGTAACAACCCTAACCCTAAACCTAACCCTAAACCTAAACCTAAACCTTACCTTAACCCTAATCATGCTTTTGTGGGCATGGTTTTATCGGCGCTCTTTTGTGGGAGCGCTTTCGACCGCACGGTTTTCTCACCGTGGTTTTGTCGGGCACGCATTTGATGGGTCATGTTTTAAGATTGGAAGATATGGAGAGGCCGGGCCCTTAGAATTGCCAGGAGTCGGACAGAACTGAATGGGGAGCATCATCACCAATAGCAATAGGACTTGGGCATATCCTGCTTCATAGGGCTTTGCCATACTCTCTGGGTAGTTTACAATGTCAGCTTGTTGCCCCCAAGAATCTGGGTCCTCATTTTACTGACCTCGGAAGGATGGAAGGCTAAGTCAATTTTTAGATGGAAGGAAGGCAGGGAGGGAGGGAGGGAGGGAGGGAGGAAGGAAGGAAGGAAGGAAGGAAGGAAGGAAGGAAGGAAGGAAGGAAGGAAGGAAGGACAGAAGGAGAATAGCACTTGGACATATACCACTTCACAGTGCTTTACAGCCCTCTCTAAGCAGTTTACAATGTTAGCCTATTGCCCCCAATAATCTGGCTCCTCATTTTACCGATCTCACAAGGAGGGAAGGCTGAGTCAATCTTGATCCTGGGGAGAATTGAACTGCCAAACTGCAGGCAGCCGGCAGCCAGCAGAAATAGCCTGCAGTGCTGCACTCTAACCACTGCGCTCCTGTGGCTCATCATCAATCACCATCATCACCTCCTTATGCTGTGAGGCTCCACAACAAGGAGAATCTAGGACAACCGAGGAGAATCTTTTCCCAACCGAGTGCCCCTGGATATGTTGTCAGGCTGGGGACGATGGGCACTGCGATCCATGGCAGATTTTCTCAACCTCAGCCGCGTTAAGACCTGCGGACTTCAACTCCCAGCATTCCCCGGCCCAAAGCTGCCAGATTGAGGATGATTGGCAAAGACCGAGTGATCAACGGGGAGAACTGAGCTTTGTCGCTGGAGTAAGTGGGCTAGCCGTCGTGCTCCCTGCTGACTCGCTGCACCTGGATCTTCCCCGTGGTTTGCGTGTGCTGTCTTGCGTTGTTAACGGGCCGCCTGCAGGCTGCCTGATCTCCTCAGAGACTCTCTCCTGCTGCCCATGTAATCTCTGTCAACAGGATTTAGGAAACGTCCTTTGGGAGCGCCAGAACTGGAGAAACAAACACTGAGAGAAATAATTATTCCTGATTAACCATTAGCTTCATCTCCACTTGAAGAAACAGGGGAAGGTTCCAGAGAGAGGGAGGGTGGGCAGACTCTACGTTTGTGTGTATGTGTGTTTTTGGGGGCCGAGAGCTTCAAATACTTAATACTCAGCCCTCTTGGGAGCTGGGGAAGAAGTAGCTTTCTCTGATAATGTTTGGTGGGCTTTTGACGCAAAGGACATGGTCCTATTCCTTTCCAGGAGATACATGCACCCCAGTGGTGAGTTATGGCTGGTACGCTCTAGTACGGGTGTACTGGTGCCTGGTGGGAGCATCAAGTACCGTTCAGGTACCGTGCTCCAGGGGGCCCACCCGCCCTCCCACCCTCCTTATCTGTATTTGACCCAATCAGGCCATTTTGCAAACGTGCACGGAGCGTACGGTGCCTGCGCAATGATCCACTGAGCAGCTGGACTGTTGCAGGCGGTGGGTGCGCATGCACGCACAGCACACGTGCATGTGGTGGACGCCCTCCCCGTTGCAGCATACCGGTTGCAACAGGATCCGAAACCCACCACTGATACACCCAGGGGTGAAATGCTGCCGGTTCGCCCGAACTGGTAGCATATGTTTTACAACTGGTTCACCCAAACTAGTTGTAAAAAACGTGCTACCAGTTCGGGCGAACTGGTATTTCCGACGATCAGCTGTGATGCGCGATTGATATTATTTCCTGCTTTCTAGCTGATCTAAATTGTTTGGCACAGCAGGTTCCTTCCCCCCTCGCTGTTCGCTTACCTTTGCAGATGCACTCGGTAGCAGGCTCCCGCCCACCCACCTGGACATCATCACATCCATTTTTTATGTTCTGCGTCCACACGGAAGGTCCTGTGCATGCACAGAAGGTCCTACGCAGGCGCGGAAAGTCCTGTGCATGCGCGGAAGGTCCTGTGCAAGCGCGGAAAGTCCTGTGCATGCACAGAAGGTCCTGTGCATGTGCGGAAGGTCCTGTGCATGCGTGGAAGGTCCTGTGCATGTGTGGAAGGTCATACGCATGCACGGAAGATTCTGTGCATGCATAAAATGTCCTGTGCATGCGCGGAAGGTCCTGTGCATGCGTGGAAGGTCATACGCATGCACGGAAGATCCTGTGCATGCGCGGAAGGTCCTGTGCATGCGCGGAAGGTCCTGTGCAAGCGCGGAAAGTCCTGTGCATGCACAGAAGGTCCTGTGCATGTGCGGAAGGTCCTGTGCATGCGTGGAAGGTCCTGTGCATGTGTGGAAGGTCATACGCATGCACGGAAGATTCTGTGCATGCATAAAATGTCCTGTGCATGCGCGGAAGGTCCTGTGCATGCGTGGAAGGTCATACGCATGCACGGAAGATCCTGTGCATGCGCGGAAGGTCCTGTGCATGCGCGGAAGGTCCTGTGCAAGCGCGGAAAGTCCTGTGCATGCACAGAAGGTCCTGTGCATGTGCGGAAGGTCCTGTGCATGCGTGGAAGGTCCTGTGCATGCGTGGAAGGTCATACGCATGCACGGAAGATTCTGTGCATGCGTAAAAGGTCCTGTGCATGCGCGGAAGGTCCTGTGCATGCGCAGAAAGTCCTGTGCATGCACAGAAGGTCCTGTGCATGCACAGAAGGTCCTATGCATGTGCGAAAGGTCCTGTGCATGCGTGGAAGGTCCTGTGCATGTGTGGAAGGTCATACGCATGCACGGAAGATTCTGTGCATGCGTAAAATGTCCTGTGCATGCGCGGAAGGTCCTGTGCATGCGTGGAAGGTCATACGCATGCACGGAAGATCCTGTGCATGCGTGGAAGGTCTTGTGCATGCGTGGAAGGTCATACGCATGCACGGAAGATCCTGTGCATACGTGGAAGGTCTTGTGCATGCACAGAAGGTCCTGTGCATGCGCGGAAGGTCCTGTGCATGCACAGAAGGTCCTGTGCATGCGTGGAAGGTCATACACATGCACTGAAGATTCTGTGCATGCACAGAGGTGGCACATGCATGCACACGCTCACATTGCTACCGAACCAGTAGCAAAGGTAAGTTGACTTCACCCCTACATGCACCCATGTGTAACAGGGAAAGAGACTTCATTTCCCCACAGATACTTTGATCTCCACGAAAGACCTTTCTTCACTCAGGGAAAAATGAATTCTTCCTTCCCACGACAGGGAAGGAAGCCTTTCGCTAAAGCTGGGTTTCCCAAGCTTAGGAAACTTTAAGACATGTGGACGTCAATTCCCAGAATTCCCCAGTTGGAGTCCCCACGTCTTAAACTTACCCAGGTTAGGAAACCCCGTGTCAGGCGCAAGAAATAAAGAACCCAGGTTGTTCCAATGAGTATAGGTTTTATTCCATGCTAGCTCTCTACAGGAATCTGAACTACTAACAGCCGAGAGAAATTAGCGGGAGATAAGAATCTACGGAATTCAAGGCGGGCTGCGCCTAGATCTCTCTAGTTGGAACGAAGTGACTCCAGAGTGATGGCCCACTTGATCCCTCCCCTACAACCTGCCTTACAGCTTACAGCATAAAATAGCACCCATTCTGCATTACAATAGATACAAATTCATCCAAATATATATATAAACATATTTCTAACAACAATAACGACAGCTAACACGGATTCTTAATAGCATGAATGATGTCCTCAATTTATAATATAACATCGAGCACATAAACACACACATTTCTCATTCTCCAGACCATGGAGATATTTTAAACCGATTCTGGCATTGTTCTGGCAAAACCAAAGAATCTATTTCTCTCTGCATTCTTCCTGAAAAAGCCTAATTTCATTGATTGATTTCACTGTTGCTGGAGCATAGGACAAGCAATAGCCACTGACTCTCTCTCTCTCTCTCTCGGTCTGTATGTGTGTGTCCATCCATGATATCTCTTTTGTTCTTCCTTTTCTATCTTAGTTCCTTTCGTTGCTGCTTCTAGACCAGGATTCCCCTATCTCAGCAACTGGAACGTAGTTAAATGCATGCTGGCTGGGGAACTCTGGGCGTTGAAGTCTATCTGTGATGCTGAGCTTGAGAAACACAGTTTCTAAACTTGATATTTTGGAGGCTTCCGCCTGAAAAGAGAGATTTCCCAAACTCCTTGTTATCTTTTCCTTCATAGGCAGCCTTTTGTCCATTACATCCAGACAGAGAGATCAAGGTTTTTTTTTAAAATACGCTGTGGCCTTCTTTCATTTTTGAAAGGCGCCTGGAGACACCAACCTAGGCAGCCATAATAAATTTGTTTAATAAATAACTCAACTAGCAGCGCCATCTCATCTGGGAAAGCGCATGTGGGTGAAAAAGAGGAGTGCCCTTTTTGAAGGAAGGCTGGCGCAGCTGGGTTTGAATCAGTGGTGAAATTCAGGTGTTTTTTTTTACTACTGGTTCTGTGGGCGTGGTTGGTGGGCATGGCAGGGGAAGGATACTGCAAAATCCCCATTCCCTCCCCACCTCAGGGGAAGGATACTGCAAAATCCCCATTCCCTCCCCACCTCAGGGGAAGGATACTGCAAAATCCCCATTCCCTCCCCACTTCAGGGGAAGGATACTGCAAAATCCCCATTCCTTCCCCACTCCAGGGGAAGGATATTGCAAAATCCCCATTCCCTCCCACCTCGAGGGGAAGGATACTGAAAAATCCCCATTCCCTCCCCACTCCTGGGGAAGGATACTGCAAAATCCCCATTCCCACCCCACTCCAGGGGAAGGATACTGCAAAATCTCCATTCCCACCCCACTCCAGGGGAAGGATACTGCAAAATCTCCATTCCCACCCCACTCCAGGGGAAGGATACTGCAAAATCCCCATTCCTTCCCCACTCCAGGGGAAGGATACTGCAAAATCTCCATTCCCTCCCCACTCCAGGGGAAGGATACTGCAAAATCCCCATTCCCTCCCCACCCTGGGGCCAGTCAGAGGTGGTATTTGCCGGTTCTCCAAACTACTCAAAATTTCTCCTACCGGTTCTCCAGAACCTGTCCGAACCTACTGAATTTCACCCCTGGTTCAGATCCATTTTTGGCCCTAAGCGTGGCTCCCTAGACAAAGAACCAGGGCTGATGGAGTTAGGCTGGAGCCAGGCCTCGTAGAAACTCCCCTCGGTGTCAGTTTGACTAATTTGTTAGTCTTATCGCTGGCAGGATTCAACGTGCCCATCAAGGGCGCAGGCCCATAAAACTAATGTAGTGAGGAGGCCGCCTGAGGGATGATAGATACGGCCCGCCGCTTGGAACAAGCATTAGCTTTATGAACCAGAGGTAATTGAAAGGAAATATTTGTCATTGGTCTCCAGCGGACAAGAAGTTCACGGCAAAGTTTCTTGACTGGCTATGGTGGGTGGGTGGGTTGCCCATCTTCATGCCGATTGGTCAGCTGGGCTTTCTTGGATTTTCCCCTTGAAAACGTTTCGTTTCTCACCCAGGAAGCATCTTCAGTTCCTCGGGGGGAAACAAAACAAGAAAGTCTCCTCGCTCTTCAGGAAAGCACCTTTGATCCTTCTTTAGGTGGCTCATTGTGAGGGTTGATGAAAGAAGTGACCCTGTAGGTGCTTTTCAAAAGGCAAGTAGGTGTTCTTAGCCTTTTCCTTGAAGACATTTTGCTTCTCATTCCGAGAAGCTTCCTCCATTGCTTCAGAACTGTAGAAGGTCCTTGGATGAGAAGCAACATGTCTTCAAGAGGAAAAACTTAAGAACGTCCAGTTGCTTTTGGGGACAACCATGACCTGGATGATGCAGAATCTCCATGGACATATTAAAACTAGGCTTCCCCCCCTTTTTTTTTTTAATTAAAGTATTTTTATTAGTAAAAGAAAAATACAACAACCAATAACTGGTAAAAGACAATACAACATCCACTGTTTCACTTTACATTTGACTGTGTTTCAAGACATTCCCATAATATCAAAATCCTTATAGGCATCAAAGGTTGGGTATCTTCTCCCCTCCCTCCCTCTTTCCTTCCCTTGTTTCATCTTTCCCACTCCCCTTCCTTCCCTCCCTCCTTCTCTCCTTCCCTCCTTCCTTCCCTCCTTTCTTTTCTCTTCCTCCTTTCCTTCCCCTTCCCTTTCCTCTCTTCTTCCCCCCCTCCTTCTCTCATATCTTCCCTCCCTCCTTTCCTCCTTCCCTCCTTCCATTCTCTTCTCTTGAGTTCCCTCCTTTTCTTCCCTCCTTCCCTCCTTCCTATCTACTCTCCTTCTCTCCTTCCTTCCCTCCCTCCCTCATTCCCTCCTTGCTTCCCTGCCTTCTTCCCTCCTTGCAAGCTGCAGGCTTGAATTCCCAGAGTTCCCAGCAATGGTTCTTCTCCTTAGGGATTTCTGGGATTCGAAGTCTAATATCTAAGGAAGGTCAGAATAGAGAATTCTGTATTAAGCGATAGTGCGTGACCTAGAAGGTTCCTGCTTGTCAGGAACAGCCCCAGATAGTTGAGAAGCGATAGGTTTCCCAATGAAGATTGGTTCAGGAACAACCTTGGGACAATGTCCTCCTTGGTGGCGCAGTGGTTAAATGCAGCACTGCAGGCTACTTCAGCTGACTGCAGTTCTGCAGTTCGGCTGTTCAAATCTCACCGGCTCAAGGTTGACTCAGCCTTCCATCCTTTCGAGGTGGGTAAAATGAGGATCCTGATTGTTGGGGGCGATATGCTGACTCTGTAAAACCGCTTAGAGAGGGCTGAAAGCCCTATGAAGCGGTATATAAGTCTAACTGCTATTGCTATTGTGCCCCTGTTCTGGATCTCCCAAAGCATTGAGGTGACATCTCAACAAGCTGGTCAAAATGGATCTGTCGTCTCCTACAGGCTCTTCGGTATCATCCCGCCAACTCTTCTCAAGTTCTTTGTAGTCATTTTTAATTTAATTGATGATATAAAATGAAAGCGTGAGAATGGTTCTAGAAGGAAAGGTCGTGAAGCAAACACCAGGTAGACATCTGGCGAAAGGAATCATTTGTGCGACATCTGGAAGAAGATCTTGTGTTCCCTCCACATGATACAAAGGGGATGAGATACAGAGCCAAATGAAAGTTATTATCTGAGGTTCCCGCTTCGTTCTCTTATAGAAGAGAATATACGTAGCTCGGGGTTGAACTGTGTGGAGTTTTTGGTCGTCTCTAAACTTGGTCGTTTACACGGAGATGTTTCATTACCTAACTAGGTAACACCATCAGTGTTAGTGCGAGTGGAGTTTGCTCCTTGTTTATATACAGTAGCTTGCTCTTCCAGTGTTGCTGGGGTGTGTGGTTTTCTTCTCGGCAGTTCCTTGATGAGGGTATTGTTTTCTGCTTGTTTGTTTGTCTGGTGTTAATCCCTGCTTATTTTAGGAATTAAGAAGGAAACAACACCAGAACACATCCTCTCCAGAAACCAACACCCAGATAAACAAGAATTAAGACCTTACCGATGGAAAAAATAGCTGGCCAAGGCAAAACAGTTTCGCCAACATTTTTTTTCCCCTTTGGTATCATAGCTTGACTATGTGCGAGGTGTGAAAAAAAAATGGGACAGCATCCAGCCAAGTCATAAATATACCCATAATTCCCAGAGGGGTGGTGGTGGAAATGAGCTTATAATGAATAAATGAATTTTCTGCATTCCAAATGTGTTATCACTTAGTGTGATGAGGAGAAGGCACGGAGACAGTTGTCTTCCACTCTCAGAAACGTTGCCAGTGGAGAAGGATATTCCCTTCCATTCCAAAGTCAGGATGAGCAATTGACGTGACATACGGTAGAAGGCCAGCTTCGGTGAGAGAAGAAACTTCCAGACGTTATGGAAGATCGGACGCTGGGAATAAATGGAGGCCAATTTTGCAGAGGTACTTAGGAAGCAATTCAATGACCATCTGTCACTTGAATGCTACAAGTGGAATCTGGATGGAGCAGGGGGTAGATTAGCAGGACACCACAAGACACCTTCCAATTTCAATCGTATTATTGGATAACGCTACATCACATCCCGTTCCACCGCGCACTCTCCACACCGACTCTTCTGCACACCACATTTCCCAGCCTCCTAACAGATCCAGGTTCAGCCAGCCATTCCGTATTTCCAAACTGGACAGAAGTCCTTCTTGTTAAGCTTGGCAAAGCCCGGTCATTAAGAGAGGAATCGGCTCTTTATTGAGTCGTCGACTCTTCCCAAGAGAGGGAAGCTCATCTGCCAAATCGGAGCTTCCCTTGCCAAGACGCATCAAAAACTTGCGGTGCCAAAGAATAGCTTCGAAGTTTGCAACTTCACTTGTCGCTGGTGTTCCTTCACCAGCTGGTCCGTTAGCCTCGGGCAAAAGGGGAAGAGCTGGTTGTGTGAAACGCTAGGAAGCAAGTTAGGAATCTGCAAAATCAACAAACGTTAAACGAGCATAGGAAGCAACTTAAAAACATGTTCTGGTTACTAGAGATTCGTTACTTCCATGTACTCAGGTGGGTATTTATGATGGACTGTCTGATTTTTAGACATACCCGTCAGCCTACTGGGTAGACTGGAACAGGAAATCAACATCACAGCTAGGTTAATGCTACTTTAATAGAGATGGGTATAATAACAGAAGGGGCGTGGTGGCTCAGGGGCTAAGACGCTGAGCTTGTCGATCAGAAAGGTCGGCGGTTCAAATCCCTAGCGCTGCGTAACAGAGTGAGCTCCCATGACTTGTGCCAGCTTCTGTCAACTTAGCAGTTTGAAAGCATGTAAAAAATCCGAGTAGAAAAATAGGAACCACCTTTGGTGGGAAGGGAACAGTGTTCCGTGCGCCTTCAGCATTTAGTCATGCTGGCCACATGACCACGGAGACGTCTTCGGACAGTGCTGGCTCTTTGCCTTTGAAACAGAGATGAGCACCGCCCCCTAGAGTCAGGAACAACTAGCACATACGTGCAAGGGAAATCTTTACCTTTACCTTATAATAACAGAATCTTGCAAGTTGTTATTATGCTGGACCTCATACACTCCAATGAATCAGGGAAGAATCTGCCTGACTTCTGAATGTTATCTGGGTCTCCTGGACTTAAACAATGTTTCAATCCCTTTTACCTAGGCAATAGTCCCTGCATATCTTTGTGAAGTTATCTTCCTTACTCTCTACACAAAGTTTCTCAGCTTTGCCCTTCAACTCCCAGCATTCTCTGGCAAGCACGGGAGCCGAAGTCTGCCTAATTTTAGAAGTTGAAGTCCACATAATTTGGGGAGTTGAAGTTCACTCTGGGAGTTGAAATCCTCACTCCAATTCTGGGAGTTGAAGTCCATCCTATGTTGCCTGGGGAATTCTGGGAGTTGAAGTCCCTCATACGCTGCCTGGGGAATTCTGGGAGTTGAAGTCCATTATATGCTGCCTGGGGAATTCTGGGAGTTGAAGTCCCTCATATGCTGCCTGGGGAATTCTGGGAGTTGAAGTCCATCATATGCTGCCTGGGGAATTCTGGGAGTTGAATTCCATTATATGCTGCCTGGGGAATTCTGGGAGTTGAAGTCCATCATATGCTGCCTGGGGAATTCTGGGAGCTGAAGTCCTCACATCTTCAAGCTACCAAGGTTGAGAAACACCGATCTATAGAAAGTCAGGCTGTTGGAAGGTGGTGTCCATGTTCTGTAGCGTCTAATCTTCTGAGGCTACTAAATTAGTTCTAGTTCTTAACTAGTTCTTAACTAGTTCCTGAATCCAAGGGACAAAGAACTTGTTTCCAGCAGAGTACAGCCAGAGACCCCGTCTTCCATCCATGCAGGGTTTATGCTTGTGAGTTTCTTTTGAGTTCGGTCAGATGTGGAGTGTAGGACTGTCTTAGTGTTTCTCTGCAAATGCCCGATACTGGATTGGATGCCTCCGTATCCATTCATCTGTCACCCCAATCAAGCGAAGGAGCTTTAATTGACTTTAATAGCCATCAAATGCCATCAACAATGTCTCTTAATACACAAATCAATTAGCCAGTCTGATTGGCAGGGGGAGAGTGGTCAGGTGGCGGAGAGAGAGGCAAGAGAGGAGCTGCAGGCATCCCGGTTGGTCGAGGGATGCTGGGAAAGGCATCCTTCACCGCGGCAACAGAGGCGGCTTCGCAAACAACAGCGTGGTACCCCTGGAGGCTTCTGTATTCAGTTCATGTTACTCTCCTAGCTCGATGTTCCAGGCTATAAATGTAGCATTTATCTTTTTAGCTCGCTCCAATCCTGCCTCCTTAGGAAGTGGCTTAGATAGAAGCAGTCATGCTTGCTTGAAGTGTTGACATGCGGACAGTTTTCTGGTTCAACATTCTGGCCAGTTCTTTAGACCAGCCATTTTTCAGGAAACCTTTTCCATTTTTTTTACAACCCATCCATCCACCTCAGAGGTGGGTTCCTACCAGTTCGCATCTATTCGGTAGAACCGGTTCGTCAAATCTACCAAACCGGTTAGAAGAGGTCCCACCAGTGGACCCGGAAAGCAGGCCACACCTACAGAAGAGGTTCCAAATTCTTTTGAAACCCACCACTGGTCCTTGGATATGATTATTCTACACTATCATGCTCCTATTTATAAAACTCAGTGCCTCTGTGAAAGGTAAGGATGACTACTGCGTTTGTGGTGCAATCAGAACATTGCGTGTGTTGAAGTTGTTTTAACGCAAACCAAAGATGCCTTTTAAAAAACAAGTTTACATCATATTCTTATGCATGCCAGTGCTGTGTGTGAGGTAATTTAAGGTGGTTCTGACAAGTCGGCATCTTCATATCCGGTCACATGGGCGGCAAGCCACTCCCATCCGGTCACATGGGTGGCAAGCCACTCCCACAAAGGAGGCCACACCCACAGAGTAGGTTCAAACAATTTTTGAAACCCACCACTGATCCACCTGCCCTGGGACTCAGTCTCCAGACTGGCTTCAGTCATTACAATAAGCCTCTGTCTGCTTAACCGTGGTTCGAATGCTTGGATTTCCGTCTCACACACACACCCTAAGCTGTGAAGCTCAGCTCATAAACCACCATGGCTGATTTCGTGCGGCAGCTAAGCCGAAAACAAACAGATCTTATATTGTTGTGGTGTGGGGAATCTCACCACAGTCAACACACTGTGGCCGTTTTCTGTCCATACTAATTTTGTTGCTGAGTTTTCCTGTCTTGTGTTGTCTATACTCCAAGCCTCCCCCAACCTTTCGAGGATCTTCCTCTTGGATCTAGGACAGAGGTCTTCAAACTTGGCAACTTTTAAGACTTGTGGACTTCAACTCCCAGAATTCCCCCGCCAACATAGAATTCTGGGAGCTGAAGTCCACAAGTCTTAAAAGTTCCCAAGTTTGAGGACCCCTGATCTAGGATGATAATGCTTAATCGGTCGAAAGCCGTGTTTCTCAGCCTTAGCTACTCTGAGATAAGGGTGATCTTTCAACTCCCAGAGTTCTCCAACGAGCATGCCAGCTAGGGAATTCTGGGAGTTGAAGTCCTGGCATCTGAAGAGATGCCAAGGTTGAGAAATGCCGGTTTAAAACTTCACATTGGTGCGGGGGGGGGAGGAATTATGTTTGGCGATCGAGACAATACTCCTTGTGTGATGAGTAGCAAAACAGTTAGCATCCATTGAGAAAATTAAGGTCAGTGGGCCATCCTTCTGAAATTATGTTGCGTGCGTGAAGCTTGGTAGAAAAGTTAAAAAACTGGAGCAGATCTAGAATAATTGCTGGCGTGGGCTGAAATATGTGGAAGCCAATTCCTTGATGCAGGTCTTAGGGGGAAAGGATCCATTCGGAGGGTTAACGAAGGTTCTGTTCATGATGGCAGTCTGGTTTATTTTATTGTTGATCTTTGCCAAGTGATCCCAAATATATCCTCTTTGTTTTGTGTTGACACTACCTGGTCACCATGGGTCCTAGCATGAAACTACCGAACAAAACTAAATTGTTTCCCCCCCCTCCCTCCATCATGGTGTGCTCAGTCCATTTCTCTTTTGTTCTGACGTAGGCTTCCCCAAAAAGCAGGAGGCAGAGTCCTGGTCCCCGACAAAACCCCTTTTATTCAACGAATGTGAATTCCTCTCATTCACATTCAGCCAAGGCCTGGCAAACAGTCTTTCAAAGGCGTATTTATGACCACGGACCTTATCTATCTTGGAAAGCTGTCATGTAAATATTGTCCAAATGAGGTGCTGGGCAAGGAAAGGCTGGGCACAGAGTCTCTGAGATTCACGGACAGGTCTTCACACTCCTGAAACAAATCTAACGACCGAAGGAACGAATAGTTTCCTGCAAAAGCCCCCTCCCCTTTCGCTCCTCTTTTATGTCCTATGGGAGGGGCCATTCACCTTCCACTTGTGACTTTACTCCCAAGACGACCCTGATTTCTGAGCTGTTCTTTTCTTCTGGCAGCTCTGCGCATGCGCACACTGGGAACAGGCTCCAGCTGTTCCTCTGCCTCACTGCTGTCTAGCTCCGTAGGTACCTGATCACTGCCAGATGGCCTCGGCCCCATCTCTGCCTCTGACACAGAGCCCTCGTCCGAGCCTTCCCCAGACCCCAGGACTGGCCCATGTTCCTCCCCGACCTCCTCCCTGTCCAGCTCTGCTGGCCACTGGCACACCGCAGCACCTTTCAGCTAATGCTTTGCCAGGAAAATGAGCTGAATTTCCACCCATGGGCACAGACATACGTACATATAGATGCCTCTGTCCCAAAAGGGCTTTTTCAGGATGCAACTCGCCTTCCTCTGCTCTTCCTTGAAGGCCTTTTGCTTCAGACGTTGATCTGAAGAAGCTTCCTGGATGAGAAGCCCAATGTCTTCAGAGGAGAACAAGGAAGTCTAATAGCCTTCTGAAAAAAGCACCTTTGGGACAATCGTGGCCTGGATAAGCGAGAATCTCCAACAGACATAGATGCCTCTGGAGATCATCTAAATCTGGAAAAAGCCCCCCCCCCCCCGCCGCTTTCCCCCAGTTCAGCAAAAATGACTCCTATTAGAACCACGGAACGGCTCTACACAAACCTAGAAGCTCACCAATCCTTCTTGTGTTTCCTTTGGCAGATGAATCGTCCAATCCAAGTGAAACCAGCAGATAGTGAAGGCCGGGGAGGTAGGTGGCGCTGTTTTTTGTATCTATCTATCTATCTATCTATCTATCTATCTATCTATCTATCTATCTATCTATCTATCTATCTATCTATCTATCTATCTACCCACCCACCCACCCACCCACCCACCCACCCACCTACCTATCATCTATCTATCTATCTATCTATCTATCTATCTATCTATCTATCTATCTACCTACCTACCTACCTACCTACCTACCTACCTACCTACCCACCTACCTACCTATCATCCATCTATCTATCTATCTATCTATCTATCTATCTATCTATCTATCTATCTATCTATCTATCTATCTACCTACCCACCTACTTACCTACCTATCATCTATCTATCTATCTATCTATCTATCTATCTATCTATCTATCTATCTATCTATCTATCTATCTATCTATCTACCTACCTACCTACCTACCTACCTACCTACCTACCTACCTACCTACCCAACCACCCACCTACCTATAATCAATCAATCTATCTATCTATCTATCTATCTATCTATCTATCTATCTATCTATCTACCTACCTACCTACCTACCTACCTACCTACCTACCTACCTACCCACCTACCTACCTATCATCCATCTATCTATCTATCTATCTATCTATCTATCTATCTATCTATCTATCTATCTATCTACCTACCCACCTACTTACCTACCTATCATCTATCTATCTATCTATCTATCTATCTATCTATCTATCTATCTATCTATCTACCTACCTACCTACCTACCTACCTACCTACCTACCTACCTACCTACCTATCATCCATCCATCCATCCATCCATCCATCCATCCATCCATCCATCCATCTATCTATCTATCTACCTACCTACCTACCTACCTACCTACCTATCTACCTACCTACCTACCTATCATCCATCTATCTATCTATCTATCTATCTATCTAAATATCTATCTATCTATCTATCTACCTACCCACCTACCTACTTACCTACCTACCTACTTACCTACCTATCATCTATCTATCTATCTATCTATCTATCTATCTATCTATCTATCTATCTATCTATCTACCTACCTACCTACCTACCTACCTACCTACCTACCTATCATCCATCTATCTATCTATCTATCTATCTATCTACCTACCTACCTACCTACCTACCTACCTACCTATCATCTATCTATCTATCTATCTATCTATCTATCTATCTATCTATCTATCATCTATCTATCTATCTATCTATCTATCTATCTATCTATCTATCTATCTATCTATCTATTTAAAAAGCCATTCTTTGCATGCTCAGCCAGTTTCTCTAACGGGTGGTGCAGGCGACCCTTTATGATTTAGATCAGGGGTGTCAAATTCATTTACATCGAGGGGTGCATCAGGGTTGTGTTTGACCTGCGCGGGAGGGCTTGGTGGGCGTGGCTGGGGTGGGTATGGCCAGCTCGACATCCTTCGTGTCGGGGGGCATTTTTGATGGCCTGAACGGGGCTGGGTGGGGTGAGGTCCTCCTGCAGCCCTCTGCCAGCGAAAACGGAGCGCCATTTTCACTGGCAGAGGCACCGCAGACTGGTACCTTGTTATTTCTAAGGCGGGACTGCAGGCCAGATCTAATAATCCCAGGAGCCATATCCAATCTGTTGACCTTGCGTTTGACACCCCTGGCTTAGATCATCCTTGAGGATGATGTGATTGATGTGCTCTTGATGTGGTTTAGAGATCATTGGTGAGGGACGGTCCCTATGGAGGGGGAAGAGTGTGATGGACCATAGATGTTCCCCAGGAAGAAGGGAGCATAATCCAAGGAGGGAGGAGTGAGCCAAGACATCCCAGAGCTAGATCAGAGAAGGAAGATTGCTAAGAGAGCCAATCCTTAGACTCTCCCCGGTTAGAATAATCTAGGTTTATCCTGGCAAGATTCTGTCTCCCTGACGTGAGCAAATAAAGAACTAGACTTCGGTTAGATTGTTCTATGTCATTCTTGGGTTGGGCCTGACATCATCCTTCTCAGACAAGAAACACAATTCCAAGAGCTAAATCTACTTTAGGCTACAAGACACGCCAGCATCTTACATGTTTGAAGGTACAAACTTCCCGTCATCACTTTTAACCATCTGACTAATTAGGACAAATCAGTGGTGAAATTCATTTTTTTTACTACCGGTTCTGTGGGTGTGGCTTGGTGGGCATGGCAGGGGAAGGGTACTGCAAAATCCCTATTCCCTCCATACTCCAGGGGAAGGATACTGAAAAATCTCCATTCCCTCCCCACTCCAGGGGAAGGATACTGTAAAATCTCCATTCCCTCCCCACTCCAGGGGAAGGATACTGCAAAATCTCCATTCCCTCTCCACTCCAGGGGAAGGATACTGCAAAATCTCCTTTCCCTCCCCACTCCAGGGGAAGGATACTGTAGAATCTCCATTCCCTCCACACTCCAGGTGAAGGATACTGCAAAATCCCCATTCCCTCCCGATCAGCTGGGACTCAGGAGGCAGAGAATAGATGGGGGCGAGGCCAGCCAGAGGTGGTATTTGCCGGTTCTCCAAACTACTCAAAGTTTCCGCTACCGGTTCTCCAGGACTTGTCAGAACCTGCTGAATTTCACCCCTGGGACAAACCCTAAAATTCTTTCTCTGGCAGTGAAAGCAACTATGGACTTTTCCTTTCCTTGTTTGATCCTTCCTCAGGCAGCGTCTCTTCCCCTCTCCTCCCCAGATTTTCATTCCATTACAAATGTTGCATCAGACCGAGAGGAACCATGTTCTCTTAATATCATCCTGCCTGAGCCCCTCAAATCAAATTAAGGTCTCGGGTCTCCATTCTGGGCCACTGTAGTCATCCTGTCTCTAAGTAGCTGCTCTTCCCTTAAAAGAAACAAAGCGAAACGAAATGGGAATTAATTAATCGGCAGGTCTTGGAATGATGCCCTTCGTTTCCCAGAAGGCAGATTCCATTAGAACTTCAGGAAGGACCTTACTCACGTTGAAGGTCTGGGTTTAAGCCCACAGAGAAAGAATGGAGATCCCTTTTTGCTATTTGTGTGGAAGAAGGGCTCAAGGAATATTTTGGAGGAGTAATTTGGACACTGGCTCTAGTAGGGAAGTCGATGAGTTTAGTGGAGCCTTCAAGTCTTTGACTGTAGTATTCTGAGTAACATAGGACCGTTGCAAATCTTTGCAATTTGCAGAGCGTTGCAGTTTGAGTAAGAAGGAGACAGTAAGAAGGAGACAGTTGAGCCGAGGTGGCACAGTGGTTAAATGCAGCACTGCAGGCTACTTCAGCTGACTGCAGTTCAGCAGTTCGGCTGTTCAAATCCCACTAGGCTCAAGGTTGACTCAGCCTTCCATCCTTCCGAGGTGGGTGAAATGAGGACCCGGATTGTTGTTGGGGGCGATATGCTGACTCTGTAAACCGCTTAGAGAGGGCTGAAAGCCCTATGAAGCGGTATATAAGTCTAACTGCTATTGCTATTGCTATTGCTATTGAGCTAATAGAGAGGCAGAATCCTATGGAAGTCCAGGCCTGGCATCTGACAACCTCTTCTCTCTAGTTGTTGTTAGTTGCGAAGTTGTGTCCAACCCATCGCAACCCCATGGACAACGTTCCTCCAAGCCTCCCTGTCCTCTACCATCCTCTGGAGTCCATTTAAACTCAGGCCGACTGCTTCAGGGACTCCATCCAGCCACCTCTTTCTCTGTCGTCCCCTTCTTCTTCTTTTGCCCTCCATCGTTCCCAGCATGAGGCTCTTCTCCAATGAGTCCTTCTCATTAGGTGGCCAAAGTCTTTGAGTTCCAGAAGATAGATGATGATGATGATGATGATGATGATGATGATGATGATGATAGATAGATAGATAGATAGCTCCTGTGACTCCATCCAGCCACCTCCTTCTCTGCTGTCCCCTTCTTCTTTTGACCTCCATCGTTCCCAGCATGAGGTTCTTCTCCAATGAGTCCTTCCTTCTCATTAGGTGGCCAAAGTCTTTGAGTTCCAGAAGATAGATAGATGATGATAGATAGATAGATAGATAGATAGATAGATAGATAGATAGATAGCTTCAGTGACTCCATCCAGTCATCTCATTCTCTGCCGTCCCCTTCTTCTTCTTTTGCCCTCCATCGTTCCCAGCATGAAGCTCTTCTCCAGGGAATCCTTCTTCCTTCTCATTAGGTGGCCAAAGTCTTTGAGTTTCCTCTTCAGGATCCGGCCTTCTAAAGAGCAGTCAGGGTTGATCTCCTCTAGGACTGACAGGTTGGATGGCCTTGCAGTCCAAGGGACTCAATGCAGGAGTCTTCTCCAGCCCCAGAGTTCAAAGCCCTCCGTTCTTTGGCTTTCAACCTTCCTTGTGGTCCAACCTTCACAGCCATCCATTGCAACTTCTCTCTTGGAACACAAGGGTTTGGGCTGCTCTTTCGTGCTTCTCTGTTCAGTCCGGTGGCATTTAAAAAAAAATATATAGCAATCTCTCCACTGGCTACATTTAAATTGGCACTTTTGATACTTGGCCGTTGACCTTAGAGGCAAGAAACACAGTTTGCGGTTTACACAGCAGTGAGCCTTTCGGCAATTAAGCCAACCCATGTAGGAGAAGAAGGGGGGGAAAAAAACATTGTTTGGAGGCAGGAGGCCCAGTGGCGTGGCTGAAACCCATCAGGCTGAACCCTGAACAATGCCGGCGGCCTCCCCTTGATGCGATGGTAATTTAAAAAAAAACCTAAAATTCACCCAGAAAAGGACTCACCAATAGATGTTCTTAGCAGCGCAGACAATCCGGTCTCTCGACTTTCCAGGTACCGAGGAACACAAAAGCTGAACTCTATTATAGAGTTGAGTCCACTCACCATGCAAACCGATACGCTGAATCTTAATTAAATTTAAACGAGATTTAGCTTCCCCCCACCCCACACCCTTACACCACCCTTTCACCAAAGCTGCACATTAGCCTTCGATCCAAGATGGTGAGGGATTTACCGTTTACTTCATAACATTTGGTGGCCACAATTTTTTTTTTTTTTTTTGCAGAATAGAATAGAATAGAATTACTCTGTTTCCCTGAAAATAAGACCTCCCTGGATAATAAGCCCAATGGGCTTTTGAGTCCATGCACTAAAATAAGCCCTCCCTGAAACTATTGCAACATAGCAGCAGCCATGAGGTGACCACGCTCGCTGCCTCCTGCACCTCAAAGATAATAAGACCTCCCCGAAAATAAGGCCAAGTGGTTATTTCGGGGATCAAAAGAAAATAAGACCTTGTCTTATTTTGGGGAAAATAGGGTAGAATAGAATAGAATAGAATAGGGGTTAGAATAGAATAGAATAGAATAGAATGGGGGTTAGAATAGAATAGAATAGAACAGAATAGAATAAAATGGGGGTTAGAATAGAATGGGGGTTAGAATAGAATAGAATAGAATAGGGGTTAGAATAGAATAGAATAGAATAGAATAGGGGTTAGAATAGAATAGAATAGAATGGGGGTTAGAATAGAATAGAATGGGGGTTAGAATAGAATAGAATGGGGGTTAGAATAGAATAGAATAGAAGTTAGAATAGAATAGAATAGGGGTTAGAATAGAATAGAATAGAATGGGGGTTAGAATAGAATAGAATAGAATGGGGGTTAGAATAGAATAGAATAGAATAGAACAGAATAGAATAGAATAGAATGGGGGTTAGAATAGAATAGAATGGGGGTTAGAATAGAACAGAATAGAATAGAATAGAATAGAATGGGGGTTAGAATAGAATAGAATAGAAGTTAGAATAGAATAGAATAGGGGTTAGAATAGAATAGAATAGAATGGGGGTTAGAATAGAATAGAACAGAATAGAACAGAATAGAATAGAATGTGGGTTAGAATAGAATAGAATGGGGGTTAGAATAGAATAGAATAGAATAGAATAGAATAGGGGTTAGAATAGAATAGGGGTTCGAATAGAACAGAATAGAACAGAATAGAATAGAATGGGGGTTAGAATAGAATAGAACAGAACAGAACAGAACAGAACAGAACAGAATTCTTTATTGTCCAAGTGTGATTGGACACACAAGGAATTTGTCTTTGGTGCAGATGCTCTCAGGGTACATAAAGAAAAATAAAATAAAATACATTCATCAAGAATCATAAGTTACAACACTTAGTGATATGTTACTAATAAGCAATCAAATCATACTAGGAAACAAATAAAACAATATGAATTGTAAAGATACAAGCAACATGGTTATAGTCCTAAGTGGGAAGAGGTAGGTACGAGGAAGGATAATAGTAATACAGTCTTAGTAAATAATTTGATGGTGTTGTGGGAGTTAGTTGTTTAGCAGAGTAATGGCATTCGGGAAAAATACATAGAAATATGTGCAAATCCGCATTATATTCAATTAGGCATTTGCATGAGAATGGAGCATTGACAGTAAAAAAAAAACCAAACAAACTAGGCATTCTGGGCACACCTGAATCGAATTCCATCTTGGTTTGGTGTAATTTGGCCATGATACTTTTGGGCATAACATCTAAGCTTAGCGCACAGTGGAGAGAACATCTTAAAAGGCTTCAGAATTGATGTTTGTGGCTTACCAGCGCCCTCTAGGGGAATGTGCTTGAATTTAAAAAAAAACACACAAGTTGCGTAGTAGCGTTTACAACCAGATTGAAGTTTGGTCACAAGCTTCAGATCTTCGGGAGAAGCCATAGGAAATCCTCAACATCACAAATCATGAGGGGGGTGAATTATTAATGCCTCCCCTAAGCTATCTACTTAAATAAAGACCGGTACCTTATCCCCCTTGCCAAAAATAACATACGATCATTTCCATTTTCAATTAGAACAAAGCAATCAGTGTTAGCAAAAGGAAATGCAAAATTGGCCCGGTTTTGCTTGGAACTCTGGAAAGATTATTATGATAACGGGCTGAGCCTACAATCAGCCAGATGTTTGGATTGGATTTGGCATTTTTAGCCACCTAGCGAGTCCTTCCTAAGGACCTAGGAGAGACAGATGTTTTTGATGATATTGTTAGGGGTAGCTTCATATATGCAACAGTGTGAAATCACATTTTCTTTAGTTGGTTCTGGCCCTCACACACAACATTACAACTAGGATTTTGCAAAGTATTGCTGCAGTACATGTGTGGCTATTTTAGAATAGAATAGAATAGAATAGAATAGAATAGAATAGAATAGAACAGAAAAGAACAGAACAGAATAGAACAGAATTTAGAATGGAATGGAACAGAACAGAATTTAGAATAGAATGGAATGGAATGGAACAGAATTTAGAATAGAAAAGCAAAGAATAGAATAGAATAGAATTTAGAATAGAATAGAACAGAATTTAGAATGGAGTGGAACAGAACAGAATTTAGAATGGAATGGAATGGAATGGAACAGAATTTAGAATAGAAAAGCAAAGAATAGAATAGAATAGAATTTAGAATAGAATAGAACAGAATTTAGAATGGAATGGAACAGAACAGAATTTAGAATGGAATGGAATGGAACAGAATTTAGAATAGAAAAGCAAAGAATAGAATAGAATAGAATTTAGAATAGAATAGAACAGAATTTAGAATGGAACAGAACAGAACAGAATTTAGAATAGAATGGAATGGAACAGAATTTAGAATAGAAAAGCAAAGAATAGAATAGAATTTAGAATAGAATAGAACAGAATTTAGAATGGAATGGAACAGAACAGAATTTAGAATAGAATGGAATGGAACAGAATTTAGAATAGAAAAGCAAAGAATAGAATAGAATAGAGTAGAATAGAATAGAATTTAGAATAGAATGGAATGGAATGGAACGGAACAGAACGGAATTTAAAATAGAATAGAATAGAATTTAGAATGGAACAAAACGGAACAGAACAGAATTTAGAATAGAATAGAATAGAATAGAATAGAATAGAATAGAATAATAGAGCTGGAAGGAACTTTGGAGGTCTTCTAGTCCAACCCCCTGCTTAGGTAGGAAACCCTACATCACTTCAGACAAATGTATCCAATCTCTTCTTAAAAACGTCCAGTGTTGGAGCATTTACAACTTCTGGAGGCAAGTTGTTCCACTGATTAACTGTCAGGAATCTTCTCCTTAGTTCTAGGTTGCTCCTCTCCTTGATGAGTTTCACCCATTGCTTCTTGTCCTGCCTTCAGGTGCCTTGGAGAATAGCTTGACTCCCTCTTCTTTGGGGCAACCCCTGAGATATTGCAAGACTTCCATCATGTCTCCCCTAGTCCTTCTTTTCATTCAACTAGACATACCGAGTTGCTTCATATGTTTTAGCCTCCAGTCTCCTAACCACCTTTGTTGCTCTTCTCTGCACTCTTTCTAGAGTGCCCACTGGCTAAGATTGCTATGAACCCCTTCACAAACACATCCACCCACCCAAAACTCTCCTTGAAAACCATTAAAGAAGAGAAGGATTTGTCTGTAGAGGTTCTAGAGCCTTCATTGATGTTCCTCACCTCTACGTCCACCCTTTGATCTTACTAAACTTGCAGACCTGGTTATTCCAGATTACCCTTGGCGTTAACTATCACCCCACAACTTTGACGCTTCTGAAATGTCTCCTTGATATTTCTCCAGGAACCCCCCCACCCCCCACCCACGCAGGATGGCTCATGTCTAAACCTTGGCAACCATGACCTGAAACATGGAGCGGGTTGTCTCCCTAGGAAGGGTATTTTCTTTCTCCTCCTTCTCTGGAGAACCTGGCCAAAAACTGCTATCTTGTTCTAGCCATTGATTTTTAATCCATCACCAATTACATTCTGTAAGTGGGTAATTTATTTCCTAGTTCCCTCTGGGATACCTGGAGCTTTTGCTGGCAGTAGCTGAGTTGTGTTTAATAACTACATCTCTTTTTGGAAGAGATTGTTATTTACCCTGCTCAGGCATCAGAACATGGGAATAAAAAAGGCCAATCCTTCTCTACATTTGACTGTAGGCAGTCCCCTGGGGAAGAAGGTGCAGAGACCGAGGAGGAGAGGAAGGAGAAATTTCAGATGAGAAGTCAATCAAGATACATCTTGGATACAAGCTATTTAAGTAGCAAGAGTAGCTGGGAAATTGGGACCTTCCACTTCTTGATCAAAACTATAACTCCCAGGAGCTCCAACCAGCTCCGCTGCAGTTGAACAATGCCGGGAACTGTATTTAGCATCGCCTAGAGCTGGGGTCTCCAAACTTGAGACCTTTGAAGACTTGTGGACTTCAACTCCCAGAGTTCTGGAAGTCCACAAGTCTTCAAAGGTCTCAAGTTTGGAGACCCTTGATCTCGAGGGCCAAGAGGTTTCTCATCTCTGCCACTAAGAGATGGTTTTTCTGCCAAAAGAGGTGGAACCCCAGAGCTTCAACAAGAGGAGATGGTTGCAAATAGACCTTGGATGTGTCATTGGGAGGTCTTCTACTTTGGGATTCTGTAATCCCCCTCCTCATTATCAGGCCAACAGGGAGACTTTTGGAAGAGTGGACAGACTTGTGTTAACTCATCTCCAACTAGCTGCCCCAAATCTTAAATCTTAGTAGGACAAGAAGCAATGGGTGGAAACTAATCACGTTTATTCTATTCTAATCCTATTCTATTCTATTCTGGTGCAGTTATTAGACTATTGGATCAAAAGGAGAAACTTTGGATGAAATCTCCATTTAGAGTATTTGAAGATTTTGAACCAGACATTGGAAACCAGTTATTGGGGGGGGGGACACATGATAACTGTCTTCCAGTATTTGAGGGGCTGTCACAGAGAGGAGGGGGTTGACTTATTCTCCCAAGCACCTGAGGGCCAGCCAAGAAGTAACAGGTGAGAGCTAGTCAAAGAGGCACCCAACATGGAAATAAGGAGGGATTTCCTGACAGTTCAGTAATATGAAGCAATGGAACAATGAGTTGTGTGTGCTCTAGTGGTGGGTTTCAAAAATTGTTTGAACCTACTCTGTGGGTGTGGCCTCCTTTGTGGGAGTGGCTTGCCGCCCATGTGACTGGATATGAAGATGCCGACGACACTTATCAGAACCACCTTAAATTACCTCACACACACAGCACTGGCCTGCATAAGAATAGGATGTAAACTTGTTTTTTAAAAGGCATCTTTGGTTTGCGTTAAAACAACTTCAACACACGCAATGTTCTGATTGCACCACAAACGCAGTAGTCATCCTTACCTTTCACAGAGACACTGAGTTTTATTAGTAGGAGCATGATAGTGTAGAATAATCATATCCAAGGACCAGTGGTGGGTTTCAAAAAATGTTGGAACCTCTTCTGTAGGTGTGGCCTGCTTTCCGGGTCCACTGGTGGAACCTCTTCTAACCGGTTCGGTAGATTTGACGAACCGGTTCTACCGAATAGGTGCGAACTGGTAGGAACCCACCTCTGGTGTGCTCCATCACTGGAGGTTTTCCAAAATACACTGGACAACCATTTGACCAGGATGGTATAAGGTATCTTGGCTTAAGCAAGGGATTGGACTAAAAGACCTCCAAGGTCCCTTCCAGCTCTATGATTCTATGACTTTGGAACCTGGCTTTCCTTGCAGAGTTATAGGCATGAAATTAAAATGAGAATAATGATGAAAACTGCTTGGAAGAAATGTATTCTTGATTTCTAAATGTAATATATAAATTCGGTGCAACAATATTAAATAAGAAAGGTGGGAGAAAAATCGAACTAACCAGTCCATTGCCATAAAAAATGAGAGTTGGCAATGGAAACTCAAAAGCTCCCCATGACAGCTGCTACGATCTTCTTGAGTTGGCTTTGACCAACTCAACAGTTCTTCATACTTAAAAATAGAGCGCGGGCCCAGAATAAGAAACCGACATACGAAATGTGGCGGGGGGGGGGAGCATGAGATACAGTCAGTGTGACAATAGACCGAGATCTCTTTGAAGAGATGTTCAAAGGATTACTGTCTATTTTCAATGAAGCTTGATTGAAAAAACTGCCCAACTCGTGTGGGTTTTAAAAATAGAGATTCCTGAAAAAGAACAGCAGTGTGGTTGTGAAGCTGTTGTGAGCAGAGAGTCCCAGAGTAGCTGATGGAACAGATGATCTCCTGGTAGTAACTGTCTGTATACTGAGAATAGGCAGTAGGTTGAATCTCCATTCACACAACTCGTATTATTCCTAGCTTTTGATCTAGATCTCTGGGATTTTCCACAGGGACAAAGGGACAAAGGAGAGGGAGATTAAAATTTGTCAGATCACATTTAAGCACTTCGCACTCAACCTACAGGTCTACAAGACACAATGGTGTCAAGACGTGCACAATGACATCTTCATGCAAATGTTGCCTTCATGCATTTGTGTCTCGATGCATTGCAGTTTATTTGTTCCTCCATTCAACAAAACTATGCAGCTATGTGGGGAGGGATCAAACGTGTCATCAGCCTTGAATCCTTTCGTGCCCACAAGAGATCTAAGTCTGGATCTTTGTTAATTCTGTTGATTCTTATCTACCGCCAATTTGCCTTGGATGTTAGTAGTTCGGATTCTTGTAGAACACTAGCATGGAATAAACCTGTGCTCATTTTGAACAAGCTTGGTTCCCAGCAGTGGTGGGTTTCAAAAATTTTTTGAACCTACTCTGTGGGTGTGGCCTCCTTTGTGGGAGTGGCTTGTCGGCCATGTGACCTGGTGAGAGTGGCTTGCCAGCCATGTGTTCTCTCTCTCTCTCTCTCTCTCTCTCTCTCTCTCTCTCTCTCTCTCTCTCTCTCCCTCCCTCCCTCTCTCTCTCTCTCTCTCTCTTTCCTTCATTTTGTCTCTCTGTCCCTTTTTCATTTTTTCTTTCATCTCTCTCACTTTTTCTTTCTTTTTTCTTTTTTTAATTCTTTCTTCCTTTATTTCTCTTCCTCTGTGTGAGTCTGTGTGTGTGTGTGTGTGTGTGTGTCAGTGGTGGGTTTCAAAATTTTTTGGAACCTCTTCTGTAGATGTGACCTGCTTTCCGGGTCCACTGGTGGAATCTCTTCTAATCGGTTCGGTAGATTTGATGAACCGGTTCTACCGAACTGGTGCGAACTGGTAGGAACCCACGTCTGGTTTCCAGACTGGGCAACCCTGCTTCAAAGTCTTATCTGCTGCCAACTTGTTTTGACTGTCAGTAGCTCCGATTCTTGTAGAGAGCTTAAGCTTGCGATAAACCCTTGTATTCTTTTGAAGTGCCCGGATTCCTGATTTCCTGGCCCTGGCTGCCCATTTCGTGTGACGTGACCCTGGAGGGTGAACAGTAGTTGCAGCATTTGACGTGCATACTCGCGTCAGGCGTCAAGGCACAAGCCCACACAGGCAGCACAGTTACACAACCACACCATGGCATGTGTCGTTCTTTTTGAAGGCCGGCGTGTTCTCCGTGAGCCCATGCGGCCACATTTCATCGGGGATTAAATCAACCCTGCTTTCCGGGTTTCAGACACGCAACCTCATGCAATTGGGTTGGGTTTATACAACTCGTTAAGCCGCGTAGGAACGAACCGAATGGCAACCCCGGAGCCTCAAAACCTTTTGAGGAACCTACCTGCCTCAGCGTTCTGTTTCCCACGGGTGAATTTCTTGGAACCCTGACGCTAAAGTTAAGGCGAATAAGCAAGTCAAACCAGCCTCCCCCCCACCCTGCAAAAAAAGCAGGACATCTCTGGAGGGTGTGTGTGTGTGTGTGTGTGTGTAAAATTCTAGACAGCAGTGTCACACTCCAAGAAAACACAATTGTTGCTCCTGTGGCTTGCTCCGGTTTCCAAAGAGAGTGGCTTTATATTTAAGCAGAGGATGGATGAAACCCGATCCCTTAACTAATTTTCTCAGCCTCTCTGCGGACAAAGACTTCCGCCTCCGTTGCTGGGGCTGTTATTTATTTATTTCCCAGCCTGCAAAGAGAGGCCACCTTATCTCCTGTGTCAAATGCCATTAAAGCCGGAGCGCTGGCGGGGAGCGCGAGAAGAGACAGATGCTGGCAATAATCATGAACGGGTCATTATTTACAGAGGCTCCAATGAGGTTTTGGGTTATTTATGACCCTTGAGAAAGCCAGGAATGGTAGCTTATTGGGGCAGTCAATCATAACCACGTAGGAGCTTGTTACGCTATTAAATAGTCTCTTCCTCTGGCGCGCGCACATATGGGGACGTGCTTCCCCGTAACCTTCAGATCTGCCAGTCTTCTTCTAGCTGTCCTATTTATTGCTCCACTGTGAGTGAGTCGATTCAGAATGTGACCTGTTGGTGTCTTACGTAGAATGTAGAATCATAGGATCGTAAGGAACTTCAGAGGTCTTCCAGTCCAGGGGTAAGCATCCTGCGGCTCTGGAGCCGCATGTGGCTCTTTCATCCCTCTGCTGCAGCTCCCTGTTGCCGGTTGGCGCCACAATTGATAGGGCTTTTGGTTAGGACAGGTAAAGGAAAAAGGACGCCGGGCTAGGAGGAGACTCTATGGTGGTGGAACCGGACTTCCAGTCAGCAGAGGAAAAAGGACGCCATGCTAGGAGGAGGCTCTATGGTGGGGGAACCGGACTTCCAGTCAGCAGAGGAAAAAGGATGCCATGCTAGGAGGAGACTCTATGGTGGTGGAACCGGACTTCCAGTCAGCAGAGGAAAAAGGACGCCATGTTAGGAGGAGACTCTATGGTGTGGGAACCGGACTTCCGGTTGGCTCCAGAATTGAACAGGGGGCTTCCAGTTAGGACTTTTGTGGCTCTTTGAGTGTTTAAGGTTGTCAACCCCTGTTCAAGTCCAACACACACACACTCTGCTCAAGGCATACTATTCCAATCAAATGGTTGTCCAGTCTCTTCTTGAAAACCTCCCGTGATGGAGTATCCACAACTTCTGAAGGCAAGCCATTCCACTGGTTGATTGTCAAGAAGTCCCTCCTTCATTCTAGGTTGAATCTCTCTTGAATGATCTCCCACCTTTCAGAGACTTTGGAGAATAGGACAATCCACTCTTCTTCTTTTTGTGTTGGTCTCTGCCACAACATGTCGCCATCTCATGCTTACAGTTGGGAGTCCAGATGCCCAGGATATTCTTCATATTCCTCTTTTGCCTTTTCTCCCACATTAAAGAATGACTCAAGTACCCTTCCCGTCTCACGCTGAGGCATTCGGTGAAGTTCTGCTTCACCTTTCATGCAAATGCAGCTACTGGGATTTGTAAAGCAAACATTATGTTGTAGTGGGTTGTGGGAATTCTGCCAGGGTTGGGGTATTCGGGAAACCACTGCCACATAAATCAGAGCTTAATTCTGGATAAGCCTAGATTCCAGGTTCTGTGGCCACATGGCATTCTTCCTCCTCATTGGTTTTGGAGGGCAAACCAGGCAGGCAAAAATAAGGGGAGACAGGTCATCCATCAGATAACCATGCCATGAAGGCTTTGTAGATACTTTGTAGGTATCTTGAATTGTGGCCAGAAACCATCTGGGAATCGATGTAGCTTACATAAAGATAGATGGGCATAACAAGAATAGCAACAGCAATAGCAATAGCAGTTAGACTTATATACCGCTTCATAGGGCTTTCAGCCCTCTCTAAGCGGTTTACAGAGTCAGCATATTGCCCCCACAATCCGGGTCCTCATTTCACCCACCTCGGAAGGATGGAAGGCTGAGTCAACCTTGAGCCGGTGAGATTAGAACCGCTGAACTGCAGATAACAGTCAGCTGAAGTGGCCTGCAGTACTGCACCCTAACCACTGCGCCACCTCGGCTCTTAAAATACCACCACTACTCACACCGCTGCATTTTGAGCCGGCTGTAACTTCTGAGTGGTTTTTCAAGGGCAACTCCATGTAGACTATGTTGCAACCGTCCCATCATGAAGTGACCATTGACGGAAGAGAATATATGTAGCTCAGAGTTGAATTGTGGAATTCTTGGAGCAAGCAAGCAACAGAGCCCAGAAAGCCCCAAGGAATTCTTGGTGACCAATTATCTCTAGACCACATCCATGCGGTCTACTTGACCATTAAAGCAGAATGAAGTGTGCCGTTGCCATGTCAGACTCTGCCAGCTGATGGAAGACTGTAGGACAGCAATGTCCTCTGTGGGTTAGTTAAGTAAATAAATGCAGAACAGGGGGGGTGCAATTTTTTACGGTGAAACATTGAGCTCTTGACATGATGAGAACAATTCTAGTGTCTTCCTAACGTTGACTGGCTTTGCTCCAGGGGTGAAACCCAGCAGGTTCTGGCAGGTTCTGGAGAACCGGTAGCAGAAATTTTGAGTAGGTCAGAGAACTGGTAGCGGAAATTTTGATTAATTCGGAGAACTGGTAGCTGAAAATTTTGAGTAGTTCAGAGAAGTGGTAGCAAAAATTTTGAGTAGGTCAGAGAAGTGATAGCAGAAATTTTGAGTAGTTCAGAGAACTGGTAGCGGAAACATTGAGTAGTCCGGAGAACAGGGAGCGGAAATTTTGAGTAGTTCAGAGAACCGGTAGCAGAAATTTTGAGTAGTTCAGAGAACCGATAGCGAAAATTTTGAGTAGTTCGGAGAGCCAGTAGCAGAAATTTTGAGTAGTTCAGAGAACTGGTAATGGAAATTTTGAGTAGTTCGGAGAACCGGTAGTGGAAATTTTGAGTAGTTTGGAGAACTGGTAGCAGAAATTTTGAGTAGTTCAGAGGAGCGGTAGCAGAAAATTTGAGTAGTTCAGAGAACCAATAGCAAAAATTTTGAGTAGTTCAGAGAGCCAGTAGCAGAAATTTTGAGTAGTTCGGAGAACCGGCAAATGCCACCTCTGGCTGGTCCCAGAGTGGGATAGGAATGGAGATTTTGCAATATCCTTCCCCTGCCACTCCTACCAAGCCACACCATGCCCACCAAGCCACATCCACAGAACTGGTAGTAAAAAAATTAGAATTTCACCACTGCTTTGCTCCTTTTGAAGGTCCCGAGGCCGTTTCAGCTGAGCAGGTCCTCTGGCTGGACAATGCCTCTGATCCTGACTTCTAGGGCAGACCTGGTCATCAAAGCCACCCTCCCCCCAGGCTTTGGCTCTGATCCTTGCCTTTTTCTGTTACTCCGACTAATGAGAGGTGGCTTGCTTTTAGAAGACAGGAAGCTCTTTGTAGGCATGTTGGGGAAGCAACAGAGTGAGGACGACGTCCGGCGACTCTTCGAACCCTTCGGACAGATTGAGGAATGCACCATCCTCCGAGGCCCCGATGGAGCCAGTAAAGGTGAGAGGGGAAGGTGCAACAGGAGGGTGGGTCCAAAATGAAAAGAAGGTAAGAGAGTTGATATGTATGTCAACTAGGAGTCTACATGGCAGGCGCTATGCAAGGGGGACCAGTCTGGAAGGTTGATGGGTATTGATGCGATGTCTAAAGAAGTATCCAACCTGGGTCAATCTGATCTATATAATCTGTTGATGGATTTGGTTCTCCGACAAATGCGCGCTCAACAAAAGCGCACTGACGAAACCGCGGCGAGAAAACCACAAGGTTGAAATCGCTTTGATGAATGCGTGCAGAAGCACGCCAACAATGGCGCGCCGACAAAAGCGCGCCTTCAACAAACAACTAATAACAACCTAATAACCCTAACCCTAAACCTAAACCTAAACCTAACCCTAAACCTAACCCTAACGCTAACCCTAAACCTAACCCTAACGCTAACCCTAACCCTAAACCTAACCCTAAACCTAAACCTAACCCTAAACCTAACCCTAACGCTAGCCCTAACCCTAAACCTAACCCTAACCCTAAATCTAACCCTAACTCTAAACCTAACCCTAAACTTAACCCTAAACCTAACCCTGAACCTAATCCTAACCCTTACCTTAACTTAAATCACGCTTTTGTGGGCGTGTTTATGATGTCGCAGTTTTCTCACCGCGGTTTTGTCGGCGTGCTTTTGTTGTGCGCGCATCTGTTGGGTCACGGATGGATTTAATCGCTTTTCTGGGTTTGCATGATACCTTGGACCCCTGAATGGCCCAGGGTGATTTCTCGACCTTTTGTTCCAACTGAATTGAAACCCGAACGGAGTTCGAACTGAATCGAACTGAGTTTTTCCTCTCTCCTTCTAGGATGTGCCTTCGTCAAATACGGAAGCCACGCAGAAGCTCAAGCCGCCATTAGCACTCTCCACGGGAGTCAGACCATGCCGGTAAGTGTGGGCCAAAACCCACATCCAGAGAGAGGAACAGCATAGCGTACGACTTCATACACTCAAAAGGGAAAAGTGCGAAGGCACCAATTAGCCACTGGGCAATACCAATAGTTCTCGATGGGACCAGAATTTCCATAGTTCAACAAGGCAGTCAGTAAGGGGTGTGGTGGCCTAGAGGCGGGGCTCTCACCTCACAATCCGGAGGCTGTGAGTTCGATCCCAGGTAGAGGCAGATATTTCTCTCTCTGGGCATAGTGAGAATATATCTGCTGAACAAAACTCCTCATTGGCAACAGGAAGGTCATCCGGATGCTGTGATGGTCGTAAGTGTGAGGGCTCCTTGTAAGTCGCATTTTTCCAGTATCGTCGTAACTTTGAACGGTCGCGAAACAAATGTAAGTTGAGGACTATCGGTGCAGGAGGGACCGCAATCCGAAACGCAGCCCATCCAAAGCCGTAGAATCCATTTGAATTCATCTGCATTGAATTAAAATTATGCGGAATTGCAATTACGTTATCTTAATGTGATTACTCTCCACATATTTAATAATAGCCTCACATATTAAGTTAAGCGTAGGAAAGATTTGCCAGGCATCCGAGTCTCACTGCAGTCAAAATCCCATTCAAGTTCTCTAACGGTATATTTCGCATTTAACTTTCCGATCCTAATCATTCTTTTTTTCCTAAAGCAAGAACGTTTCAATCCTTTTGTACCCTGGACTACTTTAAGCGGGGTCGGGGGGAATAACGCATTTAAAGCATCATCTTTTAACAGCCCCATAATCCCTTGCGGGGTGGAGTCTGGGCAACTGAATAGCGCTAGCAGACTGTTTTCATGGCCAGATGCCCTTCCCTGTTGCCAATGCAGAGTTTTGTTCAGCAGATACAGTCTCATTATGCCCAGAGAGAGAAATGTCTAGCTCAGTGGTGAAATGCAATTTTTTTACTACTGGTTCTGTGGGCGTGGCTTGGTAGGCATGGCAGGGGAAGGATACTGCAAAATCTCCATTCCCTCCCCACTCTGGGGCCAGCCAAAGGTGGCATTTGCCAGTCAGTGGAGGGTTCCTGATCTTGTTCACAACTGGTATGCTGTGCATTGGGCCGGGCATCCTAGTTGGGCACGCCACTGCCCTGTGACACCCAGCTGCTCAGTGGAGGTCGCGCAGGTGCCAAACCGGGCACAATCGGCCCGGTCGTGTTATAAACAGCTATGGAACGCGGGTGGGCGGGTGTGCCAAACGAGCCACCGTACCGATACGGCGGCCGCTGCTCCCAGCTACTACCGCTATGGCTGTACTGGGCCATACCACCCAGAACCCACCTCTGTGGCCGGTTCTCCGAACTACTCAAAATTTCTGCTACCGGTTCAGTGGTGGGTTTCAAAAAATTTTGGAACCTCTTCTGTAGGTGTGGCCTGCTTTCCGGGTCCACTGGTGGAACCTCTTCTAACCGGTTCGGTAGATTTGACGAACCGGTTCTACCGAATAGGTGCGAACTGGTAGGAACCCACCTCTGTACCGGTTCTCTAGTCAGAACCGGCTGAATTTCACTCCTGATCTGCCTCTACCTAGGTTCGAACTCACCATCTCCTGATTGCGAGGCGAGAACCCCACCTCCAGGCCAGCGCAACCCTCCAAAGTAATGCATGTAAATTCGTAAAATAAAATAACATTGCTATTGATTGTATCGCAAACGAACCATTTATGCTCAAAAGGTACTTCTGAATTAATCCATGAAATCAATAACAAGGCAATGCCTCCTTGTTTTGCTATAATAATTTTAGAGGGAGAGATTTGTGGAAATTCATTTTTGGGGAGTCTAGTGGTTATGTGTTACTTTGTGGTCCGTAGACATTCTTTTTTTTGAAAATTTTTATTATTTTAATTTTAAAAAACACACAAAAAAAGAATCACCTTGTAGAAAGCGTGTCGATTGGTTACAAATACATTTCGTGCGTGTCTTCCACAGTCCTTACATATACTTCATTCCAATTGAATTGCACATTTTAAATAAGAAAAATTTATGTATTTTACTATCACTGCACCACGATTCTCATTTAATTACAATTATTTAAATGTGCTTTTGTCTAAAATCATTTGTATTGGCATTCATTCGCAATTTCAATAAACCTCCCATAACATGACACCTTTATAACATATTCTGAAACAAAGTCAGTTAATAAGAGATCTAAACGTTGTGGTCCGTATCCATTCTTGGAGGAGAATTTAAGGTTGACCTTGCTGAAGATAAAGGTGTATTTCCCTCACTCCCCCCCCCCCTGCATCCAATTTACAGAGGCCTTGGCATCTATTTACAGGCGAAGGTTAAGACCCTCTCGGATTAGATGGAGGTCAACAGCCAGGCGAGAGAGGAACTTGGTGTTCCTGAAAAGGTTCTTTTCTGGACTTTTGGAGTTAGAGTTTCCAAACTGAATTGAAAGTCAGCAGGCTCAGAATAAACCGGCATTATTTGCTAAGCTGGGGTTGACGGTTTAGAAAGAGGTGCTGGGTGAAAGGTTTCCATCTGTTGGAGGAGCCCAATGGCCAACTTGTCTTAAGAGGAGGAAATACTTGACCTTTCGCCTTCCGTCCCTGCAGCTCCCCCTAATTTCTGCCACCAGCACCCTGAGAATTACCAAGGCTCTCCATAACTGAGAGCAGACTGTTCGTTTTGTCATGGGGGGGTGTGTTTCTCTATAAAGTCCCCGCCAAACCAATCTCTAGAGGTGCTAAAATCCCCATTTACAGCAGTACATGTCCCTTCCTTTTTCACAAGCTTCCTTCCCTCCCATTTCCTTCCTTCTTTCTTACTTTCTCCTTTCTTCCCTCCCATTTCCTTCCTTCCTTCCTTCTTTCTTTCTTTCCTTCCTTCCTTCCTTTACCTCTACCTGTTTTCTTCCTTCCTTCCTTCCTTCTTTTTTCTCTTTTCTTCCCTCCCATTTCCTTTTTTCCTTCCTTCCTTCCTTCTTTCTTTCTTTCTTTCTTTCCTTCCTTCCTCTACTTCTACCCGTTTTCTTCTTTCCTTCCTTCTTTTTCTCCTTTCTTCCCTCCCATTTCCTTTTTTCCTTCTTTCTTTCTTTCCTTCCTTCTTCCTTTCTCTACCTTTACCTCTTTTCTTCTTCTTTCCTCTTTCTCCTTTCTTCCTCCCTTCCTCCCTTCACTTCTAATTCTTTTCTTCCTTTCTTTTTTCCTCTCCCTCTCTTCATATACTGCTACTTCCTTCCACCCATCCTTCCATTTTACCTCTACCTCTTTTCTTCCTTTCTTCCTTCTGTCCTTCCCCCTTCATCTACCTCTCCTTCCTTCCTTCCTCTACCTCTACCTCTTTTCTTCCTTCCTTCCTCTTTCTTCTTCCTTCCCTCCTTCTTTCCTTCCCCTCTACCTTTTTCCTCCTTTCTTCTGTCCTTCCTCCCGCTCCCTTCATCTACCTCTTCTTCCTTCCTTCCTTCCTTCCTTCCTTCCTTCCTTCCTTCCTTCCCCTCTACTCTTTTCTTCTGTCCTCCCTCCCTCATTCTACCTTTACCTACTCTCTTCCTTCTTTTCTTTTCTTTTCCTCACCTTCCCTCTCTCACCCAAACACACATTTTCTCCTCCTTTGTTCCATCACCTGCTAATTTATCATCTGGGTGATTGGATCAGATTCTTGGGGATCAAATCACTTGTTGCAAAAAATAACTCTTTGCTGTTTATTCTAATCAGCAGCTGTGTTCTCCAAGCAGGTGTCAGGAGGTAATTGAATCACCGGCTTGAGAAAACTGCCATTTAATTAACAATGAAGGTCATAGTTCTAAATGAGAGAGAGAGAGAGAGAGAGGCAGGAGGAGGGGGCAGGAAGGCCCCAGGAGTCCTGGTGATTATAGGAGAGGATTGAACCGATCAGCAGTTGCAAGGAGGCTGGGCTGACAATGAACTCCAACAGCCCCAGATGAGGTTGGAGGGGGACAAAGAGTTTGGCTGGAGGAGGGACCGAAGAAAAGAGGGAGAGGGGAAGGAAGGAAGTGGGGACAGCAAGCGAGGGAGGGTGGAAGGACAGAAGAAAGAAAAGAACAAAACAGATCGAGGTATAGCGGAAGGGAGGGAGGGTAGGAGGAAGGAAAAGGAAGCAAGGAGGGTAGGAAGGAAGGAAAGAAGGGAGGGAAGGAAAGAAGTAAGGAGGGAAGGAAGGGAGGAAAGGGAGGGAGAGAGGAAAAGGAACCAAGAAGGGTATGAAGGAAGGAAGGAAGGAAGGAAAGAAGGAAGGAAGGAAGGAAAGAGAGGGAGGGAGGGAGGAAAAGGAAGCAAGGAGGGAAAGAGGGTAGGAAGGAAGGAAGGAAGGATTTATGATTTACGATTTACGATTTTATTGTATTTCTATGCCGCCCTATTCCCAGAGGGACTCAGGGTGGCTCACAAATCAAGTCGGGGGGGGGGGGGGGGGCGGAACAAACAGAAAAAAAAGAAAAACAATGGACAACACAACACCACAATTTTAAAAACAATCAACAGGAAGGAAGGAAGGAAGGAAGGAAGGAAGGAAGGAAGGAAGGAAGGAAGGAAGAAAGAAAGAAAGAAGGAAATAAAGGGAGGGAGGAAAAGGAGGGTAGTAAGGAAGGAAAGAAGGAGGGAAAGAAGGAAGGAAGGGGAGGAAGGAAAAAGAAGCAAGGAGGGAAGGAAGGGAAGGAGGAAAGGGGGAAGGAAGGAAGGAATGAAAGAAGGAAGGAAGCAAGGAGGGACAGAGCGTAGGTAGGAAAGAAAGAAGGAGGGAAGGAGTTAATGAAAGAGGGAGGAAAGGAGGGAGGAAAAGGAAGCAAGGAGGGTAGGAAGGAAAGAAGCAGGGAAGGAAGGAAGGAAAGAAGGAGGAAAGGAATGAATGAAAGGGAGGGAGGGAAGGAGGGTAGGAAGGAAAGAAGCAGGGAAGAAAGAAAGGAAGGAAAGAAAGAAGGAAGCAGGGACAGAGGGTAGGTAGGAAGGAAAGAAGCAGGAAAGGAAGGAAGGAAGGAAGGAAGGAAGGAAGGAAGGAAGGAAGGAAGGAAGGAAGGAAGGAAGGCTTCATCTATTGACTGTTGACATCCAAAACAGAAGACAAATTTTCAAAGGCCCCAAGCAATCATCCCAGCTTCTCAGAAGAGCCCATCCCAAAGCAGAAGTCCTTCAGACATCTTCGGACTATCCGGAAGATTATAACTCCCCAAGTCTAAGGGGGTAGAAAGGGGGAACTCTCAAGTGTAATCAGGATCACTCTGTTTGTCGTGAAACTTAAGTGTAAATGAGGCCCCAAATTATTATTATTATTATTTTTTTAAAAATCAATCCTGGCCCTGGGGAAAAGAAATAACACGCCCGGATCCTGGGATTAAAAAATGCATTTCAGGAAATGGTCGGTGCAAGGATTAGCCCGTTTATCTCCAAGCTTCTCTCGGCCCCCAAAACAGACGGTGGCCGTTTCATTACAGGCACAAAATCAATCCCGTCCCTTGTAAATAAAGATAAGGCTTGTTTTCTTAAATAAGGCTAGTTAGCTGGAACCCATGGAGAGCCAATTCTGGCTGAGATAGCGGGAGTCTCCCATCAATTGTTTCCATGGTCACGACGGGCCAGGCAGAAAAGCTCGGAATCCTGGGGATTTTTGCAAATCTCAGGTCCAGAATCTCTTGTGGGCAGTAGAATTGGGGGACCAGCAGGAGTGAAATGCTACCGGTTCGGACCGGTTTACCCGGATCCATAGTTTTAAAACATGCTACCGGTTAAGACGAACCGGTAGTTCTGACGATCAGCTGTGTGACAATCAGCTGTGCCCCCCGGGAAAGCAAGATGCCCCCCCCCCAATTCCCTCTCTATGTCCCAATGCCATGTTTATGTTCTGACTAAACAGAGTGTCTTTGCGGTCTTTTTCTTAAAACATGCACAGGCACAAATACAAATCAATAAATGTATTAAATCCTTTAAAAGAAAGAAAGAAAGAAAGAAAGAAAGAAAGAAAGAAAGAAAGAAAGAAAGAAAGAAAGAAAGAAAGAAAGAAAGAAGAGGGAGGGAAGGAAAGAAAGAAAGAAAGAAAGAAAGAAAGAGGGAGGGAGGGAGGGAAGGAAAGAAAGAAAGAAAGAAAGAAAGAAAGAAAGAAAGAATTAAAGAAAGAAAGAAAAGAAAAGAAAAGAAAGAAAAGAAAGAAAGAAACAACCTTGAATATCCATGTTAAAGCCATTCCTTCCAGGGACAAGTGAATTTAGAGGGTTGGACTAGAAGACCTCCAAGGTCCCTTCCAACTCTGTTATTCTATTTTATTCTATTCTATTCATTTTCTACTATTCTATTCTATATTCTATTCATTTTCTATATTCTATTCATTTTCTATATTCTATTCTATTTTATTCTATATTCTATTCTATTCATTTTCTATATTTTATTCTATTCATTTTCTATATTCTATTCTATTTTATTCTATTCTATTCATTTCCTATATTCTATTCATTTTCTATATTCTATTCTATTCTATATTCTATTCTATTCATTTTCTATATTCTATTCTATTTTATTCTATTCCGTTCATTTTCTATATTCTATTCTATTCATTTCCTATATTCTATTCATTTCTTATATTCTATTCATTTTCTATATTCTATTCTATTCATTTTCTATATTCTATTTTATTTTATTCTATTCTATTCATTTTCTATATTCTATTCTATTCATTTCCTATATTCTATTCATTTTCTATATTCTATTCTATTTTATTCTATTCTATTCATTTTCTATATTCTATTCTATCCATTTCCTATATTCTATTCATTTCTTATATTCTATTCATTTTCTATATTCTATTCTATATTCTATTCTATTCTATTCATTTTCTATATTCTATTTTATTTTATTCTATTCTATTCATTTTCTATATTCTATTCATTTCCTATATTCTATTCATTTTCTATATTCTATTCTATTTTATTCTATTCTATTCATTTTCTATATTCTGTTCTATTTTATTCTATTCTGTTCATTTTTCTATATTCTATTCTATTTGTCTGAAACGGCGTAGGGTTTCCTGCCAGAGTAGGAGGTTGGACTAGAAGACCTCCAAGATCCCTTCCAACTCTTGTTATTCTAGTCTATTCTATTCTCATCGGCATACATCAAAATGAATTCTTTTGTTGTTGTTGTTGTTGTTGTTGCACATGGGCTCTGGAAATTGAAGACGTGTGGGCAGGAAAGCAGGGTCCACTCTGGATCTGCAGTCTGGCTTGTTTACCAGCGAACCAGCCTTGCGTGAGAGCTTAGTATGATGTAGCAACCGAGACGTGGTGTATTTGCTTCGTGTTTTTATAAGACCCACAGAGGGTCACCGTTCTCGCAGGGCGGGGTGACTCAGGGAGAGGGAATGATCTACTTAAACGGTTGTGCCTAGTGGGGAATGCGGTATTTTCAGGAAATGACAAAGTGTAATCGTAGATCCAGGATCTTAAAACCCAGCTGAGTTTGGTCGCCACGATGTAAAAAAGAAAAAAAAGATTTGGAGACTCTAGAACAGTGTTTCTCAACCTTGGCAACTTGAAGATGTCCGGACTTCAACTCCCAGAATTCCCCAGCCAGCATTCGCGAATGCTGGCTGGGGAATTCTGGGAGTTGAAGTCCGGACATCTTCAAGTTGCCAAGGTTGAGAAACACTGTTCTAGAAAGAGTAACAAGGATAATTAGGGAACTGGAGGCTAAAACAGGCTTCGTATAATCCCCGACCTCTGATCCTTCCAACGCGCCCTAAAAAGTTGACTTTCCCAGCAAGCCAGCCTGGCCTGAACAAAACAAAACAAATTATTGATCATTGTTAATTTTAATTCTATTTTTTAAAAAAACGTTATTGTCAATTCTTATGGGGTTTGTTTGGGATATTCTATTTAACTTTTTAAAAAGCTTTTGTATTATGTGTTTCTTTTAATGTTGTACGGCGCCCTGAGTCCTTGGGAGAAGGGTGGCATATAAATCTAATAAACCTAAACCTAAAACATACAATGAAGGGTTGCTGGAATTGGGTATGTCTAGTTTAATGAAAAGAAGGACTAGGGGGGGACATGATAGCAGGGCCCCAATACTTGAGGGGCTGCCCCAAAGAAGAGGGAGTCAACCTGTTCTCCAAAGCACCTGAGGACAGAACAAGAAGCAACGGGTGGAAACTAATCGAGGAGAGAAGCAACCGATAACCAAGGCGAAATTCCCTGACAGTTAGAACAATTAATCGGTGGAGCAACTTGCCTCCAGAAGCTGTGAATGCTCCAACACTTGAAGGTTTTTTAAGAAAGAGATGGCCATTTGCCCTGGAATGGAATAGGATTTCCAGCTTAAGCAGGGGGGTTGGACTAGAAGACCTCCAAGGTCCCTTCCAACTCTTTGTTATTCTGCTAGGTTAGAACATGCATGACGTTTGCTCCGGGTAGTCCTCGACATACAACCACCGTTGGGATCAGAATTTCCATTGCTAGGCAAGATGGTTGTTAAGAGAGTCACGCCCGATTTCACCACCCCTTTTTTAACCACACTGGTTAAGCAAATTGCAGCAATCATTAAATGATTTGTGGGTGGGTGGCTTCCCCCACTGCTCATCTGACCTCCGCTAGGAAGCTCACAAAGGGTGAACATATGACTCTCGGATGTTGCAACTGTTGTGTTGGTGACCAAGAGCCCGGAATTTTGATTGCTTGACCCTGAGGACTTTCTCCCCCACCCTCCAGAATCCTCCAATTGGCATCTTTATTTTATTTTATTTATTTTTTAAAGATTTTTATTCACAAACATGTAAAATACACACACACAAAAATCAGACGTATACCACATTTACACAATACAATACGAACAGGAGTTTCCTGTTCTTTCTAATAGCAATCATCAATCGATACCGCTCACCTTATATTATTTCCCCTTCTATTGTATTTCGTTTGGATTTCTCCATTCTTAACCCTCTTATTTTACTCATAACTATTATTTTTTGAGTTTTGTTATATTCCTTCATTGATTCTTGTTTCTTTCCTCCATCCACCTATACCTCCATTTATCCCATATCTGGTAGAATTCTGATTCTTCTTTTCCCTGGATTTCTTTAGTTAGTTTGTCCATTTCAGCACAGTTCATAACCATTCTTATTATTTCATCTTCGCTTGGAATTAATTTGTTTTTCCATTTCTGGGCAAAGGCAATCCTTGCCGCCGTAATTATATGTAGTATTAAATACTGGATTTCTTTTTTGTATTTCGCAGACATAATTCCTAATAAAAAAAACTTCAGGTTTCCATTCTATTTTAACCCCTGTTATTGCCTCCAGCCAATTTTTGATCCTTTTCCAAAAATTTTTGCCTCCTCACAGGTCCACCATAAATGGTAATATGTTACGTGTATTGATTCGCATTCCCAGCATTTTGGGGAGGTATTTGTTAAGATTTTAGCTAACCTTGTTGGTGCCAGGTGCCATCTGTAAAACATTTTGTACTGGTTTCCCTTGTATGCAACTGATAGTGTCATTTTTAAGTTTGTTCCCCAAAATTTTTCCCATTTGTCTAATTCAACATTATAGCCAAAGTTCTGTGCCCATTTTATCATTTGTTCTTTCACAATTTCCGACCATGAGGACTTTTGTATGTGCAAGGAGCAGTCATCAGCCACTGTTTTCAGTGCTGTCGTGACTTCAATCCAGAGGTGGGTTCCTACCAGTTCGCACCAGTTGGGTAGAACCGGTTCATCAAATCTACCGAACCGGTTAGAAGAGGTTCCACCAGTAGACCAGGAAAGCAGGCCACACCTACAGAAGAGGTTCCAAAAATTTTTGAAACCCACCACTGACACACACACACACAGAGAGAGAGAGAGAGAGAGAGAGAAAGAGAAAGAGAAAGAGAAAGAGAAAGAGAAAGAGAAAGAGAAAGAGAAAGAGAAAGAGAAAGAGAAAGAGAAAGAGAAAGAAAGAAATAACGAAAAAAGAAAGAAAAAGTGAGAGAGATGAAAGAAAAAAAGGAAAAAGGGACAGAGAGACAAAAGGAAGGAGAGAGAGAGAGAGAAAGAGAAAGAGAAAGAGAAAGAAAGGAAGAAAGGAATAACGAAAAAAAGAAAGAAAAAGTGAGAGAGAGATGAAAGAAAAAAAGGAAAAAGGGACAGAGAGACAAAAGGAAGGAGAGAGAGAGAGAAAGAGAAAGAGAAAGAAAGGAAGAAATAAATAACAAAAAAGAAAGAAAAAGTTAGAGAGAGATGAAAGAAAAAAAGGAAAAAGGGACAGAGAGACAAAAGGAAGGAGAGAGAGAGAGAGAGAGAAAGAGAAAGAGAAAGAGAAAGAGAAAGAGAAAGAGAAAGAGAAAGAGAAAGAGAAAGAGAAAGAAAGGAAGAAATAAATAACAAAAGAAAGAAAGAAAAAGTGAGAGAGAGATGAAAGAAAAAAAGGAAAAAGGGACAGAGAGACAAAAGGAAGGAGAGAGAGAGAGAGAGAGAACACATGGCCAGCAAGCCACTCCCACAAAGGAGGCCACACCCACAGAGTAGGTTCAAAAAAAATTTGAAACCCACCACTGCTTCAAACGGTCCCTAAACCAGTGGTTGTAAGTCAAGGGCTACCTCTAGGAAGAGAAGCTCCCAAGGAAAGGGGCCACCCTAATCTTCAACATTGTTCCTCTCTATTGCAACTGCCTCCCCCCCCCATGAGATTCATTTGCAAGACTCCTCCGTTCGAACCGACGCACCAGCGACGGGTACAATCTGCCCCACTCTCTCTGTTTCTGCCTCTGCTTCTCTCTTCCCTCTGCTAGGGTGCGTCCTCCAGCTTAGTCGTGAAGTTTGCCGACACGGACAAGGAGCGAACTCTGCGGCGAATGCATCAGATGGCCGGGCAGCTGGGCATCTTTAATCCCATGACGATCCAGTTTGGAGCCTACGGAGCATACACACAAGCGGTAGGAGATGCTGGGCACCCCAACAGTAGGGCACCATCATTATTTCCCATAAAGGTGAAGCAGGAACGTTCGGACGAGCAAGCCTCCCTGGTTCTCGCTCTTTCTCCTTAACCTGAAGGGAGGCACCGTTTGACCTAGATCAGGGGGCCAGCAACCTGTGGCTCCCGGAGCTGCATGTGGCTCTTCCATCCCTCTTGCTGCGGCTCCCTGTCACCCGAAATATGTGTCACAACCATGTGCGACGTGCGGTTTATTGAGCTTTCCGACCCTCAGGAGGTCAACCATGGATAAATCTAAGAAAAGAAAAGTTTCAGTAGAAAACAGAACTTTTAATTCAACTACCTATGCTAGTTTTGTGGCCCCTCAGGGAATAGTCAAGCAGGGGAAGGTTTTTGTGGCTCCCGGTGTTTTCTTTTGTGGTGGGAAACGGGTCCAAATGGCTCTTTGAGTGTTTAAGGTTGCCGATCCCTGACCTAGATGATTTGGGCTAAGTCTGGAAAAGCAAAGCAGGAACAGTTGTTATATGGGAGATTGCGCCAAACAGCTCAGCTGGAAGGAGAATTTTATCATCAAGCACATCCTTGCTGGAGAAACTAGTGGTGGGCACTGCCCTCCACTGGCCAATGTAAGCTTCTGCATTGCTAACTAGAAAGAGACCAACATTGATGGTCCTTTCCTGGAGATAGAACAAGCATATAGGATACATAAAAAGGCCAGAAAAGTTGGTTCAAATCCCATCTAGGGGGAAAAAAAAAAGATATGCTGATATTTTAGCCATCTCTTCTAAGTTTGTTACTTTTATTGTCCATTCTTGAATAGTAGGCAAACCTTCCTTCTTCCAGTATTGCGCCACCAACAGTCTTGCTGCCGTTATTCATTTCTTATTGGCTACCTTGAGGAGATGGGGTCTCCTTTTGTCATAGGTACTGAGTACGTGTCTCTAAGCGAACTTTAGCTGACCCTTGTGGGACTATTGAACTCTGCGGTTAGGCCCTTGCTTCCTGTTCTTTTGCAAGCTGCAACTCTGCCTATGTGGCTTTTTAATATAGAAGTAAAGGGGCCCCAAGAGGCTGTCCAGCCTGACCCAAGAACATAGATTGCGTGCATTTGCGGACGATTTGGTTATAACATTAACCCAACTGCAGGAATCTAGTAAGGTTTTAATGAATATGATTAATCAATATGGCCAAGTATCCGGATTTAAAATAAATTTAGGGGAAACAAAGTTGCTAGTTAAAAATATGAACACGAATCAAAGGGAAGAATTAGAAGGAATGACAGGATGTGAAATAGTTAAAAAGGTTAAATATCTAGGAGTCGACATCTCAACCTCAAATGGGAAACTATACAAGTATAATTATGAGCCACTATGGCGTAGCATACAGACAAGAGATGAAAAATTGGGAAAAATTACAATTATCCTTGTTGGGAAGGACTCTTGTGAGACTATTGAACTCTGTGGTTAGGCCCTTGCTTCCTGTTCTTTTGCAAGCTGCACCTCTGCCTAGGTGGCTTTTGAATATAGAAGTCAAGGGGCCCCCGAGAGGCTGTCCAGTCTGACCCAGTAGGTTTCACACTTAATGTCCAAATCTCACTTTGCGTCCTACTTTAGAAGGAAGTAGACCTCAAGGTGGGAAGATGAAGGTAGCCTTCGTCTGTTCTCTACTCCAATCCCCAAGATAGCATGGCTGGAAAACAGAGGTTCCAGAAGTTCTAGAATATCTGGAGGAACATGGGTTCTCCACCCTGGCTTTAGCACTCTCGGCTGGTTAGGATGGACTTTCTTTTCGTGGCTCGCTGCGAGAGTTGATGAAAGAAGTTACTCTGTAGGTGCTTTTCAAAAGGCAGGTAGCCTTTCCCTCGAAGACGTTTTGCTTCTCATCCAAGAAGCTTCTTCCGTTGCTTCAGAACTGGAGAAGGTTCTTGGATGAGAAGGAACATGTCTTCAGAAGGAAAAAAAAAACCTAACAAAGTTCAGTTGCCTTTTGAAAAGCACCTTTGGGACAACCATGGATGATTGAGAATCTCCATAGACGTTGATGAAAGAAGCTACATCAAGGCTGTTGTCCATCTGAAGACCTCATTTCAATATCCCTTGATGTTCTAGGCTGTATCAACAGAGGGATAGAATGAAGATCACGTGAAGGGTTAATACCACTTTATAATGTCTTGGTAAAGCCACACTTGGAATGCTGCATTCAGTTTTGGTCACCACGATGTAGAAAAGATGTGGAGACTCTAGAAAGAGGGCAGAGAAGAGCAAGAAAGAGGATTAGGGGACTGGAGGCTAAAACACATGAAGAACGGTTGCAGGAACTGGGTAGGTCTAGTTGAATGAAAAGAAGGACTAGGGGGAGACATGATGGAAGTCTTCCAATACCTCGGGGACTGCCCCAAAGAAGAGGGAGTCAAGCTATTCTCCAAACCACCAGAAGGCAGGACACAAAGCAACGGGTGGAAACTAATCAAGGAGAGATGCAAACTTGAACTAAGGAGAAATTTTCTGACAGTTAGAACAATTAATCCGTGGAACAAGAAGTTGTGGGTGCTCCAACGCTGGAAGTTTTTAATAAGAGAACCATTTGTCTGAAATGTATAAGGTTTCCTGCTTAAGCAGTGGGTTGGACTAGAAGACCTCCAAGGTCCCTTCCAACTCTGTTATTCTATTGATGTAGCAATAGCAGTTAGACTTATATACCGCTTCATAGGGCTTTCAGCCCTCTCTAAACGGTTTACAGAGTCAGCATATTGCCCCCAACAACAATCCGGGTCCTCATTTTACCCACCTCAGAAGGATGGAAGGCTGAGTCAACCCTGAGCCGGTGAGATTTGAACAGCCGAACTGCAGAACTGCAGTCAGCTGAAGTAGCCTGCAGTGCTGCATTTAACCACTGCGCCACCTCGGCTCCTCTTGATGTTAGTCCTCAAGAGGACTAGAGCTTCTTCAAGAAGGCCAAGAGGCCAGTCTCCATCTGGGGGTGGTGGGGAGGATGGGTTCACCACAAAACCGTGCTCAACTAAACTGCGCCCGACTAAACCATGTCGCTGACGTCATCAACAGGGCGACAACAGCGCGGAGACAGAAGCACGCTGTAAACCCTAAACCTAAAATTAACCGCTAAACCTAAACCTAACCCCCCTAACCCTAACCCTAACCCTAACCCTAACCCTAAACCTAACCCTTACCTTAAGTTGAATCGGCTTGCTTTCAAAGCGCTATTTAAAGCGCCCTTCTTTCTCCGCGCTGGCTGTTGTCGCCCTGTTGATGGCGTCAGCGACGCGGTTTAATCAGGCGCGGCTTAGTCGAGCGCGGTTTTGACGGGTCACGGGGAGGATGTACCTTGGAGGTTGTCCCTGAGTAGAAAAAGAAGACCAGTCTTCACCAGCGACGTCCAAACTAACGTTGCCCTTCTTCTCCCCCCCCTCCCCTCTCTCTTCCTTCTCTCCTGTCCTCCCCTTTCTCTCCCTGGCTGTTCTCCTCCCTCCTCTCTCCCCACGTGTCTCCTTCTTTCCTTAAGATAATGCAGCAGCAGGCAGCGCTCATGGCTGCCGCACAAGGAAGTTGCCTCAACCCCATGGCAGCCATCGCGGCGGCACAGATGCAACAAATGGCCGCTTTCAACGTGAGCGGCTTGGTGGCAGCTCCGATGACACCCTCGTCAGGTATGAGAGCTCCCCCTAGGGGATCTTCTTGGGGTAACCAGGAAGAAGAGCCGGATGGAAGTTTTTAATAAGCCTCAGAGCCGGGGGTGAAATGCTAACGGTTCGGGCCGGTTCATCCGAACCGGTAGTAAAAAATACTTTTAAAAAAAGTAATTAAAAAAAAGTTCCGACGAACTTTGGAACTTTTTTTCCTTTACTTTTAAGCATTTTTTTTTACTACAGGTTCTCTGGAAACACGGATTTGTGGGGGGGGGGGGATCCATTTTTGCTCCCAGCAATCTTTCCTGAAGCCTGCTAGGCCAAAAAGAGAGTGTGGGGTTGTTGAGAAAGGAAGGAAAGAAGGAAGGAAGGAAGGAAGGAAGGAAAAAGAAAGGGAAAGAAAGAAAGGGAGGGAGGGAGGGAGGAAAAAAGGAAAGGAAGGAAGGCTGGGTATGTCTAGTCTGATGAAAAGAAGGACCAGGGGAGACATGATAGCAGTCTTCCAATATCTCAGGGGTTGCCACAAAGAAGAGGGAGTCAAGCTATTCTCCAAAGCAACTGAGGGCAGAACAAGAAGCAACAGGTGGAAAAGCAACTTAGAACTAAAGAGAAATTTCCTGACAGTGAAAACAATAAATCAGTGGAACAACTTGCCTCCAGAAGTTGTGAATGCTCCAACGCTGGAAGTTTATAAGAAGAGCTTAGGCAACGATTTATCTGAAATGGCTTCCTGCTTGAGCAGGAGGTTGGACTGGAAGAGTCTACAAGGTCTTTTCCAATTCTGTTATTCATCCTGCAAGACAGAGGTGGGTTCCTACCAGTTCGCACCAGTTCGGTAGAACCGGTTTGTCAAATCTAGCGAACCGGTTAGAAGAGGTTCCACCAGTGGACTCGGAAAGCAGGCCACACCTACAGAAGAGGTTCCAAAAAATTTTGAAACCCACCACTGCCACACACACACACACACACAGACTGACACACACAAAGAAAGAAAGAGAACGAAAGGAAGAAATAAATAAAAAGAAAGAAAAAGAGTGAGAGATGAAAGAAAAAAAGAAAAAGGGACAGAGAGACTATTGCCTATTGCTATTGCCTATTGCTTAAAAGGAAGGAAAGAGAGAGGGGGGGGGAGAAAGAAAACACATGGCCGGCAAGCCACTCCCACTAGGTCACATGGCTGGCAAGCCACTCCCACAAAGCAGGCCACACCCACAGCGTAGGTTCCAAAAAATTTTGAAACCCACCACTGCTGCAAGATTTCTCCAGTTCCAGCAGGAAGCAAACCATATTAGCCATATTCATTCTTCCTTCTTTTCCTTTCCCGCTGGGTCTCAATTTAATGGCTTCCTCTGCCCTAATCCCTTTGCTCTCTTTTTTTTCCTCCTCTCTTTCACGTGCTTCAGGTACAAGCACACCTCCAGGGATCAGCACAGCTCCAGTCCCCAGCATAGCTACCCCCATTGGCGTCAATGGGTTCAGCCCTCTCCCACCACAGACTAACGGGCAGCCAGCATCGGAAACCATTTACACCAATGGGATCCATCCGTACCCAGGTAAGATTTTCGACAAAGAAAGGGACGTCAGGGGCAAAGGTGATGGATCAGGGGTGAAATCCAGCCGGTTCTGACAGCTTCTGAAGAACCGGTGGCAGAAATTTTGAGTAGTTTGGAGAACCAGCAAATGCCACCTCTGGCTGGCGCCACCCCCATCTATTCTCTTGCCTCCCAAGTCCCAGCTTATTGGGAGGAAATGGGGTTTTTACAGTATTCTTCCCCTGGAGTGCGGAGGGAATGGGGATTTTGCAGTATCCTTCCCCCTGGAATGGGGATTTTGCAGTATCCTTCTCCAGGAGTGGGGAGGAAATTGGGATTTTGCAGTATCCTTCCCCTGGAGTGGTTGGGAATGGAGATTTTGCACTATCCTTCCCCCGGAGTGGGAGGAAATGGAGATTTTGCCGTATCCTTCCCCTGGAGTGGGGAGGGAATGAGGATTTGCAGTATCCTCCCCCCTGGAGTGGTTGGGAATGGAGATTTGCAGTATCCTCCCCCCTGGAGTGGGAGGGAATGGAGATTTTGCAGTAACCTTCCCCTGGAGTGGGGAGGGAATGGAGATTTTGCAGTATCCTTCCTCTGGAGTGAGGAGGGAATGGAGATTTTGCAGTATCCTTCCCCAGGAGTGGGGAGGGAATGGGGATTTTGCAGTATCCTTCCCCTGGAGTGGAGAGGGAATGGAGATTTTACAGTATCCTTCCCCTGGAGTGGGGAGGGAATGGGGATTTTGCAGTATCCTTCCCCTGGAGTGGAGAGGGAATGGAGATTTTACAGTATCCTTCCCCTGGAGTGGGGAGGGAATGGGGATTTTACAGTATCCTTCCCCTGGAGTGGGGAGGGAATGGGGATTTTGCAGTATCACTGTGATGGGTGTATATCTGTCTGTGCTAAAGCAGGGAAGAAATGCCCTCTCTCCCAGCCCTGCGAGTCGGTTGAACTACTGGGACTGTGGACTGTAAACAGTGTTTTTTTTTTCTAATGATGCAGTCAAGATAAATAACGATCTTCTTAAAAGGGAGATCCCCTCTTCCTCCAGATGTTGCTAAAAGCCTTCTCCCACTTGCCCGGCATGGGAAAGGAAGGTGGGAGTTGCCACCACATCTGGACGGCTGCAGGTTTTCTCTGCCAGCCTTTTGCAAGTCGAAAGGGGGGACCCACTTCCCCTCCTGGTAGCTTTGATCCCTGATTGCACTGCGCCGACGGGATGGGATGTTCTCCGACGGAGTCTGCTTATTCTCGTCCTTCTTCCTTCTTTTCTCTTCCCAGCTCAAAGTCCCACCGTGGCCGATCCCTTGCAACAAGCCTATGCAGGCATGCAGCACTATGCAGGTCTCAACATTACTTTGGCCCTCTCTTCCCCTCCCCCATCCCCCACCCTCCCCACCCCCGTCCTCCCTGGGTCTCTTCCCCTTGGCTTCGGGCAAGAGCCGAGGTGGCGCAGTGGTTAGAGTGCAGTACTGCAGCCACTTCCGCTGACTGCTATCTGCAGTTCGGCGATTGAAATCTCACCAGCTCAAGGTTGACTCAGCCTTCCATCCTTCCGAGGTGGGTGAAATGAGGACCCAGACTGTGGGGGCGATATGCTGACTCTGTAAACTGCTTAGAGAGGGCTGAAAGCCCTATGAAGCGGTATATAAGTCCAACTGCTATTGCTATCTACCTATTATCTAACTATCTATTATCTATCATCTATCTATCTATCTATCTATCTATCTATCTATCTATCTATCTATCTATCTACCTACCTACCTACCTACCTACCTACCTATTATCTATCTATCTATTATCTCTATCTATCTATTATCTATCTATCTATCTATCTATCTATCTATCTATCTATTATCTATCTATCTATCTATCTATCTATCTATCTATCTATCTATCTATCTATCTGTCTGACTCAGTCTTCCATCCTTCCGAGGTGGGTGAAATGAGGACCCAGACTGTGGGGGCGATATGCTGACTCTGTAAACCGCTTAGAGAGGGCTGAAAGCCCTATGAAGCGGTATATAAGTCCAACTGCTATTGCTATCTACCTATTATCTATCTATCTATTATCTATCATCTATCTATCTATCTATCTATCTATCTATCTATCTATCTATCTATCTATCTATCTATCTATCTATCTATCTATCTATCTATCTATCTGACTCAGCCTTCCATCCTTCCGAGGTGGGTGAAATGAGGACCCAGACTGTGTGGGGGCGATATGCTGACTCTGTAAACCGCTTAGAGAGGGCTGAAAGCCCTATGAAGCGGTATATAAGTCTAACTGCTATTGCTAACTGTTATTGCTTCTGTCCCTTGGCAACCTTTGGGATGCAAACCCAGGGGCGGAGGGAGATGCAACTGATCCGTGGACCACTGGTGGTCCATGAGAAAATCTTGGTGGCCCACAGAAAAAATATTTGCATATTTTTATATTGCAGTAAATCAGGGGGTCCTCAAACTACGGCCCCTGGGACGGATACATGCATTGAACGCTTGTGTTGCTACAGAGAGTCTCCCCCTTTGGGGTCTTCTTGTGTGGGTCAGAGGGGGGCAGAAATTCCAACTTGGGGTCTGCTTCAGCCTCCTGGTGTGGAGCTTTGGGCGAAGGCTGGAGGGAAGCACCGCTGGAGGTGAAGAGCCGGAGGGCCTCGTTCCAGTGGGACTGCATCATGGCCTGGAACTGGCTGACTATCTCAGCCTGCTGAGCCTCCAGGCACCGGCACCTGGCCTTGCACTCCTGCAGGTCTTCCCTCTGCTTGGAAAGCCTATGCTCCTAGTCCTCAGTGAGGTGCTTCTGCTGAGCCTCCTTCTCGGCCAGATCCCACATGATGACACTCACATGGCAGCATGTCCATTGGTTTGGTGTGCCCCTTTCTCCCCATTGAAAGCAGAGACAGTTGTGCTTGCCTGGGGCCTGATCCTCCTGTTTTTGTGTTCTAGCAGCATATCCAGCCGCCTATGCACCAATCAGCCAAGCCTTCCCACAGCAAACTCCCATCATCCCCCAACAACAGAGAGAAGGTAAGGAGGCATGCAAAGGTTGGGTCTCCTGAAGGAGGAGGGGAGAACCCCATTCTGCAAGGCCCACAAGCAGTGGTGGGATTCAGCCAGTGGAAAATTAACCAGTGAAGTCAGAAGTTGTAGGCGCTCCACAGTGGTGGGATTCAAATAATTTAACCACCGGTTCTCTGCCCTAATGAATGGCTGGGTGGGCGTGGCTCAGTGGTCACGTGACTGGGTGGCCGTGGGCCAACTCAACGCCACTCGCTTCAATGGGCGCTTCGCCTTAGCAGTTACAATGTAATAAGGGTTAACGGAAGAGGCAGTTTCTGCAAGCAGGGCAATGAAGATGAGGCTAGAAATAAAACCAGAATGTTTCCTCCCTGCCTTCCTTACAGGATTAGCCCTGTAAAGTGGGGAAAAAACAAAAGGAGATTTCTTCCAACAACCGGTTCTCCGAACTGCTTAGAAAGTTACCAACCGGTTCTCCCGAATAGGTGCGAACCGGCTGAATCCCACCACTGGCCCTCCATCACTGGAGGCTTTTAAGAAGAGACTGGACAAGCGCTTGTCTGAAATGGTATAGGGTCTCCTGCTTCAGTAGGGGGCTGGACTAGAAGACCTCCAAGGTCCCTTCCAGCTCTATTCCGATTAGGTTTCTCAGTAAAATAATAGTAAGTGTACAAGGAAAGAATTTTTAAAAAGTATGCAAACGTTACAGAAGTTAGTCTGCCTTTCAGGAGCAAAGGCAGTATTGTAGATTATGTCGTATGACTGTTGGCCATTTTAACTTAAGGATTCGGTGAATTGAAAATCAATTCATTTGGAAGGCGTCTGAGAGGGGAAGATTTACTTAACCAATCAATGGTGGGGATTAATTACTTTCTAAGTTCATTGACAAAACCCAACCCATTGAGGATTCGAAGGCAACAGCTTACAAGAAAGTTGGTCGATACTCAGTAGCGGGAAGTTGTCTACCCTTGGTCTCTCGTGCTCTTACGCAACATCCTTTCCCCCTCTTTGGTGTCCCTGTGTTGCTCTCCAAGGTCCTGAAGGCTGTAACCTCTTCATTTATCACCTGCCCCAAGAGTTTGGCGATGCAGAACTCATGCAGATGTTTCTGCCGTTCGGAAGCGTCATCTCTGCCAAAGTCTTCGTTGATCGTGCCACCAACCAAAGTAAATGCTTTGGTAAGTTCCTTCAAGGTTCCTTGATGGGTTGGTTTTGATTTCAACTTTTAGACAAGCTGGGCCTTTAGACAAGCTTGAGCCAAGGTGGCACAGTGGTTAGGGTGCAGTACTGCAGGCCACCTCAGCTGACTGTTATCTGCAGTTCGGCGGTTCAAATCTCACCGGCTCGAGGTTGACTCAGCCTTCCATCCTTCCGAGGTGGGTGAAATGAGGACCCGGATTGTTATTGGGGGCGATATGCTGACTCTGTAAACCGCATAGAGAGGGCTGAAAGCCCCATGAAGCGGTATATAAGTCTAACTGCTATTGCTATTGCTATTGGGCCAGTGACGGCGAACCTTTGCAGCACCGAGTGCCAAAACTGGAATGCGCCTGCATGCGCCGGAGCAATGGAAACCCAAAGACCATCTGGCCTCTCTCCTTCTCTTCCTCCCTACCTCCTTTCTTCCCTCTCTCCTTCTCTTCTCTGCTTCCCCTTCCTCTGCTTTCTCCTCTCTCCCCTTTCCACTCCTCCTTTCTCTCCTCCTCTTCCCTACCTCCTTTCTTCCCTCTACTACCCTTCTCTTCTCTACTTCCCCTTCATCTCTCCTTCTCCTCCCTCCCCTTACCACTCCTCATTTCTCTCCTCCTCTTCCCCTCCCCTTTGCCCTCTCTCCTATCCCTCTCTTCTTCCCTTACCTCTCTCCTCTACTTCCCACTCTTCATCTCATTTACTTGGTGTATTTCAGCTTCTGAGCGAGCTCCATTTTATGTTGATGGCGTTTATAATTCTTTTTCAATATGCATATTTAATTGTTCTCCTCTTTTTTTAATTAAAAAGGGGATATAACAGAAAAGTATACATATATAGTCAAAGCACAATGCATGCAGGCTTTTCAAATTCTCTGCACGTCCAAGGTGGCGCAGTGGTTAAAAGCAGCACTGCAGGCTACTGCTAGATCAGCAGGTCAGCGGTTCAAATCTCACCGGCTCAGGGTTGACTCAGCCTTCCATCCTTCCGAGGTGGGTAAAATGAGGACCCAGATTGTTGGGGGCAATATGCTGACTCTCTGTAAACCGCTTAGAGAGGCCTGAAAGGCCTATGAAGCGGTATATAAGTCTACTGCTATTGCTGCTATTGCTATTGCTATTGCTATTCTGTGGGGAGGGGGAAACACTTGTGGCTATGTAGAAATTCTAGGCTGATCCCTCTTTTAACTCCGCCCTCCAGTCCTACCATTTCTTCTCCTACAAACCTATGGAACCCAGAGCCAAGGAATGGGCCCTCTTTCATTTTTTCCTCTTCTAATCCTTCACCCAACCCCCATCACCCCATCTCTAACGTCTTTGGTTGGCGGCTTCTTCCCCAGGTTTCGTCAGTTTTGACAATCCAACTAGTGCCCAGGCAGCCATTCAAGCCATGAACGGCTTCCAGATCGGCATGAAGAGGCTAAAGGTCCAATTAAAGAGGCCAAAAGATGCAAATCGACCCTACTGATCCCCTCTTCACCCCGGCTCGGAAAACAGGTAAGGCATTGGCAGGCGATGCTTCAGCCAGGTAACCCAACTCAGGAAGGTAAAAGCAGAAATCAGCCTTTCCTTCCCAGATAGCAAAAGGGGCAGAAGGACCACCTTCTAATTATGGGTGTCCGTAGCCAACCGGCAATAATGAAAGCCATGCCATCACCATGCCGTGACTTGACTTACCTACTTGGGTCAAGGCTCATCAGGGCACATGTACATTAGGGTGGCAAGCTGAGCTCACCAAGGGCACCAAGTCATTTGGGCCACCATTGCAGTTTGCTAGAGGATCCTTTGGGGAAGTGAAGGCCTGATGGGAAACTTCGCCCCAAAGAGAAACTAGCAAGAGTTGGAGAACCATGAAACGGGTGTCCCGTTTAAGGTGGAGCATCTGAAGGAGTTTGGCGGCTTGAGCCCAGCTATATCTTGGCAGGGAAATACCTCACTTTGTACTTTATACATTAATTTCCTCTTTGGTGAGTTACCTAGAAAGAGGAATCCTTTCTCGGCGGGAGCATGGGAGTGTGTGTTTGTAAAAGAGAGGAAGAGAGGATCTGTGCCCCCCGAGTGCAAGTGCCCATAGAGAGAAGTCCAGAAAGAACTTTCTAGGTGAGAGGAAAGATCTGGCTACTCCACCGTCTGTTGACCTAGCAAATGCCTCTGGGAAGCCCTCCAAGAGGAAATCAGTATAAGAAAAGACCCTTCTGCTATTGATATTCAAGCTCATAACTATCTCTGATACCGTTGGGATTACAATGCCATCATGATTAATGGTCATCAACCTCCTTCTCCTCCATGAATCTCTTCAACGCGTTGAAAAATCCATCCAAGTCGGTTGCCATCACCAATTTTATGGGACTTAATTCCATCTTTTGATGACCTGTTGAGTAACAAAGTTCTCCCCTTTGTCTTACCTAAATCTCCAACCATTCAGTTTCACTCTGGGTTCATCTCATTCATGAGACAGCCCCAGGCCTTCAAAGGGATGTTGGGGGACAACATTGATTCTTACTCTAGCGTAGTTCTTGAATATGTTAGTCCCGTAGGGCTGTGGCTTCTCAACCTTGGCACGTTTAAGACCTGTGGACTTCAACTCCCAGAATTCCCCAGCCAGCTTAGAATTCTGGGAGTTGAAGTCCAGGTGTCTTAAACATACCAAGGTTGACAAACACTTTAGTAAAGGAAAGAGGAGAGCAATGACTTTGTTACTCGGGTTATTACTGCTACGAAGTTAGCACTTATGCAGAGAAACATTTGGGAATAATTTACCGATGGAAATTATTGCTGTATTTCATGTCAGGGTTCCAAATAGCATCCAAAAGTAAATCAGAATCCAAGGAAAAGTATTGCTCGAAGTTCCAATTTATTAAGACAGCCATGTTGGCACATCCGGGGGAAACCCGAATCTGAAAGCTTCCCGGTTTTCCCCACCCAGTCAAAATTCAAGATCTTGCACCCACAAGTCCATCACATGGTCCAGAATCTGCCATGCTTGGCAGTTCCAGCCATCCCATTCGAGTCAGGTGCAGAGGTGCAAAGACAAAGGGTGACCTTGGCTTTCTAGAAAGAATTTTGTTTTGGCTACATCGCATCTCACGCCTGCAATCCCCCCCCCTTCCCATTTTTCCCACCATAGAAAAATGCGTAGTAGAATAATAGAAAGTGTAGAAGGCCAAAGATGCAAAAGAAAAGATGGCTGCAGGCCGGACATTTTAACGAAGGGGAATCAGTTTGGCATAGCTATCCAATGAAGGGGCAAGATCTAGAAGATCTTACCCCCCAAATTTAGCAAGGTTCCTTGGGTGAGAAATTCCAGAACTTGATCTAAGGACACCATGCTGGAAAGCTGTTGGTGAGAAATATTTCCATGCTGTTGCCAAGGCCATAATGGAATACAGGTGGTCATCAGGGAGAAGCTCAGTTTGAGGGAACGTTTAGTTCTACTTTTAACATGCACATAAAGGCGTGCACACATAATATATCGGCACTGATCCACCCTTTCAGGTTTGCGCATTGACAGCTTCACTTCCCTCAGCTACTCCATTGCTCTGTTTTTTTCTCCCAAGTGCCCCTCTTCTTGATTATTGGTGAGCCAGGTCAAATGAAAAGAGGAGGGATGAAATCTGATATGGATGCAACTGATTGTAGATCTGCCTTTAAAGTCTTGTCACTACAGCTCCCTTTTTTACGACCCTACAATCCCTTAATTCAGGGTAGAGTCTGGGCGACTGAACTGGCCATATACCCTTCCTGACACCTACAGGGAGTTCACAGCAATTTTTTTTCCCTTTGCGCCCTAGGAGAGAAACATCTGCCTCCACCTAGGATTGAACTCTCAGCCTTCTGAGTGAGAGGCGTGTGTCTTCCTCACTAGGCCGCCCCACTGCTCATTGTCCTGTCACTATAACGACGTCTTCCATTCCCGAAGGGCCACTGGAAACCCTTCCGTGACATGGAGATACCACACCGACAGGGACTTGTGTCTTCTCTCCCCAATTCCCACCCCTCCAAATCGACTTTAATCTATAGGAATCTACTCCAGGATATCAAGCGGATTGGAAAGAACTTGATCTGACGAAGTGAAAGGGCTTTCCAATGAGATGGGATAAATGTAGGAAAGGATTCCTTGCCGATTCAAGTTACGATCTGGAGAGACGATAGAAGGAAAGAAAACGTTCTCTTGCTCGTAACGTCATCCGACTTCAGATACGACTTCACAGCTCAGGGAATCTGGGGGTTCAAAATAGATATGTGGGTCCAGGCAGCCAACTTTGGCATTCCCGAGCAGCAGAGGGTGTCAGGGTTCCAAATAGCATCCTCAATAAAATAAAAATCCGAGGCTAGAGATTCCTCAAAGTTCCAATTTATTACAAGAGCCATGTTGGCACATCTGGGGAAAACCCGAATCCGAAAGCTTCCAGCTTTTCCCCACCCAGTCGAAAAAGTTCAAGACCCTGAGCTTATCGATCAGAAAGGTCGGCGGTTCGGCATCCATTCGGTGGTTTGAATCCCTTGCATCCCGTAACGGAGTGAGCTCCCGTGACTTGTCCCAGCTTCTGCCACCTTAGTAGTTCGAAAGCACGTAAAAATGCAAGTGGAAAAATAGGAACCACCTTTGGTGGGAAGGTAACAGTGTTCTGTGTGCCTTCGGCGTTGAGTCATGCCAGCCACATGACCACGGAGACGTCTTCGGACAGCGCTGGCTCTTCGGCTTTGAAATGGAGATGAGCAGCGCCCCCTAGAGTTGGGAACGACTAGCACATAACCTTTACCTGGTGCTCTCTGAGCTTGGTGGTTTTCTTGCAGATACTTCATTACCCAATTAGGTAATATCTTCAGTGTACTGATGCTGTTACCTAATAGGATAATAAAATGTCCAAAAGAAAAACACCATACTCAGAGAGGACTAAGCAAATCAACCCTAAACTATAAATATTCTATTCAATTGACAAACCTCCGCTTACGTTAGCCAAGGAAAGCTCACCACAATGTGGGTAAGTAGGGAAGATGCCCAGTTAAGAAGCCTTACTCAAAGGCCAGTGCTAGAGGGTGTTAATAGAAGTGTCATATTTACGATGGGAAAAACACATTTACAACTCAATGTAGAATTCCTCGTGGTAATCTACATATGGCCTCCCTAGAGTTATATTACTGAATTGAGATGAGCAATCATCTCTTTCTTTCTTTTTCTTTCTTTCTTTCTTTCTTTCTTTCTTTCTTTCTTTCTTTTTCTTTCTTTCTCTCTCTCTCTTTCCTTCCTTCTTTCCTTTTTTCCTTCCTCAGGGAATTGCTTTTTTAACCACCCCGTTTGTATTTCAGTCTGGGACACGCTTCTTCTAAATGCATCACTTGGTTACATGCCATAAGGAGGGGTGGTTTTTTTGACAGTTTATTCCACTTTGAGCTCCATAGTTCCAAACCAAGCTGAGAATTTGAAGAAGAACGAGGAGGAGGGGGGAGATTCCAAAGTGGAAAAGTGGTGGTGGTGGGGAATGCTTTGTCAGGCTTCTATCAACTTTCTATGGAAAGGAAGTTTTTAAAAGAAAAATCAAAGAAATCAACTTATTATTAGAAGAAATGCTGTTTTATTGACCCATTATTTTAACTTCTGGGATGCAAATTCTGGAATCCAGTATCCTACTTTCTGATTTCCTACGATAACATTTCTGCCTTCAACTAAAAGATAGGAATTAGGATGTCTACGTACCCATTGCTAAAAAAAAATGAAACCCCTCGCGTACGAAAACAAAGGATCCAAGTATTTGTGCTCCACACCGATGACATCCCTCTGCATCGGCTAATTAATAGGTAGAAATGCAAATTTAATTGATCCTACTTGGAACAGAAATACAGGATCGTCCATCCTGGAGAGGATGGTGGCTAGATGTTCACCAGAAGATGGTCCCAAAGGTGTTTTTTCAAAGCGGACTTTGATTTTCCTTGAAGGTGTTTTGCTTCCGAACTGAGGAAGCTTCTTGGATGAGAAGCAGAAACGTCTTCAAGGAAAATCGAAGGAAGTCCAGCTACCTCTTGAAAAAGCTCCTTTTGGGACAAGCATGGATGATGGAGAAGCTCTACAGACATCTCAACCAGAAAACTATTATAGAGAGGAAACATCTGGTCTCCCCCCTTTTTAAACACACACAAAAAAAGCTTTGGATTGAGCCAGTTCCATGAAAGGGATTTGGGATGGAGAGTTGGGTGGGGGGAAAAACTTTAGAAGACAGTGAAAGAGGAAAACCACCAGAAGAAACAATGAACAAAACCTGGGAACTCTATCAAACCGATTCATATATTTTTTCCCTTTATATTTTTGTTTCCTCCGACCCACCCACTACTGTGTATCTCTAACCAGACCAGGCCAATCATAGCTCCAAGGATGACCCCACAGTTGCCTAGAAACCCTCTAGCTGTTATGGGAGATCCAAACACAAAACTCTCCCTTCCAAATTATCTGAAACTGTAAGTGACTTCACTCATGTTGTCATCGACCTCTCTCTCCGATGACGCCATGTGGCCAGTTGTAATCTTGTTGCATGAACTTGACGTTGATCTTTCTATATATCTCTGCTTTATTTTTTTAATTTTATTCTTATTATCAGTTCTTCTTCCCACCCACCCACCCACCCTTCCTTCCTTCTTCTTCTCTTCTGGCAGTTGTGCAGTGCCATATTGATGCCCATGATGGATAGTTTTTGGAGTGCTGATTGGTCAGTCTTTTTACTAGTAGTTGTGGATTCTTTGAGCCCATAAGTTCCACTTTGTACCTCCTCTGTATCTTCCTTCTTTTCCTCTCTGTTGTGACGTGACAATGATGTATGTGCCCTTTATGTATGATCATGATGGCTGGATAAAACGGTTGGGGTTGACTTAAGAAATCAGGGTTGTAGAAGAACTCACAAGATATGTGACACGTTTCCCTGTCTCGCTTCCCCAGGCTCTGACCCAGCTCCCCAAACACGACAAAGTTGAAGCAATGATTCCTTTATTAGTTTCTCTAAAAGTTTCTCTCTCAACGCAGCAATAGCAATAGCAGTTAGACTTATATACCGCTTCATAGGGCTTTCAGCCCTCTCTAAGCGGTTTACAGAGTTAGCATATCGCCCCCAACAACAATCCGGGTCCTCATTTTACCCACCTCGGAAGGATGGAAGGCTGAGTCAACCCTGAGCCGGTGAGATTTGAACCGCTGAACTGCTGAACTAGCAGTCAGCTGAAGTGGCCTGCAGTACTGCACTCTATCCACTGCACCACTTCGGCTCAAGTCTGTCCGGCAGGGAGATGTATAGTTGTCTGCCACATCTATTCATCTCCACCCCCTGCCTTTGATCCCCAGAGTTAGGGTGGGGCTTCGCTAGCAGCGGTGGCAATTCCTTCCCAAGGACCGGCCCATAGATTTCCACTGCTCTCCTCTCCTCTGCCTTCTGTGCATCTGCACATCAGGCACTGGACCCAGCTGTTCCTCCTCTTCCTCATCAGCCACCTCCAGACCTCTCCATCTGAGAACTGAGTGACGACCCAGGCTCTGCCTCTCTCTCTCTCTCTCTCTCTCTCTGACAGCTCCATCCCCTCTTCCCCCTCGGAGCTTTCAGGTTGCCCTGATGCTGACTCTGCCTCCCATTCTGCCTCCTCCTTCTCCTCTGATTCAGCTACTGGAGGGACTGGCAGCCAACAGGCCACAACACCCTGCTTTCCTCACGCAACCTCCGATGTGTTGGATCTGAACGTTTATAATCTTCTTCTCTTGGGTATTCAAGGAGCGTGACCCGTCAAAACTGCGGTCCACAAAAGCGCGCTTGACGAAAGCGCGTACGTGACGTCATCACAGCGCGACGAAAAAAATTAAAAATTGAAATAAAAATAAAATTAAAGCAAGCCGATTCACATAAAGGTAAGGGTTAGGGTTAGGGTTAGGGTTAGGGTTAGGGTTAGGGTTAGGGTTAGGGTTAGGTTAAGGGTTAGGGTTAGGTTTAGAGCGTTAGGGTTACGTTTAGCATTAGGTTAAGGGTTAGCGTTAGGTTTAGCGTTAGGTTAAGGGTTAGGTTTAGGGTTAGGTTTAGGGTTAGGTTAAGGGTTAGGGTTAGGGTTAGGGTTAGGGTTAGGTTAAGGGTTAGGTTTAGGGTTAGGTTTAGGGTTAGGTTAAGGGTTAGGGTTAGGGTTAGGGTTAGGTTAAGGGTTAGGTTTAGGGTTAGGTTTGGGGGGGTTAGGGTAAGGTTTTCGCTTTAATTTTACATTTATTGATCACAGCGCGATGTTTTCGTCGCGCTGTGATGACGTCACGTACGCGCTTTCGTCGAGCGCGCTTTTGTCTACCGCGGTTTTGTGGTGGAACCTTCAAGGAGCACCTACAGAACTATCTCAAAGAGGTACTTTAATTTGGATTTCTACTTTGGAGGTTTGGATTAAAAGGCCTCTTCCAATTCCTAAGAGTCCGAAGGTTTATGGAAACTCAAGTCCAACATATCTGAGGATCGCCAGGCTTGAAAATTATAACTGTTTAGATTTATACTTGACGCATTGCCCCCTCCAAAAAAAAAAGAGGACTATCATTGTACAAGCTCAAGAACGTAAAGAACCTCCCTTTGGTGGATACCCGATGCTCTTTTTACAGCAGATAAGAGCAAGCAGATGCTCTTTGTCTGCACGAGCTTCAGAGTCAATTCCCTGCATTTCCAAAGTGTGCATGGGAAGAAGTATCTGAAACTTGAGGGAACTTGCCAATAAGCTCACCATACTGGATCAACAGATCAGGGATCTGATGTGGTATATAAGCAGCTCTAAACTGTGATCTTTCAACAGCGGCGTCAGTTCCGAATAGAATTTTGATGAGACACACACCCCCTAAGACCAGAAGCTGGATAAGGAGATCAAAAACCAATCCACGAGGAAGCCATGCTGTTGCCAAGATCATTAAGATGATCTTTTAGATCAGGGATCTCCAACCTTGGCAACTTTAAGGCTGGGGGTTAGGAGTTGAAGTCCTCCAGGCTTAAAGTTGCCAAGGTTGGAGAGCCCTGTTTTAGTTGATTAAATCCCCCCCAAGTCAACCTTATCTCAAGGGAGATTTTATTTTATACTTTATATACTTAGTGTAAATATATTTAATAGACAGAAGGGGGGAAAACCTGAAACCTAAAGCCTAAACGGACATATAAGAGTCCATCCACATCTCTTGACAATATCTTGGACGTAAATGGAACTGGAGAACTTTGACCCATTCCTACATTTAAAAGTCAGCTGGGGGATCTTTAGAACCAATTCTTTCCCCCCCCCCTGTGAGATGGAGTGACGCCAGTTTAGAGTCCAGGATAAGAGAGATCCCAGATCTCAACCCTGACCGCTTCAACACGTGTGGACTTCAACTCCCAGAATTCCTCAGCCAGCCCTACTCCAATCTGGGAATTGAAGTCCACGCATGTCCAAGATGGGGGAAAGCCGAAGTCCATTTCTGGAGTTGAAGTCCACACCTTTCCAAGACTCTCAACCCAGCGCTTCTCAACCTTTGCGATTTTCAGACAAGTGGGACTTTACCTCTCGACTGTAGAAATGCCTGGAAGCCCATATGTCTTAAAGCAAGCAAGGTTGAGGAACGCTGTCCTACAAACTAGCCAGATTTCAGAATCCAGCTTTTCTGGGGAGCAGATGTTGAATGCTGCTGTCCTTCGGATGGGCGCCCCAATTAGGACACGATTCCCTCCCCACCCCTTACCCCATATCGAGATTTTTTTTGGAGGTCAGAAGATATTCCTCAAAGGACAACGTGTGTGTCCCCCTCTCTTCGCCCGCCTTCACCTTCTCCCTCTGTCTTGCAGATTGGATGCCAGGCGGCATAAGAAGAGTATTTCCCCTTGTCCCATATGCCGTATCGAGGACTTGTTAACTTTCTTTGCAACATATCACGGCGGAAAAGGAAGCGATGAAGAAGAGAGTTCAACGCAGAGGCGAAGCAGAGGTGCTCGGGAAACAAAAAAAGAGCTCGTTTCGTTCTATATATTTTTCCTTTCTCTCTCTTTCTCTCTCTCTCTCCTTTTTTTTTTTTTTTTTGCCCTTTCTTTTAAAAGGTTTCAAATCGGTTGGAACTCGGTTTTCCTTTGGGGTTTTCTTCTGTTTTTGACGATGACGATGATTTTGGTCTCTTTAAGGCAAGAGAAACAAACAAACACATACCAAGGAGGTAGTTGTGGCCAAAAAAAAAAACTTGGACCTGAAGAAAAGAGGCTGTGATGCTCTTTGCCGACTCAAAACTCCATGGACGGGAATTGGGGGGGCCGCTGTAGAAGACAATTTGTTTTTCTTTTGGGGAAAAAAGAAAAGAAAATTATAACGAGGAAGGGCGAGAGAAAACAAAACAAAACAAGCGTCCCTTGCAGCTGAAGGGTGGGACTTTGTGAGAGAAAAGGTTGTGGGTGTGTGTAACGCCTGTGACTGGGACCAACTCCTCTCAAAAGCACTTGTCCGATTTTCAAGATTCAGAAGAGGGAGGGAACGAGAGATCTAAACCAAAGCTGGATGGATTTGGACCAGGGAAATGCTTTTGTTTTCAACGGGGAATGGAAAAAGAAAAAAAGAAAATTTGTTTTTTCTCCGTGTCTGTTTGGGAAAGAAAAGAAAGAGAAGAAGAAGAAGAAGAAGAAAAACCCCAGTTAACTAAGAGGATGTTGAACCTCACCGAAGAGAGAAAGAGAGATATTATATAAATAGGTTGATATATCTTTTATCCCATGGATTGAGTGAGTAAGAGTCACAGGATTTTGCCCCAGTCCTGGGAGATTGGATTAACTTCTTTCAAAGTCATATCATTCCTTAGAGTTTAGGGACCAAAGGACTATTGCTTTTTTAATATATATATAAATATAAATATATATATATATATATAAATTAATTAATTTAAAAAAGAAAAGAAAAAACTCAAAAGAGGTTTAAAAAAAAGAAGCAAGCAAGCAAATCGAAAAAAAAATCAAAAAAAGGAAAACAACAACAACAACGACAACACACACACACACACACAAACAAAAAACCCTGCTTCAAATCCAAGCTACAAGTCATCTTTAAGAGAAGGAAATGAAGCAACAAGCAGAAGTCGCTTCAGAACAACCTGGCTTAATAATGCTGGTGGCTTTGTGACTGCATTGAATGCTGTAGGCTTTTAAGGAGCAAAACTGGGGCGCGGGTGGGGTTTATGGGTGGGGTTTATGGGTGGGTGGGTGGGACTATTTATCCCAGTAGCAATTTATGCTCTCTCTTCCCACCTGCCCCCCAGATAGAGGCTTAGTTTTCAAGAAATTTTGTTGGGGAAGGAGAGAAGAGGAGAATAGGGTGTCTGCCCCTGATCTGCATCTCCCATGTTGGAAAAGAATACTGGATCAGTGCCAGAAGAAACACAGAACTAACGTGAACATCCGTAGTGGTCTTCTGAAGACCGTTTAGACCTTGGGGATCGAACTTCCTACGCTGAGGCTGCTCTATTTGAGACCCAAGAAGGCCACCTTGGGCCTCGTAGGGACACAGGAGAAACCCTGCTCCAAAAAAGTAGGCAGAGTTCTATCCAGAGGAAATCTAAATTTGATTTAACTGATATGCAAGTATTGTTTATTTCCCATGTACCTGAGAGCCTTCTTTGGCCATTAAATGTCACTCTTTGGTGGCAACTTCTGGTGGTCTTTGGAGGATGAGCTCAAGACTTTAAGGGGTGTGTCAGAAGATCCTGGGGACTCTGTACCCCAATGTCCATGGATCAGGAATAGCTGTCTAGGATTTAGAGAAAAGAAAGGGTTACTTTGGGCCTATCCTGGGGTTGTTGTTGTTAGCTGCGAAGTCATGTCCAACCCATCACGACCCCATGGACAACGTTCCTCCAGGCCTTCCTGTCCTCTACCATCCTCTGGAGTCCATTTAAGCTCACGCCGACTGTTTCGGTGACTCCATCCAGCCACCTCCTTCTCTGTCGTCCCCTTCTTCTTCTTCTTTTGCCCTCCATCGTTCCCAGCATTAGGCTCTTCTCCAGGGAGTCCTTCCTTCTCATTAGGTGGCCAAAGGATTTGAGTTTCACCATCCTGGGGTAATGGAGCAATTTGTAATCGCTGAGTTGAGTTGCATTTTAGGATGACTGTTCTCAAGATACTTGTGTAAGACGAGAGAGTCTGGCGGTTTTGTTTTGTGTGTGGAGGGGGAGATAATTACATTATCCAAAATTAGAAGAAGGAATTATTGGATCAAAGCATTTAAAAGCCATAGATTTACTCTCCCTAGTAAGAGCTGCTTAGAATTAAACCTGGGATGTTCTTTGTGTTGTCTGCTGAGAAAAATCCCAACCTGTTCTTCTATTCAGAATCCCTGCCTGTCCAGATTAACGCAACTTACTCCCAAGTAAGAGTGTGCAAAATTTCACCCTTACTCTCTATTTGAGACCTTCAGGTTGCCCCACACTCCAAGAAGAAAACCAGGAGTAAATATTTGATCATCTAATTAACCTAATTAAAATGCATAATGTATCTTGCTTTTTCAGTTCCCTTTAGGATCCCCTCAAAAATTAAAAGGGGTTTAGGCTGCAGAAACTGCCTTCATGCATTAATACCCCAACCCTTCTGGAAATTATCTATTTTCTATGTAAACAAAAAACAAAAAAACCACGAACCCAGATTCAGGGTGAATCAATAAAAGCCCACAGCTGCGTAACATCTGGCCACAGTTTTACAAGTTTTAGCCAAAATAGAAAGTTCCCACTTTAACTAGTGCACATTTAGGAAACTTTACGCGTCCGTTGCATGATTTGACCGAAAATAAATAAATAAATGGGAAAGCGTAACGTAGGGGCCCAACTCTCTTCCGATCAACTGAGAGAGTCAAAATGGGGGAGATTACGTTTCATATCTGTCTTTAAGCCCAAGGGCCAATTTTTTGAGTAACTTTTCAGTCTTTTTTTTTGACTGAAAGGGCAGAGGGCATCTGTCCTTACTTACTGCCAGTCATCATACTTTTCACTGAATGCCCCCCCACCCTCAAAAAACATAGACCAAGCTTTTGCATTTTCTAGAGCCACCAAAGGTATAGAAGAAGCTTTTTGCAAACTGTATCTCAAGGAGCGGGTAAAAGTTTAAAATGTCTACAAGAGGAAGGGAAGCTGTATTCATCCATTACAAGGCAAAAATCAAGAACTGTATTAAAATAACACCTTTGTGATGTATATGTTGCGTGTGTGTGTGTGTGTGTGTGTGTGTGTGTGTGTGTGTGTGTGTGAACACATGCATACATACATAGATTTCCTTTTTATCCTTCACATGGAGGACAATTTTAGAAACCTAGAAGTCAGTTCTGGTCCCTGTAGCTAAGCAACAGTTTGTAAGGGACAACCCAATAGAGGCTTCCATGAAAGACAACACCCCAGGATGACAATGTCAGTTTCCATCAGTGCCTCTCTTGGACCACTGAACATCTCCTCCCCATGGCCATGCTCAGATGAGCCAGAAAGTGGAACCTGGATGTACGAATGCAACCTCTTTAATTCCTTGAATAAGCACCTTTTCGGGAGTCAGGATTACATCCATACTTATCTCCCCCTCATCCCTGAGACTATAACTCTTAAATTCCTGATGAGTGAGGAGAAGAACTGATTGTCAGTCCCTCCCTCCCAGCTGCTGTGGGTAACCCGGGAGACAGCCTTGAGAAAGATATGCCTGGAATGTGCTTCTGTTCATGGCTGCCGTAGTCAGTTTTCCATTCCCCTTGCCTATGGCAACTCGAGAGCAGGCCAGGGATGCTTTGCAGGTTGACACTCATCATTCTACCATGCTGAATTTTGCTCCAAGAGAAGCTTTTGATGGCCATTTAGAAAAGCATCTCCGATCTGGCCTTTACGGTAGGAGTTCTGGCCTTCAACAGGAGGTTCTTCAGCAGACATATTGAAAAGACGCAGTCCTTGTTTCCAATTTATTTTGCCTTTGAACACCTCTCGGTATAGGTTGATTGTAGATGGGAGAGAAAGAGGCAAGCAGATCCTTTTGCATTTGTAGAACCTTATTTCTGTGTCTCTTGTCGCACTGCTATGATCGCAGCCAAATTTGAGGCGGCTTTCCAGAATCTGCTGGAGAGGATGAGGTCAGGGGAGGGGAGGGGAGGGGAGGAGGGAGGGAAGGGGAATTCAATTAAGGAAGTGCCAAATAAGAATGAAAGACAGATTAAAGAGTCATGAAGGATCTGGAGGTTATCTGTCCTTCATGAGTCACATCCCCCAAATGCGGTCACTCGGCCACTGGACTTCTTCGAATTCTTCTCTCGTATTATTGTGTTTTTTTCCCTCCTCTCTTTTCCTTTTCTGCTTTTTTAAAAAAAACTTTTCGTGCTTCACTGTTAACATTTCCTGGTGGTTTAGAACAGAATGCTTTTTTTGGTAGCGCGATTTAGCATCGAACATAGAAGAGCCCTACCCCTACCCCACCCCATTCGAAACGAATGAAAACAAAGGGGGGAAAAAGAATCAAAATAGGGGGAAAAAGAGACAATCGATTTTAGTGACCTTGGGAAAAGAGGACTTTTTTTTTCTAAAAGAAAAAGAAATGGCACACACACACACACACACAACACAACACAACACGTGCACACACACCCCCACGACGCACCCCATATGTGCACTCACAAAAATACACATTCATGGGCGACTGTTTTAAGGACGGGAGTGGCATCGATGCTCTTATTCATTCATAGCAGGTTAGGTGGTTGAAATGCAGGTTTTTGCCCCGCTGGCAACGAAGAACGGGAGGTCAGACATATACCCTGAAGCCTCAGGTGTGAAAGGGGGCTGCTCCTTTGAAAAGCAGGTGTCAGGTGATCCTGGAGAAATAAGAAAGTGGGATCTGCTTGCAACTGGATCTCCATATCGGCTCATTTCTTGGGATCCACTGTACCAGGGCAGGGCAAGTTTTTTTGAACGGCCAGGATATCTATCAGTAGCATTCCTTTGGAGACATGGAAAACTGGGTGGAGTTGTCTCATATTGGGGGGGGGGGGAGGTAGGATTTTGGGGAGGGGGGATTGCTTAAGGTTCATGGGAAATGTATGAAAGGTTTTTTTTTAAAAAAAAAGTGGATGGGATGAGATGCCAGGTTGAGCCAACGAAAAGCCCAAGAAACTCACCTTTGAGAATAGCTTGACTGGTAATGCTTATTTATTTATTTATTTATTTATTTATTTGTCTTGTATGCCGCCCACTCCCGGAGGACTCCGGGCGACTCACAAAAGACAAGGGAAAGGGGGTGGGGGTGGGGGGACAAGACAAATAAATAAATAAATAAATTGCTTGGAATTTATACTTGCTTGGAATGAAGAGCTGGCTGGACTTTGGACCAAGACCAAAGTCAACGTGGCGGTTTAATTTTGCCCACATTCCCTTCATCTGCTGATCTCTCTTCATCATTTCTTGAGGTAGCTTCCCCAAAGCTGGTGACAGTTGCTAGAATCCAGAGCCAGGCTGGAGAACGCCAAGTTTGGGGTGGGGTGGGGGCCTTGTTTCCCCTACAACTACTTCTATCCACCTTGAAGAAGACCTGTGAGGCTCAACCTTGCAAGACACTTTCAACGGATGCAACTTTCCTTGCTGTTTTTCGTCGGCAAGCCTTGGGCACATAACTTGAGGGAGGACGCTTGGAGTAACGACAGAAACTTAGAATAGATAGCTGGCAGTAGATGGAGGACTTCATTTCGGTCTTTGACGGCCAGTTTTAAACCATTCCTCACTTCTGAAGGGTAGGAAATACTTAGCTGGGAAATGAAACATCTCCAAGTTCAGAGAACACCAAGAACATTACATGGTAGGAAATTGTGCTGTAGGAAAGGGATGGACATAATCATCTTCTGAATACATCTCTCAGCTTCTTCCTTCACCTACTAGGACCCCATGTTTCATTTCCAAAGCTTTCTTTGGCCAACCCAAAGAGTAGGCCATTGAACACAAGCAAAGAAGCCATCATCACATGCTGAAGGTCTCTTTCTCATTCATTGAACCGTCATCCCAAAATCTCTCATTCGCGTAGGAGACTAGGCAGTGTGGAAAAGACAATGGACAACCCACTTGTGAGACAGTTCATTGCCTATCTTCATCACAAGGCCGGGACTTGAGAGAAGGTATTCATTGAGATGGGTCTTTTTCTCCAAGCTTTTAACATGGAACCCATCGTTCCCTGCAGGGAATGGAGGCCGAGGGTTTGCAGTTTTACTCATCCCAGGGGATTCATGGAAGCTTTTAGTGCTTTCACTTTCTTCAGTGTCCAGGCCAGTGTTTCTCTGCCTTCTTTTGAACCAACCATTGGGCCTCTTGAAGGACACGTCCTTGCTCCTTCTTCTGCAACCCTGCTCATCTGAGGGTGATAGACCCTGCTAAACTCATGTTTGTTCATGGCTCTCTCTTCATAATTGTTTGTTCAGAGGTATAGAACGTAGAATCTTCGGGCTGGAAGGAAACTTGAAGGCCCTCTAGTCCAATCCTCTGTTCAAGCAAGAGACCCTATACCATTCTGGACAAATAGCTGTCCAGACTCTTTTTTGTTGTTGTTGAAAACCTTCCACAATGAAGCATCCACAACTTCTGGACATAAGCCATTCCATTGATTAATTGTCCTCACTGTCAGGAACGGCCTCCTTAGTTCTAGATTGCATCTCTCCACTCTTTGCTTCTTGTCCTGCCCGCTGGTGCTTTGTAGACTAGATTGACCACTGCTAGCATATCACCCCTTCGATTGTCCATCGTATGATGTAGCCTCCGTGTCCCTGATCCTCTTTGGTGCATTTCTATGCATTCTTTCTGTATCTGTTATTATTTTTTGGCATCATGAATTGGATGCAGGATTCCAAATATGGTTGTGATAACTCAGAAATCCCTGCGGATGCTTTCCTCAACTTAGAGAGAGTCGAGAGAGAGCTAGGAAGGGGAAGTTGTTCCAACGCAAACTCTCCTTAGCATTTCAGTCTTATCCATCTCATCCGCTATCTTGCCACCCACCACCTAAATAGCAGCCTGTGGTTGTTACAACGCTGGTAAGAAATCTGGTAGGCATGCTGATCATAGACAAGGGAGGCTAGAGAGGCTTCTTTCAAGGCCAGCTTTTCTCCAAAGCCATCCAAAGCTCCACTCTACAGTTTTTCCAGATACATTCACAAAAAAAGAAGACCATGTTATATCTATAAAGACAAATCTGTACGTTAGATTTATGGACAGTCCTGGTTAGTCTCTGCCGGATATGTCACGCTTGATTTGTTTTTGGCCAAGTTCAAGGAGGGTGGGGAAGGACAACGTCGAAGGGCTCTTCAAGAAAACCTGTCAAGGAAATCTGTCATATATATATTTTTTTCTCCATTATATTAAAAGCACAGAATGATGCATGCCACTTCCAGTAATATCCCTTCTTTGCCAACCATTTCTTTTTCCTCCCAGATATTTGATCAGGAAAATATGAACACTAAACGGTGGGATATGTTGGATGCACATCCAGTGGTGGGATTCAGCCGGTTCGCACCTTATTCGGGACAACCGGTTGTTAACTTTCTAAGCACTTCGGAGAACCGGTTGTTGGAAGAAATCTCATTTTGGTTTTTTTTCCCCCACTTTGCAGGGCTAATCCTGTAAGGGAGGCAGGAAGGAAACATTCTGGTGTTGTTTCTAGCTTAATCTTTACTGCCTTGCTTACAGAAACTGCTTCTCCCGTTAACCCCGATTACATTGTAACTGCTAAGGCGAAGCGCTCATCGACGGGAGTAACGTTGAGTTGGCCACTCCCACCCGGTCACATGACCACTGAGCCACACCCACCCAGCTGATCATTAGGGCAGAGAACCGGTTGTTCAATTATTTGAATCCCACCACCGATGCCCATATTGTGCCGTTGCTAATGTTGCGGGTTACTATTTACTGTACCCATTCTCTATCGCTGCTTGAATACCTTTAAACACCGATGACCAAGGACAAGGAGAAAGATTGATACCTCTGATTTTGTCAGCTCCCTAAGCCTTGTCAGAATGAAGGGATCTGAGTTTTGCCTTACAGCAAAGCGTTTTTTTTTAAAAATGTAAATAACATTCCTTTTAGTTTTAGTAAAAAATAAAATAAAAAGAAGTCCAGGGATGGGTGGAAACGAACATCTTTGCAGGGTATTGAGATGAAGGCAGACAACTTAAAAGTGCCAAAGCCTGAATGTGTCCAGTTCTGTATATAAAATGGAAGACAGAGAACATATTGTGGTATCTCCTTGTTATTTCTGATTTAAGGACCTTCTGAAACATAGGGACCCATCTAGGTTAAGGGGCCTTCAACTTTGGCAACTGTTAAAGCTTGTGGACTTCAATTCCCGGAATCCCTCAAACAGAAATTCTGGGAATCCACAAGGGTTAAAAGTTGCCAAAGATGGAGAGCCCTTCTTCTAGATGGATTGACTTTCAAATTCAAGAGTTTTCAGCAGTGGTGATGCCACTCTGAGCATTCCGGAATTTTAAGTCCACGCACATCCGAAGAGTGTAAAAGAATGCTATCCATTCTGTTGGCTCAACCCCCAGTGTCCATAACTCCAGAGGGAGCAATGAGTGGTATGGCGTGTGGGTCAGAGGTGGCCTCCACCTCCTTATTTTAATTTTTTTTTTAATGCTAAACCATAGAAATTGCGCCCACAAAAATCGCGATATAATGCTTCATTTCGGCTTGACGCCTTCGAAAGCATTGCAAAGCACACGACAGGGGGGAACTGGGCCAATGGCCCTACTCCATGCGTGCCACCACAACCTGGTCAACTGTGGGTCTGTGGTAACTGGTGGACGTGGGGAAGATGGGATTAGCTGTGTCCTGGGGAAAAAGGCGACAGGGTTCAGGAAGGGGTTTAACTCTCCCTGGAAGGAGGTGAAGTCATAGAGTAGCCCTCCCCACAAAAGAGGGGGTGTGTGAGCTTGTCTGTGGATTCTGCCTCGAGTTTTACTTCCCATCATCCCACAACCATCTTAAGGAAGGGAGTGATAGGAAACATTGTTGTTGATCCTGTTGTAACTACCCTGTTTCCCCCCCAAAATAAGACCTCCCCGGATAATAAGACCAATTAGGCTTTTGAGCACATGCGCTGAAATAAACCCTCCCCTGAAAATATTGCAGCGCAATATTGCAATGAGGTGACCACGCTTGCCGCCTCCTGCACCTCAAAAATAATAAGACCTCCCTGAAAATAAGGCTTATTTTGGGGGTGGGGGGGAATCAAAAGAAAATAAGACCCTGTCTTATTTTCGGGGAAACATGGTATTCATTTCTAAGCTTCATTTCGAAGACTTTTTTTTTTTCAAGAAAAGGAAAGAGCTGGCCTGCCATTTTTCCATCCAGATATGAGGGTCCTCCTCTCCTTACCCAGACTAATGGCTGACTGGATCAGCCTGGTCAATTAGCCAAACCTTTAATCCGGAAGTGAGGACTCAAGGCACAGACTTATCCCACCGAAAAAACGGTTGCCCACTACTGCCATAAAGCACAAACCGCTTACATCTTTTAAGGGCTATGTTTTTGCTATTATGGTCTAGACGTTAGATGGGACGCAGAGCGGGGCAGTGGGTCTTACTGCAAAGCTACCTCCGATACATCCTCCTTTTTTTGTGTGTGTGTAGCCAAGTCCTTGCCGAAGATTTTGTTTACTCGTCGTTTCCTAGAAAGCGTGACGGTTTTTGAAGAAGGTGACTTTAAAAAGGGTGTTTTTTAAAAAACAAACAAACATATAAGGGATACTGTAAAGGAATATCCATGAAAACAAAATGTTTTGGAACTTGAGGGATAATTAGGCTATGCCGTGAATTCCGATGGGATCAAGTATGAATTCTAGCAAAACTTGTCCTTGCAACTTAAATAGTAGGTCTATTAAAACATACTTTGCTCAATACCCATCATCAGAAATAGCGCCGTAAAATTAAATCTTCCCTTCTGGTTTCTTCAGTAAAAGACAGCCTCCATATAGCTGGAGTTAAAAGATCTATTGGATCAAAGATTAAAGCCTTCCAGAGAGCCACTTTCCCTACATGGGGTACAAAACCAGATCTGGAATGCTCGTGTTTGTTACATCATTTTAGGGGTCAATGGGTCAAGGCCTACAATTCCCCCCTGCCCCCTTGAAACATCTTCCTTGGTTTTGGCCACACTTGGAAGTCATGAGGACCCAAGGGATGAAGTCTATGCCAAATATAGCCGTAACCTTTCTTGATCGCCAAATGGATGGGGGATGTAGCGATGACCAACACCCATGTGTCTATGCACCTCAAAAGAGGGAAGAGGGCTTCTTTTCATTGGGACAAATCGGTGCGTCTAGAATTTAGCCCATCAACAGAGGGTGTGGGGAAAGAGGCCACAGTTTCTGATATGATGTTTGAAGGCCGCCACCACCACCGAAGTGGTCAGTTTATGCAAAGGACTGTGTTGGGGGGGGGGAGGAGGGGGAAATGATCCGTTTCAAACAAACTTTCCACAATTGTTGTTCCTTTAGCAAGATCATGGTATGAATTGTAAATTTGGCTTTCTGTATGCAAGATATTTTCTGTTCTTTTCTCCCCCAAAGTCCTCGGATGACCATCGGCTTTTCCATCCCAGATTACAAGCACAGGGGAGTGGAAAAAATTGGTTGTAAATGCGGTGATATTGCTGAGTCAAAAACCTTTGAAGAAAATCTGTACCTCCTGCATTGTTTCCCCTCCGCCCCCCAAAAAATCGGGGTTATTTGAAAGCTGCCAACTCGAGTGGGCACATGGGATTTCAATAAAAATCACACACACGCACCCCCACGCACTCCACTCACTTCCTCTCATGCTCTTCCGCATCCCGTCTTGCTTAATCGTGTTGTTTTCTTTCAGCCCCACCAAGATTTTTTTTTAAATGTCAGCAACAGGAAGAGGTCAACCACTTATTCCCCACTTCCTAAAATGTTAAGGTATGCAGGAATTACATGCAGGAAATGGGGAGGTTTTGGGGAGGTAAGAAAGGGATGTAAGGAAAATGGGGGGAAAAAATTAAGTCATCATTCCCCAAGGTGGTACCTGCTTAGTAGCTGGTAGAAATTCAAAATATCTCCACGATGGGGAAATCTGAATGAAGTGAGAGTTGATAAAACAGCCAAGTGAAGGTCCTCCTCATTCAACGTCTACTGGTTGGACCAACTGGTGAGATTCCCCACCCCAGTAGTTGGTTATTCCTTTAAATCTTTGGCTATGGAATTCTCATCCTACATAACCAGACTGATGTCCCATTGAAGGTCCACATGTAATGATAGTTTGTCCCTAGTTTGTTTCTCTGAAGGGCAATGCTCCCAATCTTAAGTCTCTTCTTCTGCCCTTCCCCTCCCCACCCACTCCTGAATTTTGGGAAGAGGAGCTTTCTTTAGGCCATCTCCCCCACCCCTCCATTCCCATTCCCCCCCCCCACACACACAAACACACAACTCATGAGCTTTCGGTTTCCATCCTACAAAGGAACACACTGCCTCCCAACGGTGGGGAGCATTTTTTTGGCATTCCAGTGGATTATACGAATTCTTTTCGATTGGTCTTTCTTATGATTTCCTTGTAGTATAAATAATAAAGACAGACAAATGGGCGTTGTGATCTCTGTAGCTCTGTAGTTTAAAAATGATATTCTGCTTAGACTGAAATAAAGCACAGTCCAGTGGGAATTTGAGCGGATGGCTTGCGTGAGTATTCTTGCTGGGCGACACAGCACTAAAAACTTCCATTGGCTCGTCTTCATGCTTCCTCTTCCCAGTCTCTGGGGAAAGAGCCGAGGTGGCGCAGTGGTTAGGGTGCAGTACTGCAGGCCACTTCAGCTGACTTGTTATCTGCAGTTCGGCGGTTCAAATCTCACCGGCTCAAGGTTGACTCAGCCTTCCATCCTTCCGAGGTGGGTGAAATGAGGACCCAGACTGTGGGGGCGATATGCTGACTCTGTAAACCGCTTAGAGAGGGCTGAAAGCCCTATAAAGCGGTGTATAAGTCTAACTGCTATTGCTATTGCTAAATTCTTCAGCAAAGCCCAGTTGAATCTTGGCAGCAGTCACCAACTGGTGGTCCGCCAGAAAATTTTGGTGGTCCACAGAAAAACCTTTTGCATTTTTTATATTGCACTAAATCAGGGATAAGGTGGCTAAGACGCTGAGCTTGTTGATCAGAAGGTCGGCAGTTCGGCGGTTCGAATCCCTAGCACCGCATAACGGAGTGAGCTCCCGTGACTTGTCCCAGCTTCTGCCAACCTAGCAGTTCGAAAGCACGTAAAAAATGCAAGTAGAAAAATGGGTGGGAAGGGAACAGTGTTCTATGCACCTTTGGTGTTGAGTCATGCCGGCCACATGACCACGGAGACGTCTTCAGACAGCGCTGGCTCTTCGGCTTTGAAGAGATGAGCACCGCCCCCTAGAGTCGGGAACGACTAGCACGTATGTGTGAGGGGAACCTTTACCTTTAAGTCAGGGATCCTCAAATTACGGCCCCTGGGCCGGATAAGGCCCGCCAAAGCAATTACTCCCGTTCACTGATGGGATTTGGGGGGGGGGGTCCTTCAGGCACTTAGTTCAGCTGCCTGTTTAGTAGCCCCAGCCCTTCTCCTCCCTCCCTGGGAGTCCAGGCGCTTCAGTGAGCGGCGCACGAAACTTCGGATTGGTTCCTCAAAAGTAAAGTTTGCAGGAGGCTGATCAAGGCAAACATTCATTCTTGGCTGTATTTGAGATTCCTAGCTGCAACGGACAGCAAACCCAGGGGTGACCCCAGGTGCTTCTCTCCGCTAACAGGCGGCCAAGCTAAGTGCCTGAAGGACCCCATCCCGACACTAATTCATATTAGTGGTCCGCGGGATTTAAAATTACAAATTTAATGGTTCCTTGAAGTCCGAAAGTTTGGCAACCCCTGAATCTTTTGAGAAATAGGAATCTCCTGGCTCCACAGGATCATAAATAGGCTTTTGGGTTGCTGCGGGGTGGATAATTTGTCCGCAAGAGCCTCTGTTTTGAGTCCAAGGCAGAAACTTCCCTAGCCCCAAAGGAAGCAAGGAGGTGAGGCCACAATCTGACCAGGTGTTAAGAATCCGAAATGCACCTCCTCATCAACAGCAGCTCACGGGAAAGGAGGAGGATCCATTCCTAGATATTATTATCTGATAAGCACACACTGGACCAGAGTTTGGAACACTGGTAGGTCTCCCAGATGACATATTGTGTAGGCCGGTCTTCCTCAATCTTGACCACAGTGGACTTCCACTCCCAGAATATCCCCAGCCAACATTCTGGGAGCGGAAGTCCACTCGTCTTAAAAGTAGCCCGGGTTGAGGAACGCTGGTCTAGAACCTCTTCTGCTTGACGTCAACTTTGTCCCTTATTTATTTTTTATTTTTTGCTCCAGGGTCGGTCTAGGGCAGGGGTAGTCAAGCTTTTTATACCTACCGCCCACTTTTGTATCTCTGTTAGTAGTAAAATTTTCTAACCGCCCACCGGTTCCACAGTAATGGTGATTTATAAAGTAGGGAACTCAATTACATTAAAAAAAGGAAAGTGCTTCAGTATCGGACGAAACCCCTACCGCCCACCATGAAAGCTGAAATGCCCACTAGTGGGCGGTAGGGACGGTTCCACCACAAAACCGCGCTCGACTAAACCGCGTCACCGATGTCAACAGGGCGACAACAGCGCGGAGACAGAAGCACGCTGTAAATCCTAACCTAAAATTAATCCCTAACCCTAACCCCCCCTAAACCTAATCCTAAACCTAATCCTAAACCTAATCCTAACCCTAAAGCTAACCCTAAACCTAACCCTTACCTTAAGTTGAATCGGCTTGCTTTCAAAGTGCTATTTAAAGCGCCCTTCTTTCTCCGCGCTGGCTGTTGTCGCCCTGTTGATGACGTCAGGCGCGGTTTAGTCGAGCGCGGTTTTGACGGGTTACGGGTAAGGACCAGGTTGACTACTACTGGTCTAGCTTATGAGGACTGGATTCCAGGTTCCTACCCCCCCCCCCAAATTCCTAACACCACAACTTTTCCCCCCCGAGAAATCTGAATTATCTCTCTTCCATCTTTCGTTTTCTTTCCTATCGGCCCTTCCTAAGACAGCATAGAGCACAGCAGGCAACCGTAAGTGGGAGGGGGAAGATCCAGGAGCCAAAGGGGGACAGGGACCATAACTGCATCTTCTCCTCATCCAAAAGTCCAAAACATACAAAGGAGAGTTGCAGGATTTGGGCTTGGCTAGTCTAGAGGAAAGAAGGACCGGGGGGGTGGGGGTATGATAACCAGTATTCCGGTATTTGTGAGGCTGCCACAAAGAAGAGGGGGTTAATTTATTTTCCAAAGCACCAGAAGGCGGGACAAGAAACAATGGAAACTAACCCAAGGAGAGACGCAACCTGGAATGAAGGAGAAACTTCCTAACAGGGAGGACAATTAACTGGTGGAACTGCTTGCCTGAAGAAGTTATCGGTGCTTCATCACTGGAGGTTTTTAAGAAGAGACTGTCTGAAATAGCATTGGGTTTCCTGCTTGAGCAGGGGCTGGGCTAGAAGACCTCCAAGGTCCCTTCCAACTGTATTCTGATTCTGAAGTGGGCAACCGGCAGCCCCAAAGAACCATGCTAATTATGTTGGCTGAAACCCCATCGTGTTTTTTCTGCCATTTGCAGCAAATAAATCAAGTTGTCACAGTTCAGAAACAGCCACAGATTCCCACCTCCCACACTGATAGGTTCATCAATATATGTGATACGGCCACTCCTCCTTCCCTCCCTCCAACCTGCCACCCCCCCCCCCTCAAAAAAATGGTCAAATGCAGCCTTGGGTTTCCCAAAAATGGATTCCCCAGTCCATCTGGGCAGAGGGAGGTAGATTTCTATAGGGGGAGGGGGAATATATGTGAATAGAGTCCTTTTTTCACGCACTCTGAGAAAAGTGGAGAATAACAGGAATCCAGATCTTGGTATATCCTAAATCTGAATGAAAACTGGATTGTTCGAAGGGCTGAAAGTACAATTGCAACAACCACAAAAACACCTAGTACCACTCTTATAAAACCCTAGTAAGGCCACACCTAGAGTACTGCACACTATAAAAAAGATGTTGAGATTCTGGAAAGAGTGCAGAGAAGAGCAACCAGGATGATGAGGGGACTGGAGGCTAAAACATACGATGAACAGTTGCAGGAACTGGGCAGGGTTAGTCTAGTGAAGAGAAGGACCAGGGGAGACAGGAGAGCATCTTCCAATATTTGAGGGGCTGCCACAGAGAGGAAGGGTCAAGCTATTTGGTCATTACACTATAAAAATATGTAGAGACTCTGGAAAGAGTGCAGAGAAGAGCAACCAGGATGATGAGGGGCCTGGAGGCTAAAACATAACAATGGACGGTTGCAGGAACTGGGCAGGGCTATCTAGGGAAGAGAAGGACCAGGGGAGACAGGAGAGCATCTTCCAATATTTGAGGGGCTGCCACAGAGAGAAGGGGGGGTCAAGCTATTTCCCAAGGCCAGACGATAGAAACTGAACAAGGAGAGATTCAACCTAGAAATAAGGAATTTTCTGACAAGGAGAACAATCAACAGAAGTTGCCTTCAGAAGTTGTGGGAGCTTCATCCCTGGAGGCTTTCAATAAGAGGCTGGACTGCCATCTGTCAGAAATGGTGTAGGGTCTCCTGCTTGGGTGGGAGGGGGGTTGGACTAGATGACCTACAAGGTCCCTTCCAACTCTGGTATTCTGTATTCAACGGAACAGGAGTTGCCTTCGGAAGTTGTGGGAGCTTCATCCCTGGAGGCTTTCAAGAAGAGACTGGACTGCCTATCTGTCAGAAATCGTGTAAGGTCTCCTGCTTGGGTGGGAGGGGGGGTTGGACTAGATGACCTGCAAGGTCCCTTCCAACTCTTGATATTATTCTGTTATTCAGAAGTTGTGGGAGCTTCATCCCTGGAAGCCTTCAAGAAGAGACTGGACTGCATTTGTCAGAAATGGCATAGGGTCTCCTGCTTGAGCGAGGGTTGGACTAGATGACCTCGAAGGTCCCTTCCAACTCTTGATATTATTCCGTTATTCAGAAGTTGTGGGAGCTTCATCCCTGGAGGCTTTCAAGAAGAGGCTGGACTGCCTATCTGTCAGAAACGGTGTAGGGTCTCCAGCTTGGGCAGATGGGGGGGGGGGGGCTGGACTAGATGACCTATAAGATCCCTTCCAACTGTAATCTGTTAAACCTATCACACACACACACACACACACACACACACACGGAGAAAGAGCGTGCAAAGGGAAGTGCGGCGCCGTTCTGCGTAAACAAACGAGGAAAAAACCGCCAACATCTGTTGGCGGCTTTTGAAAAAGGACGGGCGCAGGTGACACCGAGCGTTGCTTCTTTTTTTCCCAAGAGAATTTTAATAAGCTAAAACCGCTTGCTTGCACGCGCGCGTACTCTCTCTCTCTCTCTCTCTCCGGGGCTCTGTATCATTGTGGGGTGTGGGGGTTGGTTTCGTTTTTTTGCTCGTTTTCGCGGTTCGAAACGCCGCCGACGCCGCCAACGTGGGCACGCAAACTCTTCAACCATTCCGACCGTTCGCAGGAATTGGTTCCGGGTTCCTCCCACGCAACTCTACGGAAGGGGAGGATGGAGCTGCCGCGCTTCCCCCACTCCAGGGCTGTCGTCCGTCCGTTCCCCCCACCCCCACCCCTCCGCTCCCGGTATCCGCAGTCCAGACGTTGTCAGTGGTTGCTCCCTCCGCTGGGTCTCGGTCTTCAGCCGGGCAGAGTCCCTTTATGGTCTCCAACAACGGTCCCTTTTCCTGCCCCCCGGGGACAGCGCCAGCACAGTCTGAAGGGAGGGGCTCCTCCACCCCCTCAGTTTGTATAGACCTGAGTGCCGATTACACGCATGATCTCCTTCTGAATTTTAGGGTCCTGAGTATTGATGTTGGCGTCCCCGACTTGGCCGTCTTCATACCTGTGAGGATTGGCGGGAGAGAACTATGAAACGGTCTCTTTTCGGGGAGGGGAGGTTTTCCCTCCTTCCCATCAAGCCCGCCGCTGGGGATCTGGGCTCCCGAGCCATCCCACGGAGGGAGGGAGGGAGGGAGAGAGAGAGCGGGCCCTCCTCCCACGTGGTTAAGGAGACCGAGTTTTTACTCACACAAAGAAAAAGCGAGTGCAGACGTGGTCGGAGACAGGACAAACCCAGATGTTGCCATGCTTCTGGAGATCCTTTGATGTGATCACTGCAAGGGAAGAAGGGGGGGTTCAACAAGGGAGCAGGGACAAGTTGACAACGCTCGCAACTGTTGGCCCCTTTGTGCCAGACAGCCAGACTGGGCAGGGTTCCAGGGTAGGAAGCGCACTTAAGACTTGTATACCGCTTCACGGTGCTTTTACAGCCCTCTCTAAGCAGTTTACAGAGTCAGCATATTTCCCCCCAACAATCTGGGTCCTCATTTTACCTACCTGAGAAGGACAGGAGGCTTGAGCCCATTAGAATCAAACTGCTGGCAGTGGGCAGAGTGAGCTTGCAATATTGCATTCTAACCAATGCCCCACCATGGTCCTTCCTTCCTTCCTACCTACCTACTTAGCGATATAAGCATACTTGTATACTTATATACTGCTTCACAGTGCTTTTACAGCCCTCTAAGCAGTTTACAGAGTCAGCATATTTCCCCCCAACAATCTGGGTCGTTATCTTACCCACCTCGGAAGGATGGAAGGCTGAGTCGACCTTGAGCCAGTCAGGATCGAACTCCAGGCTGTGGGCAGAGTTTACCTGCAATGCTGCATTCTAAGCACTGTGCCATTATGATCCCTCCTTCCTTCCTTCTTTCCTTCCCTCCCTCCCTCCTTCCCACTTAGCAATAGACTTATATACCGCTTCATAATGCTTAAGAGCCCTCTCTAAGCAGTTTACAGTGTCAGCATATTTCCCCCCAACAATCTGGGTCCTCATTTTACCCACCTCCGAAGGATGGAAGACCAAGTCAACCTTGAGCCATTCAGGATCAAACTCCAGGCTGTGGGCAGTTTGCCTGCAATACAGCATTCTAAGCACTGTGCCATCATGGTCCGTCCTTCCTTCCTTCCTTCCTTCCTTCCTTCCTTCCTTCCTTCCTTCCTTCCTTCCTTCCTTCCTTCCCTCCCTCCCTCCCTCCCTCCCTCCCTCCCACTTAGCAATAGCACTGAGACATATACAACTTCATAATGCTTAACAGCCCTCTCTAAGTGGTTTGCAGTCAGCGTATTTCCCCCAAGAATCTGGGTCCTCATTTTAGTGACCTCAGAAGGATGGAAGGCTGACTCGACCTTGAGCGGGTCAGGATCGAACTCCAGGCTGTGGGCAGAGTTTACCTGCAATACTGCATTCTAAGCACTGTGCCACTATGATCCTTCCTTCCTTCCCACCTAACAATAGCACTTAAGACTTATATACCGCTTCACAGTGCTTTTACAGCCCTCTCTAAGCGGTTTACAGAGTCAGCCTCTTGCCCCCTACAATTTGGGTCCTCATTTTACCCACTTCGGAAGGACAGAAGGCTGAGTCAACTTTTGAGCAGGTGAGATTCGAACTGCCAAACTGCAGCTAGCAGTCAGCTGAAGTAGCCCACAGTACTGCATTCTAACCACTGCGCCACCTGGGCTCTACGGCCTGCCCACTGTTAGAATGGACTGCAGGAGTAATTGGGACTTCAGATTAACTCAGCAAAGCCTGCATGATGCCCCCAAAGGTTATTTTTTCCAAAGACAACTGGACTTCCTTGGCATTTCCCTTGAAAAGAACTGAAGAAGCTCATTGGATGAGAAGCGAAATGTTTTCAAGGGGGAGAAAAAAACTCCCCCAAGAAAGCTCCGTTGCCTTGTTGTCTGATGGTTGAGAATCTCCATGGACAAGATTTTTTTCCCACCTCTTTTCTTTCTGCGAATAATCCCATCGATTAGCATTTGCGCGAACAAGGAAGTCAGTTGACCGCGGTGTGTGAGTGGACAGGCATGATGATCTCACAGGAGTGAACTCACCTTCACAAAGTGCGATGCAGTTCAGATTGCGACTCTGCAGGAATCTGGACTGGATGGATCGCGTCTGGGGACGAAAGCAGAGATCCAGAAATCAGCCCCCCCTCCCCCACCTTGCTTGGGCCTTGCCCCCAATTTCCCCACCCTGCCCTCCTTGAGTGCCTGTCCCTGAGCCCCCACAGGTGCTCTCTCTAAAGAAATGGGCGTCTCCATCACAACAAACATGCAATGAGGAGAGAGCGTGGGAAATCGGGAAATCCAGGCGGTTCAAACGAATAGAAGGGTTTGATTTGCAAGCTTAAGTTCTCTACAAGAATCTGACCTACTAACGGTCAAAGCATATTGGCGGTAGAGAACTCAACGGAATTCAAGGTGGGCTGGACTTAAGATCTCTCGTGGGCCTGAAGGGGCTGGTGATGTGGCTGGCCCCCTCCTTTGGACTCGGCCAGGTCTCCTCCTACATTTGCTTAGGACACTCAATGTGGCAGATCCACGGCAGATCCAAAGATCGGCATAACGCCTGTGCATGCAATCCGTTACCTGGGGAATCGTGTTCATTCTGTTGTACCTCTGAACCAGCTCATCCTTGGAGGGCATCCGGTGCTGCCCTTTCCCCATCCCTGCATGGGACAATAAAGTGGGTAAGAAGAAGCCGCCATGGGGGAACACCAGGATTCGGTTGATCTCCTAGCCCCGTGACGGCCAACCTATGGCGCGCGTGCCCGAAGTGGCATGCGAAGCCATGTTGCCCGGCACATGCGGCCTTGCCTGTTTGTCTTCCGTGTTTCTGGCACGCACGCACGGACGACGATCAGCTATCCCTCACTGCGTGCAGCAGTGCCGAAAACCGGTGTGTGCGTATGTGCAGAGCCAGCTGATCATCGGGCGCACATGCACGCTAGAACTTGGGACTTTGGCTTTTCCGGAGCACATCCCCGTTGAGCATGTGTGCGCGAGCGCGACATTTCCGCAGGACCTATTTGGCACTTGGTGCTGAAAAGGTTCGCCATCCCTGTCCTAGCACTCATGCGAGCGGTGCAAAGCTTTGTGGAGAGCGGAGTGATGCAAACAGTGAACATGATCAAAAGTGATCCCACATATCAAGAGAGCAGTGAGTCAAGCGCCCTTGATCTCACATGTGGCTTCGGAACAGATTCCTTGCTGCCTGCCAAGTCTCCTCCCCCCCCCTTTTTTTCTTCTTCTTTTAATCTTTCCATTAAAAGAACATGAACTCGAAGATAACACGCTGCAAAGCTAAACCCCAGCCTCACAGATATATTTTGTATCTCAGAAAGACTCCAGATTTTTAGAAAACAAAAGACTTCATAAATGGCTACCAAGAAACAGGTTCATCGCAACTATTCTCAACTTAAGTTGTAAGGCAAGGTCTAAACCAGAGGTCTTCAAAGTTGGCAACTTTAAGACTTGTGGACTTCAACTCCCAGAATTCTCCAGCCAAGTTGCCAAGTTCGCTGGCTGGAGAATTCTGGGAGTTGAAGTCCACAAGTCTTAAAGTTGCCAACTTTGCTGGCTGGAGAATTCTGGGAGTTGAAGTCCACAAGTCTTAAAAGTTGCCAAGTTTGGGGACCCCTGGTCTAAACATTCATTTGATGCATGGTTGGCACCCAACTGCCTTCTTCAATTCCTACTCAGGAAGAGACCTCAAAGTCTGCATTCATCAAGCATATGTAACCTGGTTACCGAATTAACCCTTGTTCAGGCTTTGCACAATACATTAAACTTTAAAACTAATCAACAAGCTTGAGTTCACGCAGCGTGTATTTTGCACCTCTAACATCGGGCAGGAGACAACGAAGCACAGCTTAATAGGTTTAAAAATAGTTTCTATCCTTGGGCTGTCAGTTTTAAACACAACCACAATCACTCCACGCACACGGGGAAACAAATGACTAGCTTTTTCTTTTTCTCCTAATTACTTGCATAGCGATTATTCTTTATGCTATTTATGTTGTTTGTATTTGTTGTTATGGATTTCACCAGTGAGGCTAAAACCAATTTTGTTGTATACATGATGTACAATGACAATAAAGGCTGTACTCTACTCTACTCTACTCTCGTACATAGTATATAGTATATACCATACTATAGTATATACTACACTATAGTATATATTATATACAGCTACAAAAAAAGGTTAAAAATTAATTTAACACGTTGCCACCTGCAACGTGTTAAGTACTCTCAAGTACCTGGGTACTTGAGAGACCACCTGCTGCCAATTACCTCCCAAAGACCCATTAGATCGCACAGGGTCGGCCTCCTCCGGGTTCCGTCTACCAGCCAATGCCACCTGGCTACTACCTGGGGGAGGGCCTTCTCTGTGGCAGCTCCGGCCCTCTGGAATGAACTCCCCGCAGGGATTCGGACCCTCACACTCTTCATGGAAGTGGGCCTGGGTATTTGAGAGACCGCCTATTGCCAATTACCTCCACTAGACCGATACGATCGCATCGATTAGGCCTCCTCCGAATTCCATCTACTAGCCAGTGCAAACTGGCAACTACCCGGAGGAGAGCCTTCTCGGTGGCTGCTCCGACCCTCTGGAACGAACTCCCCGTGGAGATTCGGACCCTCACCACCCTTCAATCCTTCCGCGCCCTTTAAAGATCTGGCTGTCCCGGCTGGCCTGGGGTTAAGATTTCAACCCCACCCGAATTGTGTGACTGTTGTGCTCTTTTTTAATATGTTGTATTGTTTCCATATTGGAATACTGTTTGTCTTCCCCCCCCTCCCTTTTTGAATTGTGAGCTGCCCTGAGTCCCCCCAGGGAAAAGGGCAGCATACAAATATGAATTTTGAAATTCAAAATTCAAAAAATTCAAATTCCAGGCCTTCCGAAAAGCCGTCAAAATCTGGCTTTGCCGGCAGGCCTGGGGTTGATGAGTTCCCCTCCCCTCTCGACTTGTGTGGTTGTGTGATTCTTGGCTATTTTAACTTTGTTATTGTGTTCTATGTTTCCCTTTCCCTCTTGAGTTGTTCACCGCCCTGAGTCCCTCCCGGAGAAGGGCGGCATACAAATAAAATAAATCTAAATCTAACCCTTTGAGCCCCTCACCTCCTCACTCCAGAACCACATCATGTCGTTGCTGTGAAACAAAAAGCAGAAGATATCTATCTGTCGATCTCCATTCTTGGGAGGAGGAAGGGCATTTTTTAAAAATAAAAATAATTAAAAGGGCTTTGTGACACTGTCACAGTCGGTGTTTTTCAATCTTGATCCCTCTGCTTCAAGAGCCAGCCCACAGATTGGATGAAGGAGGAGGCTATGGCGTCTATTCTTAATTTTTAAATAAATAAATAAATCGGAGGATAAAACAAAGGAGCATGAGGTCAACCCCCAGCTTTTCCCTCCTGTTCTTGTTCCGTTAGCTGCATTCCAAATGTGTTTCTCTCGGTTGCGGAGGGAAGAGTTTGGGGGAACCCAACCTATCTATAGGACGTCGATTTCAGGAAGCTGGAGACGACCTCCTGGCAGCCAGCAGAATAAAAACGGTAAAAAGCAGCAAGTTCTAGGAGAGTCAAAGGCCAACCGCGTCTCACTTGAAAAATTAAGTCTCTGTGGCAAACGTGCACATTAAGGCGGTCCCCCGGTGCATGATGCAACTGTGACAGGGATCACACCTGTCCCGATTGTGCACCTGGGTTACTTGGGACGTTTACTGGCCGTCTTCAAACAAGCTTTACGCCAATCCACGCCGTATCCCAAACTTCCATGACAAGCCGCTGTGGCAACGCAGCAGAAACCCCACCCCTCCCGATGGCCTCAAGCTAGCAACCTGCTCCGCGCGAACGCAACCGTCTCAGGCCACAGCGGAGGGAAATCCTTCTCAACCTTTTCAGAAGGACAGGGAGCCCTATGGGGGGGGGGGGGTAAGGCTCCCCAACACAAAAGAGAGAGTGGGGGGAGGAGGAGAAGACAGAGCCAAGGTTAGTACCGGCTGCCACCCCCAGTTCGAGACGCTCGAGATGCCCGCCAAAGGAATCGACCCCAGATGCGTGGCGTGAATGGTCCCTTCCCCGCCCTCGGGAGCATGTGGATGAAGAACACAGGGGGGGGTGGGGAGGGGAGGGAGGGGAGAGGGGTGAGAGCGGCTCTTGGATGCAAGGCAAGCGCATGTGCAGGACATGAGGTGCACTGACAGATGGAGGGGACGACGGGAGAGCCGCTTACCTGAGTATCCAAAGGAAATACTGGAGATGGGGCTCAGATAGATGCCTTTGCCATAGGCTGCTCCATGCAGCTTGCAGAAAAACACCAATGTGAGCCAGAAAAAACAGAACAAAACAAAACAAAACAAAAAACAAAACAAAAAACAAAACAAAACAGGCTAGGGCAGGGGTGTCAAACTTGCTTTCCTGGAGGGCCGTCATCAGGGCTGTGGCTGACTGGGTGGGCGTGGCCAGCCTGACGCCTCTCCTCAAACTGCTGGCACGTTTCCTCTTTGCACTGGGTAGACTGGGCCGAAGCCACGCCGGCCTGATCTTTCCTCCTCGCATTGGGTAGGTAGACCAGGACGGCCCCGTGGGCTGTATCCAACCACAATGCGGCCATGGGCCGTGAGTTTGACACCCCCGGGCTAGGGGAAATAGGACCCAAAATGGTCTGGTCCCTGAGAAACTGCGATGTTGTCTCTCTCTCTCTCTCTCTCTCTGGAATTATCTAGAAAGAGTGGCCTTTCTCCAGCCTGGCTGTGGATTTCCCCTGCCGAGCCTAGTACTGTATTTTCCAGACTATAAGACGCATCGGTGTGTAAGACACACCAAGATTTCAAAGTGGTTAAGTAACAAAAAAAAAACGTTTTTGGCTCCCCTCAGCGCCCAGCAGCACTCAGAAGGCTTCAGGAGGGCTGAGGGAAGGCAAAAACGCCTCCGTTTTTGCGAAAAACGGGGAGCAGGGCTTCGGGAGGCCAAAAATGGCTGTATTTGGTGTATAAGGTGCACCGACATTTCCACGCTCTTTTAGGCGGGGAAAGGTGCATCTTATACTCCGAAAAATATGGTAAGTTCCATTCTGTGCAGTAGCCAATCACTGGTCAGATCTTCCGATGCGGGGCTCTTCCCCCAGGCTACCTTATCTAGAGAAAGCCGGCTGCAACTGAGTCAGCCTTCCAGGCGGGGGCCCGGGATGGTGCATCCCAGCCCACCCCTCCCGGAGACAGATGTGGGGCAGGGCTCTCCTCCGAGGCCGCTGCTCCCTCTCAGCATATAAGAGCCAAGGTGGCGCAGTGGTTAAATGCAGCACTGCAGGCTACTGCTAGATCAGCAGTTCAGCGGTTCAAATCCCACCGGCTCAGGGTTGACTCAGCCTTCCATCCTTCCGAGGTGGGTAAAATGAGGACCCAGATTGTTGGGGGCAATATGCTGACTCTCTGTAAACCGCTTAGAGAGGGCTGAAAGCCCTATGAAGCGGTATATAAGTCTACTGCTATTGCTATATAAGCACGTTAAGGGCGTGGCTTCGATCTGTTTGATGATAGAGCCGGCCCTGGGCACTGACCTCTTCAAATTAGACGGGGGTGGGGGGGAAGCACGCACGGAAATGGAAGAGTTAAAAACCTTTAGGGGAGGGTGGCTGAAATGGCCTCCTTCCCCTAGTATTTCCTTCTTCGCTCTGTCCTCTTTTAAAATAGTCAAGTCAAGAGTCTGTTCTTGGACACACAACCCCCTACCCCCGAATTACTTGGGTCTTTCCAGGTCTCCTTTTATGAACACAGAATCATCGCTTCCCCCCGCTCCCCCAAATCTCCCCACTGCTAAATGCCTGCTGCAGCTATTCACTGTCTCATAATCAGAAGAAATTGTCCCTCCACCAGAACGGATTCCGTGGTTTAAAGAGAGATAGTTGCTGCAAGGAACTATTTAAACTATTTAAAGTTGTTGTTGTTATTATCGTGTTTCCCCCCAAAAATAAGACAGGGTCTTATTTTCTTTTGACCCCCGAAATAAGAACTTGGCCTTATTTTCGGGGAGGTCTTATTATTTTTGAGGTGCAGGAGGCGGTGAGTGTGGTCACCTCCTGGCTGCTACCGCATTGCAATATTTTTTTGGGGGGGCTTATTTTAGCGCATGCGCTCAAAAACCCGATTGGGCTTATTATCCAGGGAGGTCTTATTTTCAGGGAAACAGGGTATTATTATTATTATTATTTTTAAGAACAGGGAGAACGACGTGTCCTCTTGAATTCCTCAGAAGAAAGGGTACACAGAAATAAAACCAGATTTTTTAAGGCCATAACGCACTTGTATGGAAGAATTTGAGTGCCTGTAGGTATGCGGGTGTGTTTATTTCAACGAACACAACCAGGAGGTATGAAGTGCCACAGCATTTCCTCCAAGAAACACCATTAGGGATGCGATGCAGTTAATCCACGCTGAGTTGCTAACTCATGCCAGCCTCCAGGACGGGCACAAGCGGCCCTGTTGCATTGAGCCACACGATGCTACTTCCCCATGGCACCGAGGGGATTGAAGCCAGCTGTGCAGCCCAGCACACGGAGCCCTTATGCTCTACCAGGGGGAGTCAGACTGCTGAAGGGCTGGGAAGGAGAGGTCAGTGTCCAAAGGATCATTCAGAGAGAATCTTGGGAGGGGGGCAGGAGTACCACGGGGGCAGGAGTACCACGGGGGCAGGACTGGAGGTAGATATCTAGAGCTGCCTGTAGCCAATTGGACAGGAAGGGATCCTAGATGAAGCAGGACAAGTCAGTGTCAGGCCTGCATTTATATTCCTTTTAGAATTTTGGCCTGCCACACTTTCTCTTATTTCGTTATGCTGTTTCTTTAGTATAGTTGATGGGAGGGGGGAATAGACAGGAGTAGGATTGTGGAATGTATTGTTTTCATTCTTTACTAGAAGCCAAGATCATCCTTTTGAGCCCGCATCAGTACACCTGACCGGAAGAAGCTGGGTGTGGATGCCAGCGTGGAAGAAGAAGATTGGACCATGTGATGGATTGTGGGTGTGGGGACAAGATCATAAACTTTTAACTGGGTGGGATTCTGATGTCATTTCCAATATTGGGATTAACACAGATGTGCTAAGATGTCTGCTTTATTAAATTGGAACTTTAAGGATCGTTTTGCCTTTGATTCTGATTTAATTCTACATGATACTTGGAACGCTGACAGTCAGCCGTGATTATCATTTGAAGAATTGGGGTGGGGGTGGGGAGTTTGTTGTTAGCCCAGGAAGCCGATAGCCTCCTGTGTTTTGAGCGGTCCCGCTGAGAACGTCAGGAGCCCGCCACAATCTCTTACCTGCAATTTGGTGTAGGATGCATTGACCAGGCCATTGCGCAGAATGGAATGCCAATTCTCAATGTGAGAGCCACTGGGTGGGTGGGGAAGAAGGGGGGTGAGGGGAAGAGAGAAAGAAACTCGTCACTCACCAGTCCTGTCTGCCGCCACAGATAATCAAGTGAGCATCAATATTAAGACCTCGTGGCAGAGACCACCTCCCCCTCCCCAGGCTAAGTGAATCTGCAGAAATTGCTTGCAAAACCACTGCGTTTCTCAAAGCAAAGGCAAAAAATGAGGAGAGAGAGAGAGAGAGAAGAGAAAAGAAAAATCAAGGAAAATAATTGGTATATATATGAAGTGACTATTTAGAATACCTTGTTGAAAAATGAAGGAATAACATCTCTGTTTGAATGTATGATGTACAAGGACAATAGCGAACATAAGCATACTCGATAGCTGATTGGTGGGATTATACATAATTGAAAACAGTGATATACAAATATAAATGGTTGGTAAATCTTTTTTTATATCAGGATATGTGATCATATAAAGGTACATTGTTATTAAACAGACAATCAAGAATGTAAGGGAATTAGGTTTATTGGAAAAAAAACATTAATTGTAATTGAATATACCTTGCACAATGAAAGTGAGGTATCTATGAAAAATCTGCGATTGCAAATGTAACTGAGAATATGGATGGAAAAATACTTGTAACCAAACGACATGCTGTATGTAACGGATGAGAATTTTTTTTAATGTTTTTTTATGTTTAAAAATAAAAACAAATTGCAAAAAAAGAAAAAAGAAAAAAGGAAAGAGAAAAAGAAAGAGGAAAAAGGAAAGAGAAAAGGAATGGAAAGGAAAAAGGAAAGGAACGATAGAAGGAAAGGAGAGGGAAGGGAAGGGAAGATAGAAGGGAAGGGAAGGAGAGGGAAGGGAAGAAAACGAAACGAAAGAAAAGAAAAAGAAAAGAAAAAAGGAAAGAGAAAAGAAAGAGGAAAAAGGAAAGATAAAAGGAATGGAAAGGAAAAAGGAAAGGAACGATAGAAGGAAAGCAGAGAGAAGGGAAGGGAAGATAGAAGAGAAGGGAAGGAAAGGGAAGGGAAGAAAATGAAACAAAACGAAAGAAAGAAAAGAAAAAAAGAAAAGAAAAAGGAAAGAGAAAAAGAAAAGAGGAAAAAGGAAAGATAAAAGGAATGGAAAGGAAAAAGAAAAGGAACACTAGAAGGAAAGGAGAGGAAAGGGAAGGGAAGATAGAAGGGAAGAAAACAAAATGAAACGAAAGAAAGAAAAGAAAAAAAGAAAAGAAAAAAGGAAAGAGAAAAAGAAAAGAGGAAAAAGCAAAGATAAAAGGAATGGAAAGGAAAAAGGAAATGAACGATAGAAGGAAAGGAGAGGAAAGGGGAGGGAAGATAGAAGGGAAGGGAAGGAGAGGGAAGAAAACGAAACGAAAGAAAAGAAAAAAGGAGAAAAGAAAAACCTGAACAGTCTCTTGCCAAAGGCCCCCCCCCCCCCACATCCCACCTTCTCATCCTGGATAGACTGGGAGGGGGGACTGGGAAACGGAGCCGGGAGACTTACTGAAAGGCGAAGGTGCTGCCGTACAGTTTCTTGGCCGTCCGAAAGCGAGCCTCCTTGGCCGGAGGACTGCTCAGCAGGAGAAATTGGTGTGAGGTGTGCATGAATTTCAGCTGCTACCAAGGGAAACGGACCCACGTGAAAAAGAGAAGGGGGGGGGGGGGGAAGTGGGGCACAACAGCAGAGAGAGAGAGAGAAAGAGAGAGAGAGAGAAAGAGAAAAAAAGAAGGACCATCATGCAAGGTAGTTTTTTTGCCGACGAGCCCAAGTTCCGATTTAACAGCCTGCCTTTTCCTAATCCAGGGGTTGTTGTTGTTTTTAAAAAAGAGGTTTTAATGAGCATTTTAGAAGTCTTTTTACAAATGGTAAATTACTCTGGCTCATAAGATAGGACTTCCAAGGGGGTGCCCTCCCCTCCAACATGTTCGTTGACTCTTACTTTAAAAACCGTCGTGTAACCGTGCTGTTCTTTTTATTGAGTCGTTCCGGGAGAGAAAGCTAGCCATAACTTAAAGATAATTAGCAATAAAATAACGAATCATTGGGAAGGATCCCAGACCCTTCCCAATGAAACTCAATTAACAAAGGCCATTGATACTGGCAAACTTACAAGCACGTTATAAGAATGCTAAGTCCAAAGGTGTGGGAGGCAGTGGTGGGGTTCAATTTTTTTTACTACCGGTTCTGTGGGCGTGGCTTGGTTTGGTGGGCGTGGCAGGGGAAGGATACTGGAAAATCTCCATTCCCTTCCCACTCCAGGGGAAGGATACTGCAAAATCTCCATTCCCTTCCCACTCCAGGGGAAGGATACTGCAAAGTCTCCATTCCCACTCCACTCTGGGGGAAGGATACTGCAAAGTCTCCATTCCCACTCCACTCCGGGGGAAGGATACTGCAAAATCTCCATTCCCACCCCACTCCAGGGGAAGGATACTGCAAAGTCTCCATTCCCACTCCACTCCAGGGGAAGGATACTGCAAAGTCTCCATTCCCACTCCACTCCGGGGGAAGGATACTGCAAAATCTCCATTCTCACCGCACTCCAGGGGAAGGATACTGCAAAGTCTCCATTCCCACCCCACTCCAGGGGAAGGATATTGTAAAATCTCCATTTCCACCCCATTCAAGGGGAAGGATACTGCAAAATCCCGATTCCCTCCCGATCAGCTGGGACTCGGGAAGCAGAGAATAGATGGGGGTGGGGCCAGTCAGAGATGGTATTTACCGGTTCCCCCGAACTAGTCAAAATTTCCACTACCGGTTCTCCAGAACTGGTCAGAACCGGCTGAATACCACATCTGGGTGGAGAGGATGGGGGTTGGTCCCCGGGAAGTGGCTTCAGGACGACAGCTTAAGGGGGCCTAACTTCACAGCATTTAAAAGGTGTGGATGTTTAGGGAGCCAGGTGGGATGGTGGCAAGGTAAGCAGTTGGCGGCATCCTTTTAACTGGGAGAGGTAGGAAAGGAACGCGGGACCAGCTGCCTGCGAAATCTGCCATTTACTACTGAGTTGTGGGGTGCTTGGCTGCTCTGATGCTTTGGCGTTGAGCGGGTTGGCTGCAAGCGAAGGAGTGGAGGCTGGCGACATACCCTGCTGAGAGGTAGCTTGACAATGTGAGATCTGTTGCTGGAAATGATCCTAGGAAGAGCAGAGAGAGAGAAAGTCAGAACAGGGAAAAGGCTAGAGATCATTTCATCCAGGGGTCTCCAACCTTGCCAACTTTAAGGCTTGTGGACTTCAACTCCCAGAGTTCCTCAGCCAGCTTTGCTTTAAGGCCTGTGGACTTCAACTCCCAGAGTTCCTCAGCCAGCCTTGCTTTAAGGCTTGTGGACTTCAACTCCCAGAGTTCCTCAGCCAGCTCTGCTTTAAGGCTTGTGGACTTCAACTCCGCACACGCACACAAAAAATGGTGTGGTAGGGGAAATCGTCGTGGCTGTGTTTATTCGGCACCAGAGAAGGCCACGCCTACAGAGGAGGTTCCAAAATTTTTTGAAACCCACCACTGACACACACACACACACACACACACACAGACTCACAGAGAGAGAAAAAGAGAAAGAAAGGAAGAAAAAAAGAAAGAAAAAGTGAGAGAAAGATGAAAGAAAAAAAAGGAAAAAGGGACAGAGAGACAAAAGGAAGGAAAGAGAGACAGACAGACAGAAAGAGAGAGAGAGAAAACACATGGCCGGCAAGCCACTCCCACCAGGTCACATGGCCGGCAAGCCGCTCCCACATAGGAGGCCACACCCACAGAGTAGGTTTGAAAATTTTTTGAAACCCACCACTGATATATATATATATATATATATATATATATATATGTGTGTGTGTGTATGTATGTATGTATGTTTGTGTGTGCGCGCGCGTGCACGTGTGTGTGTATATGTGTATATATGTATTAAATATATAAATATATAAACATATATTAATATAAACAATCCATCTTCCATTACACAGTTTCTGGGTACAAATATTTTCTGCAATAACGGTTAAAATGTACAATTATATTCATGATTTAATCTATTCCTAGCTTAATACCAATACTTTAAATGTCTAATACTATAACAATCCTCTCCTTGATTCATTGAACTCTATTAATACATTTTCTATATTTTACTCATTTACTTTTACTTCTAATTCTTATATTTATTCTCTAACCATCAATAAAATAATTCCCTTATAATCACCATTTCGTTCTTTCTCTTTAATTGCCTATCTGTTCATTTCTGCACATTCTAATAATTTTCCTCGTCGCATTCTCCTCTGTAGGGAGGAGCCAAAACAATAAAGTTTTCCTGTGGAAACCAAGGACATGCTCACAGGGGGCTGGCCAGAGGAGGAGCAAAGACACCAAGCAACCAGCCAGCACTTTGATTGGAAGCATGACTAGTACTTGGAGGGGGGGGGAAACCTTTACTTTTTTAATTAGGCAAAAGCCGTGGGAACTCTCAGAGTCGGCTTTCTCCAGTTGTGCCAATAGGATGTTTCCAATGAAACTGTCCTTTGAGGAATTTGCCTGCCTCAGAGTTCTGCTCTCTATGGGTGCGTTACTTGCAAGGCTGACATACCGCAGAGATAACTTTGCTTACTATATATACCAGTGGTGGGTTGCTAATCCCGTTCCAACCGGTTCGGTTGGAACGGGACCGCCGGCGTCCTCGTGCATGCGCGCAGTTCACGCATGCGTCGTAGCGCCTGCGCAATGCTCCAGCTGCTTGCGGAGAATCGCGCAGGCGCTGTATGTGCCATCCAGCTGCTCGTGGAGCATCGCACAGGCGCTGTATGTGCCATGTGCCTGTGTGGAAGCGCAGAAGCCTTCAAAGACCGGTAAGGAGCGCGAGCGGGCGGGCCCTTCGCCGTTCCCGGAAGTTACTTACATCCAGGTTCGCCAACCAACCGGTTCGCAGGGACCGCCGCGAACCGGTTGAAACCCACCCCTGCTATATACCAAGTCCAGTCTCATGCCTTACTCTTAGTTGGCTTCCCAGCAGCCTCTGCACCATAGTTGCGATCTGCTTGCTTACCACTGTAGGAGGGGATGGGCCAAAGGATCTAACTTGTCCATTTGCTTCTTGATCTCCAGGTAAGAACCCTGAAAAAAAAGAAAAAGAAAAAGGAAAGCAGCCAATTCAAAGGGACGGCAAGGCTCCCTCCGAATAAGCCAACGTACTGATTTCACAACTCTAGACAGGAATGTGTGCATGTACCAATTCCGTTGTTATTTAAGTACAATGACAATAAAGATTATACTTATGTACAAACCTATGTCAACACATACAGGGATTCGTGTGCTCTAGTTCGCACAATTTCTACGCATCCCATCCAGTGGTGGGATACAATTTTTTTTTTACTACCAGTTCTGTGGGCGTGGCTTGGTAGGGCGTGGCAGAGGAATGTTGTAAAATCTCCATTCCCTCCCCACCCCAGTAACCTGCTTCCCAGCTCCCTTCTCCTGTGCAGAGCAACAGAAGAAGACCCAGCCGATCAGCTGGGACTCTGATCCGCTGGGACCCGGGAAGCAGCAAATGGATGGGGGTGAGGCCATTCAGAGATGGTATTTGCCAGTTCTCCAAACTACTCAAAATCTCCACTACCGTTTCTCCAGAACCGGCTGAATTACCACCTCTGATCCCATCAAGGTCAGAGCTGCACCCTGACGAGATGGGCTTAATCTAACCCAGACATAAAAGCGTGAATGCCTACTTGAGTCATCTCACGGATGGACATGACGCTGTCCAGGGCCTTCTGCAGCCTCTCGTAATTCTTTTTCTACGGGTCAACGAAAGAGATGCGGATCAAAAATACAAATAAAACACTCTTACGGTTATTTGCCCATAGCAAGAAAGCTCCGAGAACCAAAAGGCTACACAGATTCTGGTTCAACTGGTGGTTGAATTGCTGATAGGCTACAAAGTTCTTGTTGCTGACCATGGGCTTTGAGCCTCCTAGCTCAAGGCTTCTCATTCGTGACGGCTTTAATATAGCAATAGCAACAGCACTTAGCCTTATATACCGCTTCACAGTCCTTTACAGCCCTCTCTAAGCGGTTAAGAGTGTCAGCCTCTTCCCCCAACAATCTGGGTCCTCCTTTTACCCACCTCGGAAGGATGGAAGGCTGAGTCAATTTTGAGCCTAGGAAGATTCAATTTTATGTCAGTGGGCAGAATGAGCCTGCAATACTGCATTCTAACCACTGGGAAGGAAGGAAGGAAGGAAGGAAGGAAGGAAGGAAGGAAGGAAGGAAGGAAGGAAGGAAGGAAGGAAGGAAGGAAGGAAGGAAGGAAGGAAGGAAGGAATAGCACTTATATACCGCTTCGCAGTGCTTCACAGCCCTCTCTAAGCGGTTTACAGAGTCAGCCTCTTGGCCCCAACAATCTGGGTCCTCATTTTACCCACCTCAGAAGGATGGAAGGCTGAGTCAACCTTGAGTCGACGAGGCTCAAACTACTGACTGTGGGTAATACTGGATTCTAACCACTGGAAGGGAATGAATGAATGAATGAATGAATGAATGAATGAGGGAGGGAGGGAGGGAGGGAAGGAATTGCCCCCAACAATCTGGGTCCTCATTTTACTGACCTCAGAAGGATGGAAGACTGGGTTAACCTTGAGCCTGGTGAGAGCTGAACTGCCAAATTGCAGGCAGCCGGTAGTCAGCAGAAGTAGCCTGCAGTACTGCACTCTAACCACTGGGCCACCACGGCTCATATGTGGACTTCAACTCCGAGAACCCCCAGCCAGCCTAGGTGGGAAATTCTGGGAGCTGAAATCCAGCCGTCTCTGATTTCAATTTTAGGAGTTGGTCCACCCATCCTAAAGCTGCCATGGTTGGGAGAGGCCACTCCAGCTAAACCATAAAGCAACAGGTGAGTGGCTTCTATAATGGGGACACTGGATTCGTAGCGTGAATGTTATTGGCGACTGTAAACCCTGTGGCAGATAAGAAGGCTTTATGCTGAAGAATTGCACCAACCTTGGGGTTGAAGGCAAGGGTCTTGGGGTCGCTGGGATCCACAACAGACGGGTAAGGCTCAAAGATGATGCTCTTGCGTGGGGATTCCAAAGCCGCCCGGCACATGGCCACCAGCAGGTCGACTACCTGAAGGAAAGGAGACATGGAGGAAAGACTGGGATAGGCTCATCTCCATTATAACATCTCTCCTACTCTGGCATTGTCAACTGATGGCCCAGATTGTGAGCTGCCAAGGGGAAAGAAAGAAAGAAAGAAAGAAAGAAAGAAAGAAAGAAAGAAAGAAAGAAAGAAAGAAAGAAAGAAAGAAAGGAAGGAAGGAAGGAAGGAAGGAAGGAAGGAAGGAAGGAAGGAAATAGCAAGAAAGAAATAGAAAGAAAGAAAGAAATAGAAAGAAAGAAAGAAATAGAAAGAAAGAAAGAAATAGAAAGAAAGAAAGAGAAAGAAATAGAAAGAAAGATAAAGAAATAGAAAGAAAGAAATAGAAAGAAAGAAAAAGAAATAGAAAGAAAGAAATAGAAAGAAAGAAAGATAAAGAAATAGAAAGAAAGAAAGAAAGAAAAAGAAAGAAAGAAAAAGAAAGAAAAAAAGAAAAAAGAAAAAAAGAAAAAAAGAAAAAAAGAAAAAAAGAAAAAAAGAAAAAAAGAAAAGGAAGAGAGGAGGAGGGAGGGAGGATCTGATATTTCATTTCTATCATAAATATAGATGATGATTAGACAGAGCCAGACAGACAGATATACAGACAATGAAGAAGAAATAGATTCATGAATAGACAGATATAGATCAAAGAGAAAGATAGAAAATGATACAGAATATGAGGGAGAGCGAGAGAGAGAGCGCGAGGGAGAGGGGGGGGGGGAGAGAGAGATGATAGATGGATGGGATGGGATGGAATGGGATAGGATAGATAGAGCCAATCTGATATTTCATTTCCATCCTGATAAGCAAGAATTATGCAGAAAGATTAGGGACCCCCGTATGGAAATGAATATGTATCAGAATCACACCCTGAATTTTCTCCCCTGCTATACCAGGAGTGAATTTTTTCCCCCAGTCCTTTTATTTCTCTTTCTATTTCTCACATGACATCAATATTTGGGGAAACGATATTCAAATTCAAACTTCCGGAGGTGCTGTCACACTATTGGGTGGGTGGATACAGCATGTTTGAGTGAGGGCTTCATAAGAGACGAGGCCTAATGGAACTTGATGTTTCTTTAGGACTTTAGGCCTCCCACACTTTCTATTATTCCGCTATACATTTTCTATCATGGGAAAATGGGGAGGGGAGGATTGTACGGAGTTAGATGACAAGTAGCCGTAACAAAATTCTTTCTAGAAAGCCAAGGTCATCCTTTGTCTCTGCACCTCACTGGAACTGGATGGGTGGAACTGCCAGCATGGGAGTGGGAGATTGGACCATGGGATGGGCTCATGGGTGTGGTGGGCAAGATCTTAAACTTCCAACTGGGGGGGGGGGAAGCTTTCAGATTCGAGTTTTTCCAGATGTGCCAAAAATGGCTCTCTTAATAAATTGGAACTTTGAGCAATACTTTGCCTTGGACTCTGATTTAATTTTGGAACCCTGATACTTGAGGGTACCAAGTTCCACTAAAGGTTGTTATGAAGTGACCCTTGATGGAGAAGTCCAGAATTAGCCCAGGATTGAAGACAGGCCTTTCCTGAAACCAAAGTTTTTCGGCCCAAGTTCTAACCCCGTACTGTAGATGCTTCCCTTCCGGGTTGGCCTCCCTACCCTTGTACCTCTGCTCCTGTGGCCACTTCTTCCGCAGCACCGGACATCACCCCCAAGGTGTAGAAAGAGAAGACACACAGCTCTCGTGTGCACACAGCTGGCTGAAAACAAAAGCCATGCCACTAGTGAGAAAGGACCCCAAAGCTTGTTCGACCGAGGCTTCCCAAGAGCATGAAACAAACTCCTTGTCCTGACAAAAACTCCCTTTTATTAATTGACTGTGAATTCCGCTCACTGACATCCAGCAAAGTCTTTTAAGGGAGGATTTACAGTCAGGGACCTTATCTGGCTTGGAGAGCTGCCAGGCCGATATCGGCAAAACCTGGCAAGGAGTCTCGGAGAGTCACGGACCAATTCAGGGAACTAATGGTCTCCTGCAAACTCCACTCCCCTTTCGCTCCTCTTTTATTTAAAGGGCAGTACCTTCAGCATGGATCCATTCTGGAAGACGTGCTGTTCATCGCATACCACACAGTATTCATTCAAAGTAGGAATCCTCTGCTCTGCATATTTCATAATCTGAGAGAGAGAGAGAGAGAATGAGAGGAGGAGGGAGAGAGAGAGAGAGAGAGAGACTCCAGCAAAGTCAGTAAAACCAACTCCCCTAAGGGAAGAGAGCAGAAGAACGGAGGCTCAGCTTGGAGAAGGTTCAGAGTTGATCCTTTCCCATTAGTGGATCTCAAAGCAGTTTGGGACAGCATTGCCAAAGACTCCTTAAGTCAACCTCATCTCAGAAGCAAGGGATCCATTTAAGAGCCATGGTGGCGCAGTGGTTAGAGTAGGGGTGGGCTGCTGGGGGCTCACATGGGTACGGGCAATCGTCTAGCTAGGATTCTACCCAGTTCGGCGAACCCCCAAAGGCCACCTCTGGCCGGCCCCTCCCAGCTTGCCCTGCCCCTCCCAAGAGTCTCCACGTGGCCCATTCATCATGCCAGGTAAATGCAGGGCCTGTGCAGAGGCTCCGGGAGGGGGGGAAAACAGGCCTACCGGAAGTCTGGATATGAGCCTGTTTCCGGCCTCTGGGGGAAACAGTTTTCACCCTCCCAGAGGCTCGAGGAAAGCCTCCGGAGGCTGGGGAGGGCGAAAAATCCCCCCTGCAATTTTTGAAGCCCACCCCTGGGTTAGAGTGCAGTACTGCAGTCTCCTTCTGCTGACTGACTGCAATTTGGCAGATCGAATCTCACCAGACTCAAGGTTGAATCAGCCTTCCATCCTTCCGAGGTGGTAAAAAGAGGACCCAGATGGTTGGGGGCAAGAGGCTGATTCCTTAACCCGCTTAGAGAGGGCTGTAAACCACTGGGAAGCGGTATATAAGTCTAAGAGCTATTGTAAGTGAGTGAGAAGGAAGGAAGAAAGAAATGGAGGGAGGGAGGGAGGATCGCGATGGCACAGTAATTAGAATGCAGTATTGCAGGCTAATTCTGTCCACTGCCAGTAGTTCAATCCTGACTGGCTCAAGGTTGACTCAGACTTCCATCCTTCCGAGGTGGGTAAAAGGAGGACCCAGATGGTTGGGGGGCAAGAAGCTGACTCTTTAAACTGCTTAGAGGGCTGTAAACTACCGTAAAGTGGTATATAAGTCTAAGTGCTATTGCTATTGCTATGGTTAACTCTGCCCACTGCCAGCAGTTCGATCCTGACTGGCTCAAGGTTGACTCAGCCTTCCATCCTTCCGAGGTGGGTAAAATGAGGACCCAGATTGTTGGGGGCAAATAGGCTGACTCTGTAAACTGCTTAGAGAGGGCTGTAAACTACCATAAAGTGGTATATAAGTCTAAGTGCTATTGCTATGGTTAACTCTGCCCACTGCCAGCAGTTCGATCCTGACTGGCTCAAGGTTGACTCAGCTTTCCATCCTTCCGAGGTGGGTAAAAGGAGGACCGAGATGGTTGGGGGGCAAGAAGCTGACTCTGTAAACCGCTTAGAGAGGGCGATAAAGCCCTGGGAAGTGGTATCTAAGTCTAAATGCCCAAACAAACAAGGTTGGGTTGAGTTGTGGTCAGTTGGGTCTTTGATCCCAATCAGGCCAAAACCAAACTGGTTTATTATGTGACAGGAGCGGGATATCACGCTTAGTGAAGTAGAATACGCTAAGGGGGATGCACAGATATTTTACCTGGACGAGAAAGCCGTACTCCAAGGTGGGGATGTTTTTGCAATGGCCGCCAACCTGTGGACAAAACACACACACACACACACACAAAAAGAGACCACCGCATGACTTGGCACCTGCTCCCTCATCATCTGGGCCCCTTCATCCACAGCTATTGTCATTCCAGGAAGTCTTTTCAGGAAGGAGCTCCGGGAATCTCAGCTGAGAATTTAGTAGTCTATGTGAGCTCACTATCTTTCTAGCAGCAGGGGGAATTCACTTGGGTCCACCACCGGTTCACAACTGTGAGCACACACAAGCCTTTCGCACGTGTGTGCGGCCTTCTGCGCATGCGCTTCGCATGCACGTGGGGTTGAAAACGAGGCTACATAGGACATTTTGGAGCTAAGGTGGGTGGGTGGGTCCACCTTGCAGTTCGCTGCAACAAGTTCGGGCGGGTTCCACCACAAAACCGCGGTAGACTAAAGCGCGCTCGACGAAAGCGCGTACGTGACGTCATCACAGCGCGATGAAAAGAGCACGCTGTGAGCGGTAAACTTAAAATTAACGCGTAAATCTAAACCTAACCCCCCCAAACCTAACCCTAAACCTAAGCCTAACCCTTAACCTAACCCTAAACCTAACCCTTAACCTAACGCTAAACCTAACCCTAATGCTTAACGTAACCCTAAACCTAACCCTAACCCTAACCTTTATGTGAATCGGCTTGTCGCGCTGCTGATGACGTCACGTACGCACTTTAATCGGGCGCGCTTTAGTGGACCGCGGTTTTGACGTGCCACGGTTTGGGCGAACCGGTCAGAACCGGCTGAGTACCACTTCTGCTCTCTAGGTAGGAGAACCTGTGCTAAGAACCTCTGTTGAGGGGAGGACCACCATTTCCATGATCTGCAAGCATTGACCGTTTGGGTTGAAACTGGCACATCTGGAGGGGCAACTGGCGTCCCGTCACTGCAAATGTGCCAAGGAGAAAACTGCTTGTTGATCCCCACGGGGTGAAGGACGACAATCGTTCCTTCAGATTGTAGAAAGGAGCACTTCGAGAGGATGTGTGTTCAAGATGCAAAGTTTCGGATATCATCTGTCAAACTAACCCCCTAAAAACTAAACCCCCCTAACCGGGAGGTGCACTATTGACATATACGACTAGGCAGCTTAATGCCAAGAAACCAACCTTACATCAACAAGTCCTTTCTCCCGGTTAAAACATTTCATCGAGCCGGTAATGGGAAGGTGTCCCAGCCATAGATTAGATGGGAAAGGGGCCTTGGCGGCTCCCAGCCATCTATGGCAGGGGTGTCAAACGTGATTTTATTGAGGGCCACATCAGGGTTGTGTTTGACTTTGGGGGGGGAGGGGCAGAGTAGACGTAGCCAGGGAGGACATGGCCAGCTCGAAGTCACTCATGTCAGGGGTACCTGTGGTGGCCCAAGTGCTCTGCCACCAAAAATGGGCTCTCGAGCTCCGTTTTCAGCTGCGACGGCCTCCTGCAGCCCTCTGCCAGCGAAAACGGGTGGCCTGCCCGTGCTCAGTTTTCACTGGCAGAGGCACCGCGGGCCTTGCTGTTTCCAGGGCGGCCCAGCAGGCCAGATCTAAGCACCCCGCGGGCCGGATCCAGCCCCTGGGCCTTGAGTTTGACACCCCTGATCTATGGCACTTGCTTTGCTTTCCTCAGACAGCCAACCAAATCTGGCTTCCTACATCTTGGGGATATGAACATGGAAAGAGGGATGCTACCCGATTCCCTAGGCAGAGTAAAACAAACACACACAAAAAACAGGCCATTTCCAGCCAGATTCCAGCAAAAGGAATTTTATCCCTCAGCTGCGCTTGGTAGCTAAAAGAAGACTGAAAGTCTCTGTGGAACTCCAGAACGAAAACCCAGAATAAAACTCTGAACAGAACTACAGTCGCAGCAATGACTGGATGGTCCTTTCCCCAAGATTCCAAGTGAGGAATCTTTTCAGAAAATGAGGGAAGGGCTTTTAAAAATTTTCTCTTAACCATATTTTTTTTTAAAAAAAGAATTCAGAATAGAAAAGAAAATTATAATAAAACAGAATAGAAAAGAAAATATAGAATAGAATAGAAAATTAGAATAGAAAATTTGAATAGAATAGAACAGAAAATTATAATAGAATAGAACAGAAAAGAAAATATAGAATAGAAAATTAGAATAGAAAATTATAATAGAATAGAAAATTAGAATAGAATAGAAAATTATAATAGAATAGAAAAGAAAATATAGAACAGAAAATTATTATAGAAAATTAGAATAGAATAGAAAATATAGAATAGAAAATTAGAATATAATAGAAAATTAGAATAGAATACAATAGAAAAGAAAATATAGAATAGAAAATTAGAATAGAAAATTATAATAGAATAGAAAATATAGAATAGAAAATAAAATATAGAATAGAAAATATAGAATAGAAAATTAGAATAGAATAGAAAATATAGAATAGAGTAGAAAATTAGAATAGAAAATTAGAATAGAATAGAATAGAAAATATAGAATAGAAAATTAGAATAGAATAGAATAGAACAGAATAAGCAATAGAAATAGAATAAAATGAGCTGGAAGGGACCTTGGAGGTCTTCTAGTCCAGCCCCCTGCTCAAGCAGGAGAACCTATAAACAAATTAACAAGGCAGTAGAACCTTCACATTCTACTCAAGGAGCTAATTTTGAAATTGCAGGATGTTTCCCAATTGGGTAGTTTAGTGGAGGGAAGCCTTTCAACCTGTTCTTTTCCCACCTTCCCAAAGCGTCTAACCCAGGTCTCTGCTCCAGGAGTCTGCTGATCATCTCTTTCGATTCTAATTTCCCCAAGGAGAGAGGCACCAACCCCCCCAAAAAGGGAACTCTACCCAACCAGCCCGAAGGGACAAGGGCAGAGAGGGAACCCACCAGGATGTTGAATGGGACGACACCTGCCTGGGTGCTGGGAGGGTAGCCAAAAACTTCCACCTTAGAATTCTTCATCGTGCAGGAGATAGAGCGGTTCATCAGGCGGTTGACCCTTAGATCTGGCACGCCAAGCTTGCCCTTGAGCATTGAGTCCTGGATGACGGGGAAGCTGGGAGACCTGTGTAGCCCAAAGAGATGTCCATCAGTCGAGGGATCAGCTGAGGCCACGGAAAAGGAGAACCGTGAGAAAGGTGACTGGGTAGAGTTGGGTTTCAAAGCTAGGGGCCAACAACTGTGGTTGGGCTTTTGGCTTCCATCCATTTCCACATCCAGCGGAGGACAGGCGAGAACAACCAAACCACCTTCCACATCCAATGGAGGCTTCCAACCACCTCCATGTCCCCTTGAGAAGAGAGGTCAGAGAAAAGCAACCCTATACCTTTCAACCACCATCCATGTCCAATGGAGGCTTCCAAGCACCTCCATGTCCAGTGGAGGCTTACAACTACCTCCATGTCCAGTGGAGGTCTCTAACTATCTCTATGTCCAATGGAGGCCTCCAACTACCTCCATGTCCAGTGGAGGCCTCCAACTACCTCTATGTCCAATGGAGGCCTCCAACCACTTCCATATCCAATGGAGGCTTCCAACCACCATTCATGCCCAATGAAGGCCTCCAACTACCTCCATGTCCAGTGGAGGCCTCCAACCACTTCCATGTTCAATGGAGGCTTCCAATCACCTCCATGTCCAATGGAGGCTTCCAATCACCTCCATGTCCAGTGGAGGCCTCCAACTACCTCTATGTCCAATGGAGGCCTCCAACCACTTCCATGTCCAATGGAGGCTTCCAATCACCTCCATGTCCAATGGAGGCTTCCAATCATCTCCATGTCCAGTGGAGGCCTCCAACCACCATTCATGCCCAATGAAGGCCTCCAACTACCTCCATGTCCAGTGGAGGCCTCCAACCACTTCCATGTCCAATGGAGGCTTCCAATCACCTCCATGTCCAATGGAGGCTTCCAACCACCATCCATGTCCAGTGGAGGCCTCCAACCACCATTCATGCCCAATGAAGGCCTCCAACTACCTCCATGTCCAGTGGAGGCCTCCAACCACTTCCATGTCCAATGGAGGCTTCCAATCACCTCCATGTCCAATGGAGGCTTCCAACCACCATCCATGTCCAGTGGAGGCCTCCAACCACCATTCATGCCCAATGAAGGCCTCCAACTACCTCCATGTCCAGTGGAGGCCTCCAACCACTTCCATGTCCAATGGAGGCTTCCAATCACCTCCATGTCCAATGGAGGCTTCCAATCACCTCCATGTCCAATGGAGGCCTCCAACTACCTCTATGTCCAATGGAGGCTTCCAACCACCATCCATGTCCAAGGGAGGCCTCCAACCACTTCCATGTCCAATGGAGGCTTCCAATCACCTCCATGTCCAATGGAGGCTTCCAATCACCTCCATGTCCAATGGAGGCCTCCAACTACCTCTATGTCCAATGGAGGCTTCCAACCACCATTCATGCCCAATGAAGGCCTCCAACCACTTCCATGTCCAATGGAGGCTTCCAATCACCTCCATGTCCAATGGAGGCTTCCAATCACCTCCATGTCCAATGGAGGCCTCCAACTACCTCTATGTCCAATGGAGGCTTCCAACCACCATCCATGTCCAATGGAGGCCTCCAACTACCTCCATGTCCAGTGGAGGCTTCCAACCACCATCCATGTCCAATGGAGGCCTCCAACTACCTCCATGTCCAGTGGAGGCTTCCAACCACCATCCACTCCCCTTAGGAAGAGAGGACAGAGAAGAGCAACCCTACTTCTGACCACCTTTCAAACTTCCTTCCATGTCTAATGGATGCCTACAACCCACCCACCCACCCGCCCAACCGCTCTTAGGAAGAGACAAGAGAAGAAAACAGTCCTACTTGGGAATGGGTGAAAAGATGCTGAGACCGGCACGGAATTTTTTGATTGTGCCACTGGCTTTGAACCAGCTGTGCCGCTTTTCTTGCTGGGTCTTGAGGAAGTCGTTGCTGAGGTGTTTCCATTGCTGAGATGTGAACATGCCCAGGATTCTGTGAAGATGATTGACAAGGATTAGATAGAACGAGATGGTTCGAGAACACACAAGGCATACTCTGGAGGCTTTCCCCGCTCCATCGGAATGGAACTAACTGTCTCCTGCAAACTCCACTCCCCTTTGGCTCCTATTCCCTCTGGGAGGGGCCATTCATCATCCACCTGTGGCCTTACTCCCGAGTAGACCCCTGTTCTTTAGCTGTTCCCTTCGTCTGGCTGCTCTGCGCATGGGCACACTGGGAACAGACTCCAGCTGTTCATCTGCCTCACTGATGTCTGAAGGCAGCTGATAACTGGCATACGGCCCTGGCCCCCTCTCTGCCTCTGACACAGAGCCCATGTTTCTCCCCAACCTCCTCATTGTCTGAGCTGGCTGCTGGCGGCCACAACATTAGGCATTCTGGGATGAGAGAGGGACTTGTTTTCCCTTTCAGGAAATAATCCCTCGGTCCCACAGTCAGAGGCCTTAGGAATGGGGTTGCTATATCTCAGGATTCATAGGCCCAATTCCTAACTCACTTCTTCAGTTGCAGGCCCAGTCCAAACCCTTCCTTGTTGGATGGTTGGAAAACCTCGATGGACGGTTCTGGAGAAGGAAGCCAGATGTTAAATGGTTAGCAATTGAACAAGGAATCTAGTGTGAAACCCCCGTAACCTCGATGGGAAGTCACGCGTAGAAGGGAAGAGACCACAACCCTCCCTCAACTCCTTCCCCTTTCCTGGTGTGTAATTAAAAAAAAAACATTTGATAAGGATGGGGAAGGGGTTTTTTTTCCCCCTCTGCTCATAAGGTAAAGGTTCCCCTTGCACATATGTGCTACTCGTTCCCGACTCTAAGGGGCGGTGCTCATCTCCATTTCAAACCCGAAGAGCCAGCGCTGTCCGAAGATGTCTCCGTGGTCATGTGGCTGGCATGACTCAACGCCAAAGGCGCACAGAACGCTGTTCCCTTCCCACCTGGTTGTAATTATATACATCTCTATTTTCAGTGCTAACATTTATAATTTACTTTCTCTAATTCCTACCTCTTGCCTCTCTCCAGTCAAAGAATTTATTGCAAATCATACAATATTCTGTGTCGTCTTCATCTTTAATTTTAAAGGTCAGTCTAACCCAGTGTTTCTCAACCTTGGCAACTTGAAGATGTCCGGACTTCAACTCCCAGAATTCCCCAGCCAGCATTCGCTCAACCCTCAAATTAAGGATATGTCAGATAACACTCAGCTAACGGTGCCCCTAATCTTGACCAAAAGGTTAACAAGCAAAAAATGAGACTCTTTCGTTCTCCTTCCGTGTATCATCCAGAGGCCTGTTACTCACCGGGGCCATCCAGATACTGGGAAAGGGAGAACCGCAGTCGGAGGACGATGGGCTCGGTCCGGAGGACCTTCCAGGCGGTGGCGACCTCTTCCTACAATGCGAAACAATAAAACTTTGAGGTGGGGAGGGGGATTATTTCTCATTTATCAATTTTGATGAGGGGCAGAGCAATTCCAGACCAAACGTAGATAAAGGTTCCCCTCACACCTATGTGCTAATCGTTTCCAACTCTAGGGGCGGTGCTCATCTCCGTATCAAAGCCGAAGAGCCAAGAGAGGCACTGGCACAGCGTGCAACTTACATCTAGGAAGCCGATGTTGATATGCAGGTCGATGTCCACATCATCAATGGTCCCATATTCCCTGCAGGGGAAAAGAGGAGGTTAGGAAAAAGGTCCATTGAAACAAGGAAGGCAGGGAAACCAAAGCTGCGGGGCAGAAGCCGAAGAGGAAGCTGGCCTAACCCACAGAGGTTTTCTCCCTGTGTTATTGATTTACGGCTTAAGATGAAAGGTTATAGGAAAGAGAGAGTTAAGTTGTCATCACAGAATAAGTGACAAATTAGGTCCACGTCCTGGACAAAAATTGTTTCCATTTCTACCTTCAAAACGATGCTATAGGGCAGTGGTCTCCAACCTTGGCAACTTTAAGACCTGTGGACTTCAACTCCCAGCAAAGCTGGCTGAGGAACTCTGGGAGTTGAAGTCCACAAGTCTTAAAGCAATAGCAATAGCAATAGCAGTAGCAATAGCAATAGCAGTAGACTTATATACCGCTTCATAGGGCTTTCAGCCCTCTCTAAGCGGTTTACAGAGAGTCAGCATATTGCCCCCAACAATCTGGGTCCTCATTTTACCCACCTCGGAAGGATGGAAGGCTGAGTCAACCCTGAGCCGGTGAGATTTGAACCGCTGAACTGCTGATCTAGCAGTAGCCTGCAGTGCTGCATTTAACCACTGCGCCACCTCGGCTCTTAAAGTTGCCAAGGTTGGAGACCACTGCTATAGGGCAATGCACACCGGAACAACTAGACCGTGGCACGACAAAACCACGCTCGACTACAGCGCGCCCGATTAAACCGCGTCGCTGACGTCATCAGCAGGGCGACAACAGCGAACGCGGAGAAAAAAGGGCGTTAGGTTTAGGGTTAGGTTTAGGGTTAGGTTTAGGATTAGGTTTAGGATTAGGATTAGGTTTAGGGGGGTTAGGTTTAGGGGTTAATTTTAGCTTTAGCGATTACAGCGTGCTTTTTTCTCCGCGCTGTTGTTGCGCTGTGATGACGTCAGCTACGCGGTTTCGTCGAGCGCGCTTTAGTCGAACGCGGTTTTGTGGTGGAACCTAATTAGACACAAGGATAGTTTTTCCCCCCAATGCCATCACTCTGCTTAACAACTAATCCCAACACTTTCAAATTATCTACTAAGACTGTGTTACTGTTGTTCTTCTTATCCTTCCTAGTGCCTATCGCCTCCCACTTATGACTATTCCCCTGTTGCTTGTATCTTTACAATTTATATTGTTTTGTTTCCTAGCATGATTTGATTGCTTATTAGTAACCTGTGACTATGACTAAGTGTTGCATCTTGTAATTCTTGATGAATGTATCTTTCCTGACAGTGAGAACAATTAATCAGTGGAACGGCTTGCCTCCTGAGCAGAGGTGGGTTCCTACTGGTTTGCACCGGTTCGGTAGAACCGGTTCGTCAAATCTACCAAACCGGTTAGAAGAGGTTCCACCAGTGGACCCGGAAAGCAGGCCACACTTGCAGAAGAGGTTTAAACATTTTTTGAAACCCACCACTGCTCCAGAAGTTGTGAACGCCCCAACACTGGAAGTCTTGAAGAAGATGTTGGATAGCCATTTGTCTGAAACGGTATAGGGTTTCCTGCCTAGGCAGGGGGTTGGACTAGAAGACCTCCAAGGTCCCTTCCAACTCTGCTATTGTATTATTATTGTATTATTCTATTTTATTTTTCTTTATGTACACTGAGAGCATCAGTTATGTGCACTTATGCACCAAAGACAAATTCCTTGTGTGTGCAATCACATTTGGCCAATAAAGAATTCTATTCAATTCTATTCAGAATAGTTCTTGCAACTGCCTTAAAAAAATAAGGGAGGGGAAGGGAATGGGGAAGGAAAAGGGGAAGGCAAGGCAAAGCAAGAAGGGAAGGGAAGGAAAGGAAAGGAAAAGGAGAAGGAGAAGGAGAAGGAGAAGGAGAGGAAAGGAATGGAAAGGAAGGGAAGGGAAAGGCAAATATCCCTTTTAGGAACCTTTTCCCCCACAGCTCCAGCTTAGGCTGAAAGCTCCAGTCCACGCACCTAGCTCTTTCCCAGCTCTGCGGCCCTCATCCCGCTCCCCTCCGCTTTGATACGCTTCACTAAAAATCCTCCCTGGTTTATTTCTCTGACCTTAACATTTCTGCTGTTGCTATCTAATAATTGCTGCTTCTGCTTCAGAAGGCAACAAAAGAAGCAACTTGTCCTCAGGGCACTAGCAGCTCACAAATACACATACACACACAGGCACACACAGACAGAGAAAGAGAGAGAGAGAGAGAGAGAAAGTGAGAGAACATTGTCCTGGAAGTCACCTGAGAGAGATTTTATTGCTTCTCCAAGGAACTATATTTAGACGGGAAATTAGACAGTTCCTCTCCATTGCACGTATATAAACTCGGCTCTGCATTAACCAGCACATTGTCTGGGCCTGCAGCCATCTTTTCTTTTGGATCTTTGGCCTGCCACACTTTCTATTATTCTACTATGCATTTTCTATGGTGGGAAAATGGGAGGTGGGATTGTAAGGAGTTAGATACTAGGTAGCCATAACAACATTCTTCCCAGAAAGCCAAGGTCATCCTTTGTCTCTGCACCTCTGCGCCTGATCAGGATGGGAGGAACTGCCAGCATGGCAGTGGAAGACTGGACCATGTGATGGGCTTGGGGGGGGGGAGGGCAGGATCCTGAACTTTCAACTGGGTGGGGAAAACCAGGAAGCTTCCAGATTTTCCCAGATGTGCCAACATGGCTCTCTTTATCAATTGGAACTTTGAGCAATACTTTGCCTCGGGCTCTGATTTTGCTTTCGGATGCTATTTGGAACCCTGAAACATCTGCACGTTCTTCAACGTTCCAACCTTGAAAGCAATTCTTGTTTTGTCTCATCTTGTTTAAAAGGAAGTTGGTACAGGACTCACCGGACGGAGACGGAGTTCTCGCTGTAGAGTTCCTTCACGGCTTCGATGTCCACATCCAGTTGAGGATGCCGATAGAGGTCTGCAGCACAGGTGCCCTGCAGAACGACAGAGAAAACCCCCCCATGGAGTTGTTTCCAGAGACGTTGGCCGGTTTGCACGTCACGTTAGCCGTAGTTTGGCGGGCGAGCCGCGACACTTGGTTTGCACGGTGGCTTAACCCCAAATTTCATCTCTCCACATTGTGGTTTAGCCTAAAGTGTCCAGAGTAAAGACAGTGATATGCCAAATCCCTAGATATTTAATCGGGATTCGTGATTAGACTTCACTACGAAACGATAACATTATTTCTACTTATTCCCAGTCAGAAAAGGCCAGCATTTGAAAAACTAGAGAGCTCTGCATTGGGGAGCCAATAATCCAGGTGGGATATACAGAACGGTTGTTATTTTATTTGAGTGAGTGCGGTTTTGTGCTGTCCCAATTTTTTCTAGGAAATCCTACTCGCTCCCACCTTAAGTTAGCCACCACAACTCATCATCTTGACCCTTCAGAGGTCACAGGGGCCTGACCTGTACTCCATATAAAAATTCCTCGGACTCATTTTCTCCATCAGAATCATCATCGGTCCAGTACTGGCCTTTGATGTCCTAAAAAGACAAGAAAGGTACCTGAGAATGAAGAGCTGGAAAATCAACATGTTCACCCTCCGCTAGAATTGCATATCCTGAATCACAGAAGCGCTTCATCTTGTCTTCTTGCGCTTCATCTCAAAAATATTGTCCCCATCCCCACCACTCAGCAATGAATTTATCACCCATGTTAAATTATCTTAAAACTGCATGTAAAACATAAATTGGCATATTCCCCCCATCGCTCTTCTACTTTCCTTCCTGTTTGTTCTTCCATCTGTGGAATCAGAAATTGCATATGCCTCAATGAGACCTCCAGCTGCCTTCTTCTGGTTACAAAGAGTTAACCAGGAATCACCATCATTAGCCACTATGTCCTGAGCTGACTCATTCACACACATGTATAAATATATAACTTTATTTGCATATAACTTATAAATAACATAATTGTTTATAATAAAGTAATTGATTTATAAATAAAAAATTTTAATTGATTTATACACACACTTAAACAAAAAGGTTGAAAATAACAACAACAAAATAATAATAATAAATGTTCAGTTGACTGAGTTTCATGCTTAATGAATAAAGGAGATTATTATGTGGTTAATCTTTGGTGAGATTCACAGCCTTTGGGGCTGGTTGGTAGCTCAACAGCTCGAGTCCTAACCAAGGACCTAGGGACTGTTAAGGTAACGTCGGAGGATATGAGCTGTTCCAAGTAGGGTGGTTTTTTTGTAGAATCAGAATGTCCAAGTCTGATAAATTTAAAATTTCCAAATACCAAGGTAGCCCTTTAGGTATTGCTCCAAGGGCTCCGATTACAATCGGGACAACACATGATTTCTTTTCCCACAGTTGCTCAACCTCAATTTGCAAGTCCCGGTACTTTGTGATTTTTTCTTGCTGTTTATCTTCAATTCATGCATCTCCAGGTATTACAATGTCAATGAACCATACTTTTTTCTTTTCAATTATTGTTATGTCAGGTGTGTTGTGGGCCAAGTGCCTGTCAGTCTGGATTCTGAAGTCCCACAAGATCTTGACTTTCTCATTCTCTAAAACCTTCTCAACCTGATGGTCCCAGTGGTTTTTGCTGTACTCAAATCCAAACTTTTGGCACAATTTCCAGTGAATGATCTTAGCAACACGGTCATGGCGTAGTATTATTATTAATATAACAATAATAAAACCGAAACTACAGCTATGGATGAATCATGTGATACCCATTGTCATCGGGGAACTTGGTACCATGTCCAAGAATTTTACAAAACACATCAAGAAATTGCAGCTTCCTGCAAAGACACCAGCGGAACTGCCAAAAACTGTGCGGCTCAGAACATCATATATTTTAAGAAGATACTTGGTTGATACCTAGGACGCTGGCAGCAACCCGTATCAACCATTAGCACCAGTCAATGGTATTTGTGACACATTTTTAAATGTTCAGTATATAATAATAATTATAATATAATCCTATGGGACTTTCAGATCCAAAGAGACAAACATTTTGGCCCACAACACGCCTGACACCACTATTATGGAAAAGGAAAAAGTCTGGTTCATTAATATTGTAATGCCAAGTGATGCACAAATTGAAGAGAAACGGCTACAAAAATTAACAAAGGATTGTGATTTGCAAAATGAAGTTGAGCAATTATGAAGAAATCAATGGTTGGACCAATAGTCATAAGGAGCCCTTGGAGCAATACCCAAAGGGCTGCCTAGATGCATGGAAATTTTAAACTTATCAGACCTGAATATCCTGACTTTGCAAAACAGCCCCACCTTACTCAGAACTGCCTATGTACTCAGATGCTACCTTAACAGCTCTTAGGTCCTAGGACTTGAACTGTTAAGTTTTTGACAGCCCCAGGCTGTGAATTTAATAGAAGATTAATTATTATTATTGTTGGTGGTGGTATTATGATTATCTCTTTTATTCATTAAACATGAAACTCAGTCAACAGAATATTTAAAAATGTATCACAAATATCACTGACTGGCACTGATGGTTGATATGGGTTGCTGCCAGCATCCTAGGTATCAACCAAGTAGCTTCTTCAAATGTGGTTGTTGTTGTTATTAACCTGGATGTATTATTGTTATTATTTTATTACCCAGATTATTTATTATTTCTATTCTATCTATCATCTATCTATCTATCTATCTATCTGTCTGTCTATCTATCTATTTAGTCCATTCGTCCATCCTCATTCTATCTAACGTCCATCGGTACATCCACCATCTATCATCTATCTATCTATCTATCTATCTATCTATCTATCTATCTATCTATCTATCTATCTATCTATCGTCCATCTGTACATCATCTATCTATCTATCTATCTATCTATCTATCTATCTATCTATCTATCTATCTATCTATCTATCTATCTATCTACTGTCCATTCGTCTATCCTCTATCTATCTATTGTCCATCTATCTATCTATCTCTCTCTCTCTCTCTCTCTCTCTCATCTATCTGTCTGTCGTCTGTCTGTCTGTCTATTATCCATCCATCCATATCTTATCTCACTCCAATTGTCTAGCTCATCCTCCATCCATCTAACCATGGACCAGAAAGGGCTAGCAAAAACTGGGCTGCAATGCTCACCATGGGCACTAGAGGGGCAGCAAAGGCAGGCCGGGCACGGCCCCCTAGCGGAGCCTCGGAGTACTGCAGCCCAGGATTGCCCTTCCGGAGGGTCCCTTTTTCTCCCTCCCCGGCCGCCTCCCCAGAGTCCAGCCCCGGGGGGCAGAGAGCGCCCCTCCCCGCCGCCGCCCCTTCCCCTCCGCCTCCGCCAGCCCTCCGCTCACCATTTGCCTGGCGGGTTCAGAGGCGCTGCTCTCTGCTCAGGGCCAGGCCTCGCCCCTCCATGCCACCCTCCGCCAGCCTGCGAGCTGCCAGACGGGCATCCGGGCTGGGCGAGGGGAAAGGAGGCCTCGGGGTCAGGCCGGGCGGCCGATTCCTCCGTCGCCCGGCAACCAAGGCTCCGTCCTCGAGGAAGCGGCGGCGGCGCGGCGGCGGTGACGTCAGCGCTTCCTCATTGGTCCGGGGAAGCTCCGCCTCCTGGAGGTGGGGGGAAAGAGAGAGCTAGAGAGAGAGAAAGAGAAGGGGGAAGCCTTGGGGGGGCTTGCTGCGGGGGCACATGGGAGTTGTAGTCCCATCTCATCTGGAGCTGGGATAAGATGCTGCCTGGCCCTGAATTTCTCTCCTTTCCATGCATTGGCCATTCAGAATGAATCTGGGGCTTTATTATTATAAGGGAGAGAGGGATGGTCAGATGGATGGAGATGAGCTAGACAATTGGAGAGAGACAGAGATGATAAGATAGATGATAGATAGATAGATAGATAGATAGATAGATAGATAGATAGATAGATAGATAGATAGATAGATAGATAGATAGATAGATAGATAGATGATAGACAGACAGACAGACAGACGAGAGAGAGACAGATGAGAGAGAGAGAGATTAGATAGAATAAACAGACAGACAGATCATAAAAATGGAGATTGGGAGAGAGATGATAAGAGACAGACAGACAGAAAGAAGGAATAAATGAGCTAGGTTGGTAGGTAGGTAGATGGATTAGATTAGATGAGATGGAGAGATTAGATAGAATAAACAGACAGACAGATGATAAAAATGGAGATAGGGAGAGAGAGATATATAAGAGATACAGTCAGACAGATAGAATAGATTAGATAGATAGATAGATAGATAGATAGATAGATAGATAGATAGATAGAAAGAAAGATGATAGATAGATGATATCGATAGAAGAGAGAGAGAGATTAGATAGAATAAACAGACAGACCGATGATAAAAATAGAGATAGGGAGAGAGTTGATAAGAGATAGACAGACAAAGAATAGATGAGAGGTAGCTAGATAGATGGATTAGATTAGATGATAGATAGATGATAGATAGATAGATAGATAGATAGATAGATAGATAGATAAAGAGAGAGAGAGATATTAGATAGAATAAACAGACAGATGATAAAAATGCAGATAGGTATATATATATATATATATATATATATATATATATATATATGAAAGAGAATTGATGAGATAGATAAGTTGATTGATTGATTGATTGATAATGGATGGATAGGTAGATGATAGATAGATAGATAGATAGATAGATAGATAGATAGATAGATAGATAGACAGACAGACAGATAGACAGACAGATAAATGGATAGAGATGGAGAGATTATATATAGAGACAGAGAGAGATAAGATATAAATGGATAGATGATAGATGATAGATAGGATATAAATGGAGAGATGATAAAATAAAGATGGAAAGATAAGTAGATGATAGACATAAATTTGTAGTGTAATAATGGATGATAGATTGATGATAGATTAATAGGGAGTGCAGTGATAGATGATTAGTAGATATGTAAACAGAGAGGTAACAATTTCGTTGTATTTATTTTGGTACAATGGCAATAAAGGCTATACTATAACAAAAGAGACTAGAGAGAGAATGAATTAGAAGTTGGAGGATAGAGAGAGTGGACTAAACAGGATAGGTAATAGAATAGGTAGGAGCTAGACAGAAGAGATAAAAGATGTATCTTCTAAGTAGATAGAGTAGACATTAGATACATTGATATAAAAGCTAGAAAGAGAGGTGAGAGTTAGGCGTATACACGACTTACTCTGCACATATATTTCTATCCATATATTTGTATTCTTCAGAGCAAGGATAATATTTTAAAAAAATAAGTAAAATGGATACAGAGACAAAAGTGGAAGGAAACTCTGAGGCACAGTGTTGGAGAATGAATTAAGCCAGTGTTTCTCAAACTTGGCAATTTTAAGATATGTGGGCTTCCCTTTCCCAGAATTTTGGCTGGAGAATTCTGGGAATTGGCATCCGCACATCTTACAGTGGGCAACTTTGAGGAAGTCCGGATTAAACAAAACTAACATTTTTATAGCTCGGGTTAGAACAACAGTGTTCCCTTCCCCTGTCATAAAATCTAAACAGGTTGGAATACAATGCAGGAAACATCCAAAGCTTTTTGCTTCCTTGGCCATAAGAATGTTATGATAGTTAATTCAATAGCCCAATTTCAGAAAAACAGAAAGGAATAACAGAGTTGGAAAGGAGGTCTTCTAGTCTAACTCCCTGCTTAAGCAGGAAACCCTACACCACTTCAGACAAATGGCTATCCAACCTCTTCTTAAAAACTTCCAGTGTTGGAGCATTCACAATTTCTGGAGGCAAGCTGTTCCACTGATTAATTGTTCTCACTGTCAGGAAATTTCTCCTTAGTTCTACATTGCTCCTCTCCTTGGTTAGTTTCCATTTATTAATTCTTGTGGCTTTGGAGAATAGCTTGACTCCCTCTTCTTTGGGGCAGCCCCTGAGATATCGGAGACTGCTATCATGTCTCCCCTGGTCCTTCTTTTCATTAAACTAGACATCCCCAGTTCCTGCAGCCGTTCTTCATATAGAATCATTTCATTCTCTTGATATCCTGCAACCTTCAGATCAAAAATGATTCTTCCCCTACGTCGGAGGGTACAGTCGCTTTCAATTAATGTTTTAGAAATGAGCAAGGACTCATTTCCTGGCCTCAAACCCTGATGTGACACTCCTTCGTTTTCAACACAGCCCCTTCGCACGCTCCAGTTGTAGGGAAAGGATCTGGATTTCAAAGCCCTCTCAAGGTTCCTTGCGGTTAAATGTCACCTTCTAATTCTTCAAGATCCTTGATTTATTCCTTTGGAGGGGATCAGGAAGAACTGTGAAGCCATTCCCTGGAGTGTTACTAACGGACAGGACCCAATCCTCTTATTATTACGCACGAAAACTGGAGACCATCCCCCCTTTTCCTAGGAACCCCCCCCCCAAAAAGCTATCCATATGTGCATGAATATGCATGAACAAAAGCAACCCCCATCCTTTGTGCGAGGTTTACAACACCAGATTGTGGTTTCCCCCCTCTCCCGGAGTAACCGTTACAAGCCAAACAGAGGCAACGGTTGTGGGGAAAGAGTTGCTATGTAGCAGGTGGAGGGTGGGAAGTGGTTAAGGATCCTGGCTCCCCCCTGCTACCTGCCCCCCAGCAACTCTTCTTCCAGCCTGATCCATGAGCCTGAGCCAAGCAGGCTTCCCAAACCCTGCAAACCATCCTCCCCTCCTGCCCTACTCACAGCGATTGCCACCCTGATGGCGGGACCGTCTGCGAGGAGATGCGCCAGGGGGAGGGGGGGAACCTGGCCAGGAGGTGCCGAGTGTCAAACGGAGACTGTAGGATCAGCCTCGCTGCAGGAGGAGGAAGCGGCTCACGAGAACATCCCCGAGCGGGCCTGCCTGCCTTGATGGAGACAAAAGGCTTGCCTTCGGCCAGCTGCTACTGCTGCTGCTCTCTTTGTTGTTCTCCGAATGCACCTGCCTGGCGGCCCAGATGGTTGTGCCCATGCTCGGTGCAACTCCAGGCTGGGGGGAAATCACGTGATGGTTCCCTGTCAGCAGAATGGAGCTCTGGAGAGGGTCTGCTGGCAAAGGAGCAGCCATACACCGGGATCGGTGCACGCACGGGGGGTGTTGCCTGAAACAGCGCCAGCCGTTGATCAGCCTGATCAAAAAACGCAGCCTGGTGGCTCACAGATCCTCCGATGTGGTTGGCACAGGTGTGCCACAGAGGAGGAGAACAGGTGTCGATAGTATAGACCCCGTGATGGCAAAGCTATTGCACGGGTGCCACAGGGGGGCACGCAGTGCCCTCTCTGTGGGCACTCGAGCCATCACCCCAGTTCAGTTCTACCATTCATCCGTGGGCACCTCCCGCCAGCCAGCTGGTCTTCGGGTCTCTGCTGCACATGCGCAAGGGGTGGGGGCACATGTGCAGGGGAGATGCGCATGCGTGGGGCGTGTTTGCAGACATGGGGCACATGCGGGACACGCAAGAATGCACGAGGATGCGCGGGGGGCTATGCACACATGCACGGGGCAGGGTGCATGCAGGGGGGCAGCACACGCATTGCATTTGGGGGGTTCGGGCACTTGGTCCGGAAAAGGTTCGCCATCACTGGTACAGCCTTTATTGTCATGTATACAACCAAATTGGTTTTAGCCTCACTGGTGCAATCCGTGGCAACAAATACAAACAACATAAATAGCATAAAGAATAATCCCTATGCAAGTAATTAGGACAAAAAGAAAAAGAAAGAAAAAGAAAAACTAGTCATTCATTTCCCCGTGTGCGTGGAGTGATTGTGGTTGTGTTTAAGAGTCTTGACAGAGTCTTAAACAAATAAGAGATCAAGGCTTAATGCATATAAAGAGGATATATAATGTATTAATACAGATGGATTCGGAAACAGAATTACTTAAAGATTGTATGATAAAGTGGGCTCAAAATATTGAAGAACCAATAATGTTGGATACATGGGAAAGAATATGGGTAACAAATGTGAAATTTACACAGCAGCGAAGAAGGCAGCAATCTAAGTATGCCATTTTGCATTTTTATTATTATTATTTGCTTGAAGGAACCAACAAAAGACCACTCTTACTAAAGAAAAGGTTTCACAATGCATCCTGGATAAATTCATAATACTGAGAACTGTTTCTAGCCACATGCAAAGACTTCCATAACAAGCTATCTACTCCAGGCCAGCTTCTTCGTCCATCTAGCCCACACTGTTGTAGTAGCTTTCCAGCAATCCGGCAGGCGTTTCCCACATCATACTATAACTTGATTCTTTTTTAGTGGAAGTTCTTGGGAATTAGATCTGCAACCTTAGCCCATCAAACATCCGTTCTGGCGCTGAGATATGGGCTTTGTTTTCTAAATCCTTTCTGTCTAGCTTCCCAGCACATTAGCCATCACTCCAGGTAGCAATCTTCTCAACGCATCTGCTTTCCAATTAAGCAAACAGCAGAAATCCATCAGTACTGAGAATCAGGTAAAATATCTAAGAGAAATCTGTTCTCTTAAGCTGAGAAATTAAAACAGCCTTCAATATCTCTAAAAATAAAAAACCCCGTTCCAATGGTGGGATTCATTTCTTTTAACTACTGGTTCTGTGGGCGTGGCTTGGTGGGCATGGCAGGGGAAGGATACTTCCCCTGCCATGGGTACCCCATTCCCTCCCAACTCCAGGGAAAGGTTGCTGCAAAATCCCCATTTCCTCCAGATCAACTGGGACTCGAGAGGCAGAGAATAAATAGGGGCGGGGCCAGCCAGAGGTGGTATTTTACCGCGTCTCTAAACTACTCAAAATTTCTGCTACCGGTTCTCCAGAACTGGTCAGAACCTACTGAATACCACCTCTGCCCCGTTCAATCATGGGATGGAACCCACCAGAATTAATCTCATAGCTCACTAAACCTAGTTATGTTGATCTGGGCTTCTGGGCTGGCTATCAAGTTACAACAGACCATGATCTAAAGAGGGGCACAGATGTATAAATGACCCGGTGAAGGGATGACGTTTCCAAAGTCAGTGAAATAAAGTGGCAGCTCAGGCGTTAGGTCTTCTAGTGATGTCCTCAAACATTCAAGCTGCCACCCAATTTTTTTTTTTGATGGACACAATATTAGAGCCTACAAACATTGGATCTGCAAGGCCTCCATTGCAGAGGCAGCCATGAAGCAGTAGAAGAGATGCACCCAAGAGGCAGGAATGGATGAGCACTGATGGGATTCAGGATTTGGGAGGCGAGCGGGGTGGATGCAGGGGCATCGGCGCAAGAGTCTGGATTTGATGATGCTCACAAGGTCCATCTCAGAACTGGCCACTCCCTACATGGAGAAGAAGGATGATCTGGAACCCTTGAAGAAGACTTTGGAGTCCAACATGCAAGGTGTGGCTACATTGGCCATGACGGAGCATATGACGCAACCATTCTTGGATCTGCTGACCTCTGGTCCACCAATGAACGGTTTCCAACCTCAGGGGCTTCTTGCCTGCTCCATGCAACGAAGAGCCTGTAGACCACACATGGTCCACCCGACCTGGGATTTTCATGCATGGCTCCAGCCCATGCCTTTCGGGCCCTTCAGTGCAAGTCACTGCTCCGCAACCAGGCAGCTGGAGGGCTGAGTAGAGACCGGGTAAAGCAAGGACATGTGTTCAGCCCCCTGGATGGGCAGCTTGTGGCTGGCGTAGTGATGGATCACTTCCGGGACGTTGTTGAAGGGAGGGCTGTACTGGCCCAAGACAAACTTGTTGTCTTCTGTCTGCAAGAGTTTCATGTGAAGGAACCCTTGGCTGCTCCTAGAGAAAAAGAGGAACACAGAACATATGTTCATATGTGCGATCAAGGTACCAGCTTATTCCCTTTTAAGGATTGTAATACCCCTCTCCTAAAAGGGAAATTCCAGATAGCTTATGATTAAGAGCCGAGGTGGCGCAGTAGTGGTTAAATGCAGCACTGCAGGCTACTTCAGCTGACTGCAGTTCTGCAGTTCGGCTGTTCAAATCTCACCGGCTCAGGGTTGACTCAGCCTTCCATCCTTCCAAGGTGGGTAAAATGAGGACCCGGATTGTTGTTGGGGGCAATATGCTGACTCTGTAAACCGCTTAGAGAGGGCTGAAAGCCCTATGAAGCGGTATATAAGTCTAACTGCTATTGCTATTGCTATTAAGATCAGGAATGATATAAATTGTTTAAAGCTAGCTTAGCAAGGAGGAGCTAAGTTCAAGGTAAAGATGTTATCAATTTTCTATTCTTTTTCCCCAATATATTTTAGACTGTTTTTGTTAAAGATTTATACCGTGTTCTGGGAAGTCGGGGGAGGGAAGGCTGGCAGGGGGGGGGTTGGGGGAAGGGGGGGAGGGAGGGATATATATCAGGTTTGACGAGAGGCGTTAGATTTTAATGTAATTTGATTCCACGTGTATACTGTCTTCTCTTATTTTTTTCTTTAAAACTAGGATATGTTAAGTATATTGATATGGAAGTGGAAATACACCAATGAGAGGAAGAGTGGGAAGCAGAAGGGAGAAGAAAGATGGGAAGAGAGGGATAGGAGAGAGGGTGAAGGGGGGAAGATAAGGAGGATAAGGAGAAGTGGAATGAAGAGAGAGGAGAAGGAGAAAGGAAGGGGAAGTAGAAAAGGATGATGGAGGGAAGAAAGGAGGTAGGAGAGAGGTAGAAGAAAGAGGTGTATGGAGAGCAGAAGATCTAATATGTTAAGTGTATTGAAATGGAAGCATAAATACCATCAACACAAAAGGGAGTTTGCTCAGAAGCTGAAATACACCAAGTGAAGGAGAGGAAGAGTGGGAAACAGAGGAGAGAAGAAAGATAGGAAGAGAGGGATAGGAGAGAGGGTGAAGGGGGGAAGATAAGGAGGATAAGGAGGAGTGGAATGAAGAGAGAGGAGAAGGAGAAAGGAAGGGGAAGTAGAAAAGGATGATGGAGGGAAGAAAGGAGGTAGGAGAGAGGTAGAAGAAAGAGGTGTATGGAGAGCAGAAGAGCTAATAATGGGTTTTTATCTTTCTGGGCGTTGATGACAAGAGGAACTGATGTAATTACTACTTAATACAATAGGATATTGGCTATGTAATAGTACACATGTGATTGTATGATTACACTCACTTGAGGGAGAGGGAAAAGGCATCGTGGCTACTTTCGCTATTCCGAACCAGGTAACTGGCTTCCCGGCAGAGTCGGAGAAGGGTCTCAGCATCCGCCCGACTCAAGGTCCCATGATACCACCTGCAAAGAAGAGATTCCCTTTTTTAAAATTATTTTTAAAAAGTTAAACTACATTTTTTTTGGCATTTAATGACCCCCACAATCGTGGGGTGGAATCTGGGCAACTGAATGAAGCTGAGTTTTTACTGGCCGGCTGCTCTTCCTGTCTCTAACACGGAGTTTTGTTCGGCGGATATATTCTCATTCTGCCCAAAGAGAGAAATATCAGCCTCTACCTAGGATCGAACTCACAGCCTCCGGGTTGTGAGAGGTCCACCCGTAGGCCACCGCATCACAAAAAGTTAAAATACAAATCCCGAAAAATAAAAGAATTACAAGCAAGACCCCCCTCCCCCCACCCTGCAAACAAAAATGGAGAAAATGTTTTTAAAATGCCCTTTTTAAAAAAGATTTTTATTAACAAACATGTAAAATACACACACACAAAACTTAGATGTACACCACATTTACACAATACAATACAAACAGGAGCTTCCTGTTCTTTCTAATAGCAATCATCAATCGATACCGCTCACCTTATATTATTTCCCCTTCTATTGTATTTCGTTTGGATTTCACCATTCTTAACCCTCTTATTTTACTCATAAGTATTATTTTTTGAGTCTTGTTATATCCCTTCATTGATTCTTGTTCCTTTCCTCCATCCACCTATACCTCCATTTATCCCATATCTGGTAGAATTCTGATTCTTCTTTTCCCTGGATTTCTTTAGTTAGCTTGTCCATTTCAGCACAGTCCATAACCTTTCTTATTATTTCATTTTTGCTTGGAATTAATGTGTTTTTCCATTTCTGGGCAAAGGCAATCCTTGCCGCCGTAATTATATGTAGTATTAAATACTGGATTTCTTTTTTGTATTTCGCAGACATAATTCCTAATAAAAAAAACTTCAGGTTTCCATTCTATTTTAACCCCTGTTATTGCCTCCAGCCAATTTTTGATCCTTTTCCAAAACTTTTTAGACAAATGGGAAAAAAATTTGGGGAATAAATTTAAAAATGACACTATCGGTTGCATACAAGGAAAATCAGTGCGAAATGTTTTACAGATGGCACCTGGCACCAACAAGGTTAGCTAAAATCTTAACAAATACCTCCCCAAAAATGTTGGAAATGCGAATCAATGCACGGAACATATTATCATTTATGGTGGACCTGTGAGGAGGCTAAAAATGCCCTTTAAAAAAAGAACAGAAAAGAAAGAAGGCGGAGAAGAGATTCCTCTACGTAGGTCAGGATCTCCCTGGAAATGAGAGGGGTGGTCTCTAAATCAGCCTACTTACGCTTGGCTCTCCAGCGGCAATGCAGGATTGACATATTCGCCAAAAGCGACCCCATCCTCTGGGCTCAACCAGCAGGGGGTGCTCTTTCCCTCTAGGCACACGGGAACGTGGTCTTTCGCCGCGGCTGCACCTTGGAGCAGAAGCACATAATGGAATGTGAAAGGTGGAGCGGTGGGAGGCGGCTGCGGGACAAGAGGGAAAGGCAGGATCAGGCCCCGGGGGGTTATGGGAAGGGGCGCATAAGATGGAGATGAAAAAGATAGCCGATGTGCTGAGGATTCGGCAAAAGCAGGAGGAGCAAGGGGGCCTTTACAATTAAGGATTTTTACCCCTTTTGACACATTATATAATTGTGATAGGCGAGGAGGTAGATTTCCCCCCGGAGGGAGGGGTGGAATTCCAAAGGAGCAAGAGGCAGCCCAGATATTTTGTGTGAGGGAAAGAGGGTGAAGACAGTTTCTCCTCAATCGTTCCCAGAGTATATCATAGACAGAGATAGGAGAGTTTACAGGGAGAAGATTCTGCCTATAGGCGTGGCACAATCAAGAACTCAGCTGGGTAAGGATTGTCATGTGCCATACTTGGTTTTGGGTCTGACACATGATGACTGAGGTGTTCTGGGACTTGAAGTCCACACAAAACACACCTTTGTTTAATCAGCTTACTCACCACTGACTTCCAGGGGACAGGACAAAGCAGAAGAGTCCGGAGCGCTGGTACTGGCATTCTGGAGGCCCGGAGGAGCATCTCTGGAGCTGGCGCTTTGGAGAAGGAGGTGTTTCTCAGGTTCCGAGTGGTTAGTTGAGCCATCAAGCTGTCCAACCGGCGGAGGCCACGGCAAGTCTTTGACCCCTTCAATCTCCACTGGGTGAACCATCAAGAGGGGAAAAAAATTAGGAGGAGGACGGAATGGTTGAAGATGTCCAGGGAGCAGGAGGAGACCCCCGGGCTGGGCAGCCTTGCAACTGTGGGTAGGAGGAGACCAGCCACTGAGTCCAATTCTCAGGACCTCTCCCACTCAAAGGAAAGAAAGGTGGAGGGATTCAGATGTAGATTCTGCAGGCTACAGATAATGTGTTTTGCAAATGTGGGGGTGGAGGAAGGGAGGTGAAGGAGGGAATGAACAGATTGGGGGAAGGGTTTTGACCTCCTATTTTATTCCTGCTCTTATCTACACCTAACCAGAGATGGCTCATGAGAGGGAGGGAGGGAGGCGAGAAAGGAGGAGGAGGAGGATTATTCTGACCTAGGCTTCCCCAAAAAGCAGGAGGCAGAGTCCTGGTCCCGACAAAACCCTTTTCATTAAACGAATGTGAATTCCTCTCATTCACATTCAGCCAAGGCCTGGTAAACAGTCTTTCAAAGGAATATTTATAACCACAGACCTTATCTATCTTGGAAAGCTGCCATGGAAATATTGAGCAAGGAAAGATTGGGCACAGAATCTCTGAGATTCACGGACAGATCTTCACACTCCTGAAATGAATCTAATGACTGAACGAACGAATAGTTTCCTGCAAAAGCCCCCTCCCCTTTCGCTCCTCTTTTATGCCTTATGGGAGGGGCCAATCACCTTCCACCTGTGGCTTTACTCCCAAGTCGACCCTGATTTCTGAGTTGTTCTTTTCTTCTGGCAGCTCTGCGCATGGGCACACTGGGAACAGGCTCCAGCTGTTCCTCTGCCTCACTGCTGTCTAGCTCCGTAGGCACCTGATCACTGCCAAACGACCTCGGACCCATCTCTGCCTTCGATGCAGAGTCCATGTCCGAACCTTCCCCAGCCTCCAGGACTGGCCCATGCTCCTCCCCAACCTCCTCACTGTCTGACTCTGATGCCAGCTCCACTGGCTGCTGATGGGCCACAACAAGGAAGAGGAAGAGGAGGAAGAGGAGGAGGAAGAAGAGAAAGAGGAGGAGAAATAAGAGAAAGAGGAGAAAGAAGAGGAGGACGAGGAGGAAGAGAAAGAGGAGGAGGAGGAAGGAGGAAGAGGAGGAGGAAGAGAAAGAGGAGGAAAAAGAAGAGGAGGAGGAAGAAGAGGAGAATGAGGAGGAGGAGAAAGAAGAGGAGGACGAGGAGGAGGAGGAAAAAGAAGAAGAGGAGGACGAGGAGGAAGAGAAAGAGGAGGAGGAGAAAGAAGAAGAGGAGGAGGAAGAGAAAGAGGAGGAGGAGGAAGAAGAGGAGGAAGAAGAGGAGGAAGAGGAGGAGGAAGAGAAAGAGGAGGAGAAAGGAGGAAGAGGAAGAGAAAGAGGAAGAGGGGGAGGAGAAAGAAGAAGGGGAGGAGGAGAGATTTTGCATCTCTGCCAAATGGTGGAGCATCTTATCTTGGTTTACCAGCAAAGACTCTGGAGATCCGCTCCTTCTTCCACTCCCAGGGCTGGTCATACTCCTCTGGAGGCCTCTCGTCATCTTCTGGCAACCACGAGTAGCGGCAGGAGACAGCAGGCTGAGAAGAAACTTGGTCCTCTGGGCCCGATTCATTCTCAGGGGCTTCGTAGGGCGTGTCATACAAGTGCAGAGGCTTCTGAGTGGCCAGTTCCTCCTTGGACCCGTTCTTCTGAACCTCTAAGGTGGCAAAGAGGAGAAGACTTGAAGACTTCCCATGCCTGGATATGCAAGCGTCATGACACCAACTCTCCCCTCCAAGTAGAGTTTCTCCTAGCATCTTAGAAGGACATTCTGCTGTGGAGGAGGAGAGGAGGAGGAGGAATAAGAGGAGGAGGAGGAGGAAGAGAAGGAGGAGGAAGAGAAGGAGGTGGAAGAGGAGGAAGAGGAGGAGGAGGAAGAGAAGGAGGAGGAAGAGGAGGAGGAAGAGGAGGAGGAGGAAGAAGAGGAGGAGGAAGAAGAGGAGGGAGGAGGAGGAAGAGGAGGAAGAGGAAGAGGAGGAAGGAGGAGGAAGAGGAGGAGGAAGAGGAGGAAGAGGAGGAGGAGAAGAGGAGGAGGAAGAAGAGGAGGAAGGAGGAGGAAGAGGAGGAGGAAGAAGAGGAGGAAGGAAGAGAAGGAGGAGGAAGAGAAGGAGGAAGAGAAGGAGGAAGAAGTGGAGGAGGAGGAAGAGGAGGAGGAAGAAGAGGAGGAGGAGGAAGAGGAGGATGAAGAGGAGGAGAAGGAAGAAGAGGAGGAGGAAGAAGAGGAGGAGGAAGAAGAGGAGGAAGGAGGAGGAAGAGGAGGAGGCGGAAGAAGAAGAGGAGGAAGAAGAGGAGGAGGAGGAGAAGGAAGAAGAGGAGGAGGAAGAAGAGGAGGAGGAAGAAGAGGAGGAAGGAGGAGGAAGAGGAGGATGAAGAGGAGGAGGAGAAGGAAGAAGAGGAGGAGGAGGAAGAGGAAGAGGAGGAAGAAGAGGAGGACTGTAGGGTCTTTGGTGCTCTCTGAACTTAGTTGCTTTCTTGCAGACATTCCACGACCCTACTAGGTAACATCATTAGTACTAGAAGGGAGTGGGGTTTCCACTGGGAAGATGGAGGTGGTGGTGGAGGAGGAGGAAGACTGTGGGGTCCTTGGTGCTCTCTGAGCTTGATTTTTTTCTCAACTAGATAACAGCCTCTGTGCACTGATGGTATTACCTCCTTGGGTCATGAGACGCCTGCAACAACACAACCAAGCTCAGAAAGCAGTAAGGACCCCACAGTCCTCTTCCTCCTCCACTCCGGAAAAAACCCACTCCCTTCTAGCACTGATAATGTTACCTCGCAGGGCCCTGAAACGTCTGCAAGAAAGCAACCAACCTCAGAGAGCACCAAGGACCCCATAGTTCCACCCTGAGTGACCCAAATCCTCTTCATCTGCCCATTAAAACACCTCCCTCCTTACCAGCCAGCATCTTCTGAGCTTCGAAGGGCTCCACATATCCGTCATTTTTATCCCGTTGCTGCTCCTCCGTCTGACTGCGAGTGTCTTGCCTTGTGTCGAACGGGTCCGAATAGTCTTGCGGAATAATGGCCATCTGAAAAAGGGGGGAGGCATTTAGCCGTGGGTTCAGCAGTAGCAGGAGAAGACCCACTTTGGCTTGGGAACAAGGAAGAAGGACCCTCCTCCCAGCCAAGATGCCTCCGTGTCTTTAACTCCAGAAACTCTAAATCAGTGTTTCTCAACCTTGGTGACTTGAAGTCCTGTGGACTTCAACTCCCAGAATTCCCCAGCCAGCACAGCTGTGCTGGCTGGGGAATTCTGGGAGTTGAAGTCCACAGGACTTAAAGTCATCAAGGTTGAGAAACACTGATCTAAATTAACAATGTCGGCCTCATACAAAGAGAACTTACATAACATGTTCTACTGTTGGCATCTAGCACCGGCAAGATTGGCAAAAAATCTACCCAAATTTGAGTCCCAGATGTTGTAAATGTAAACATGAACATGGGCTCATACTTTCACATATGGTGGACCTGTCCGGAAGCAAGGAAATATTGGAGTAAAATAAGAATTTGGTTGCAAGAAATAACAGGCCTTCAAATCCCAATTTAAATCGGAGATATTTTTTGCTAGGGATATAATTAAAGGAACATTTACAAAGGAAATCAATTATACCATTATTCATATACTGACAGCCGCAAGAATAGCCAAACTGGAAAATAGATAGCATAATAAGAACCGAGGTGGCGCAGTGGTTAGGGTGCAGTACTGCAGGCCACTTCAGCTGACTGCTATCTGCAGTTCAACGGTTCAAATCTCACTGGCTCAAGGTTGACTCAACCTTCCATCCTTCTGAGGTGGGTGAAATGAGGACCCAGACTGTGGGGGCAATTTGCTGACTCAATTTGCTAAAAATCTGTAAACCGCTTAGAGAATGCTGAAAGCCCTATGAAGCGGTATATAAGTCTAATAAATAAATAAATAAATAAATGCCCTCCGAAAACATGATAATTTAAAAAATAATGGACTGCATGGAAATGGTTCAATTAACTCTCAAACTGCAAGATAAAGAAGAAAAAGAATACTATACATTATGGGGCAAATGGTATCAGTGACTAGAGAATAGGAATAACAAATGAAAGTAGAATATTGATATATGTAAATATTAGGTTATAGGAATTCCAGAAGATCCAATTCGACTTATTGTGTCCTGGCCGTGCTGGAGGATTTCGAGATCTAAGCAAGAAGCAAAGTCGCTAGTCCACCTTGTTCATTCACCAGCAATCTTTAATTAATGCCTAACATGGAGGCAAAATCTATAGCAATATATCTGCTTGTATATTCAAAAGAAAGGCCCCAAAAGCAGCAGCTCTAAAATCTACAAAACCTTAAAAGACCAAAGTGTAGGTAGGGCTTTCTGTCTAAGCAGGGGGTTGGACTAGAAGACCTCCAAGGTCCCTTCCAACTCTGTTATTCTATTCGATGTACAAAACGCTAAAAGAAGGTTGAGCAGTTTGCAACTCCAGGCTGTGCATGTTGTGTGAACACCAGTTCAAGCTACTGGGTGCAAACCCAGCATTTGTTGTTTTAAGGAAGATTTAGCCTCTGAGCCCGTGAGTTTATGGGGTGGTGTTTTGTTTTGTTTTTTTAAGATAAAAGGCTGCCGTTAATTAATTCGTCTATATAAATGCGTGTTTCGACTTTTCTAAAACGTAAACAAAATACCTGTTTAATTTGGGGATTTTTTTTACAGCTTTTTCTTTTTAGCGCCTGTTTAATCGAACTTTTTAAAAAATTTATTGTAAATAAATTTACAATAAATATAATTGATCTTTATTTCGCTTTCCTGAGCTGCCCTAAAAACCCATCACCCACACATGAATTCCAGCCGATACAACCAAACCAGTGGTGAAATTCAAATTTTTTTTTTACTACCGGTTCTGTGGAACGTGGTGCGGTGTGGTGGGAGTGGCAGGGGAAGGATACTGCAAAATCTCCATTCCCAGCCCACTCTGGGGCCAGCCAGAGGTGGCATTTGCCGAATGGCGGTTCTCCGAACTACTCAAAATTTCCGCTACCGGTTCTCCAGAAGCTGTCAGAACCTGCTGGATTTCACCCCTGGTTCAGTTCCCAGAACCTCCTAATTAGAATGGCCATAACGGAGGGAGCCTAGACTCTGAAAGGGAACAGCGAAGTTCCACATAGCTCTATCATTGGTGGGCGTGGAGTGGGTGGTGGGCATGGCTTGGTGGGTATGGCAGGGGAAGGATACTGCAAAATTCCCCATTCTCACCCCACTCTGGGGCCAGCCAGAGGTGGTATTTGCCGGTTCTGCAAACTACTCAAAATTTCCGCTACCGGTTCTCCAGAACCTGCTGGATTTCACCCCTGATCCAAGCCCCCCACACACCTAAGGGCACCATCCCTTTGCCAGCTACCCTGCTTTCTCTCCCCCAACGGGAGGGGCATCAAAGGCAGACTGTGCCCCCCCTCCCAGATGCTTCCCAGGACCAACTCCATAGACCCTCCACCTTTAGCAGTGACCCATGGAGGTTGGAATCCCCCAACAGCCCAGCCAAAAGGAACCAACGCGGATTCCAAACCCACCCACCCACCCCAATTCCCCCCCCCCGCAGCCCTGGAAAGGCGAAGGGCTCTTCTTTCCCTCGCCCACCCCCACCCCACTCTTCCGCGGGAGAAAAAAAGATGGGCGGAGATGCCCAGCCCCCCCCCCACCTCCCGCCGCAAGACCTTGTTCTCCTTCTGGTCCGGCGGGTCTCCCAGCCCGAGGGAGGGGGAGCCCGCCGCCGCCGTCGCCCTCTCCGCTTCCACCCGGATGAGCCTCCGGCGGGGCGAGCGGCAGCGTGGCGGGGCGGCCGGGGGGTCTCCGGAGCCCCCTCCGTAAGGATCCTCGAAGTCGCGCTCGCGTTGCAGGCGGTAGGCGGCCAGCAAGTCCGGCTGCTCGGGACCCGCCGCGTAGTCCGGCTGCGGGGGCTCCGGCTTGGCGCTGCGGAAGAGAAGGCGGTCGCGGAGCCAGCGAGCCATCATGCCGGGCCCCCTCCGAAGACCCCCGGGCCCGCTCCGAGCGCAACGGCCCCCGGGTAGGGGGGGGGGAGCTCAGCCGGCCGGCTCCACCGCCATCCCCGATGCCCGGCCGGCCCGGAGCCCCTCGCCCAGCTACCCACCCACCCACCCAGCCGGCCCGCTCTTGCCCGGCCCGGATGGTCTCTCCCCCAGGCGCCCAACGCCGCCTTTAAACCCGCATCCTCCGCGTCTCTACCTTCCAGATGCTGCGGGACTACAAAGCCCGGCGGCCCCGGGCGGGCGGCTCTTGGTGAGGGATGATGGGAGCTGTAGTTCGCCACTTCGGAGTAGTCTTCCTCCTCCTCCTCCTCCCCCAGCGCCCAGCCTCAGTTCAAGAGCAGGGCGAAGGGCTGCTTGCAAGACGCGGGACCCTGCCAGATGTTGTACCGGCGTGCAGTTCCATGGGGCGCGGCCATTTGGCAGTGGCTGATGGGGATGTTTGAGTCCCAAACTGGTGTCCATCGTGCAGGACTGGTTCGGGCTGAGCGACCCCGAGGGCCGGCGAGCCCTAAGATGCAACGCTAGAATACATTCAATGCAGTTTGTTCCCTTGGGGGGGGGCCTTGAGATTTATGTTGATTGTTTCCTAGTGTGATTCGAGGGCTTAAAAGTAACCTCTGACTATCATTCAGTGTTGGACCTTATGATTCACCACGAATGTATCTTGTCTTTTTATGTACACTGAGAGCATCTGCACCAAAGACAAATTCCTTGTCTTTATTGGCCAATCACACTTGGCCAATAAAGAATTCGGTTCAGTTCGGTTCGGTTCTATTCTATTCTATTCTATTCTATTCTATTCTATTCTATTCTATTCTACAATCATTCCACACACGGAAACGTATGACTATTTTTTATTTCTTTTATTTTTTCTTTCCCCATAATTACTTGCATGGGAATTATTCTTTATACTATTTATGTTGTTTGTAATTGTTGTCATGTGGTTGCACTAGTGAGGCTAAAACCAATTTCATGGTATTTATTTTCTACAATGACAATAAAGGCTATTCTATTCTATTGTATTCTCTTCTATTCCTATTCCTATTTCCATATTCCTATTCTATTTTATTCTATTCCATTCCATTGCTATTGCTATTCTATCCCTATTCCTATTTCCATATTCCTATTCCTATTTCCATATTCCTATTCTATTCTATTCCATTCCATTCTATTCCTATTCCTATTTCCATATTCCTATTCTATTCTATTCTATTCCATTCCATTCCATTCTATTGCTATTGCTATTCCTATTTCCATATTCCTATTCTATTCTATTCTATTCCATTCCATTCCATTCCTATTCCTATTCCTATTTCCATATTCCTATTCTATTCTATTCTATTCCATTCCATTCTATTGCTATTGCTATTGCTATTGCTATTCTATCCCTATTCCTATTTCCATATTCCTATTCCTATTTCCATATTCCTATTCTATTCTATTCCATTCCATTCTATTCCTAATCCTATTCCTATTTCCATATTCCTATTCTATTCCATTCCATTCCATTCCATTCTATTCTATTGCTATTGCTATTCTATTCCTATTTCCATATTCCTATTCTATTCTATTCCATTCCATTCTATTCCTAATCCTATTCCTATTTCCATATTCCTATTCTATTCCATTCCATTCCATTCCATTCTATTCTATTGCTATTGCTATTCTATTCCTATTTCCATATTCCTATTCTATTCTATTCTATTGTATTCTATTCCATTCCATTCCATTCCATTCCATTCTATTCTATTGCTATTGCTATTGCTATTGCTATTGCTATTGCTATTCTTATTCCTATTCCTATTCCTATTTCCATATTCCTATTCTATTCTATTGTATTCTATTCCATTCAATTCCATTCCATTGCTATTGCTATTGCTATTGCTATTCTTATTCCTATTCCTATTCCTATTTCCATAATCCTATTCTATTCTATTCTATTCTATTCTATTCCATTCTATGGGCTTGATGGGTCCCCTGCTTATCTGTGTCTGTTAACCCTTCAATGCACCTTGCATCATATAAATACAGCAACATATTATATTACGTGCGGATTTGTTGAAAGTGCCAATAAAAAAAAAGATCTGTTTAATTTTATCGAACATTTACATTTTTATTCCTGTGAGTAATTGTCGTAGGGGACCCAGTACACTGCCTTTCTTTTAGAGAGGGGAGGGCATAATGCTGTTTTTTTTAGAGCAAATGTTTTTTTTTTAATTTTTATGTTTTCAATATTTTTATTCATAAACATTTTGAATACAGTATGGTCAGGGATACCATTTACAAAAAAAGAAAGAAGAAGAACCAGAGAAAATACAGTAATAAACATTAACACAAGTACTAATGCTGTTAAGATAGCCCCGTGCATTGGAGTAACGTGTGAACCAGCGATAGAGAAGGTAGGAGGCGTGTTTGGGATCATCATGTACGCCCCCTGGAGGCAGGTTTATGAAAAAGTAACAGGCTGATAGACTCTACCTGGAGTGAAGCTCGACTACATTAGTCCGGAATTTGGTACAGGGTCTCCTGCTTGGGCGGCGGGTTGGACTAGAAGACCTTTAAGGTCCCCCTCCCAACTCTTCCAAATAAACATTCAGAAGCAATTCACTCCGAATCTAGAACCGGATTCCTGCCGGATCCCAAGCTCCCTTTCCGACCCGTTGCGCTGCATTTTGCAAGAGCCCATTTCTTTTCCTTTACTGCCGAATAATTTCAAAATAATTTCAAAAGTACCTTGTTATTAAATGTTGGAAATCCGAATTTAGAAAAAAAAAGGGAGCGCGCCCTTGCCGTGACTCGGATTCGAACCGAGGTTGCTGCGGCCACAACGCAGAGTACTAACCACTATACGATCACGGCGAGCCACCCAGGCGCTGGGGAGAGAGCTTGGCAACCACCTTCTTCATTTCTGCGGTCCCTGACGTCATCGCTTCTTCGAATGGGGATTCCTGCCTGTCTCGCACAGCGCCACCTTTGGTGAGTAGGCTGCAGAACAAGAAGGAAGGAACTAAACTGAATTTTTTGGACAATAGATAATTTGCAGTACTTTTAAACAGTACGGCGGAGTCCCGAAGCCCCATTTAGGGATGCTTTGCCTCTTTCCATCCCTGTAATGATTTTCCCCTCCTACAACTTTAAGAATTTTGCATGCTTGGCTTTGCATTTGGCTGCCACAAAGAAGAGGGGGACAACCTATTCTCCAAAGCCCCTGAGGGCAGGACAAGAAGCAATGGGTGGAAACTAATCAAGGAGGGAAGCAACCTAGAACTAAGGAGAAATTTCCTTTCAATCGGAACAATTAAGCAGTGGAACGACCTGCCTCCAGAAGTTGTGGGTGCTCCAACACTGGAAATGTTTAAGAAAACATTGGACAACCATTTGTCTGAAATGGTATTGGGTTTCCTGCTTGGGCAAGGGGTTGGACTAGACGACCTTTAAGGTCCCTTCCAACTTTGTTATTATGTTATTTCTAACCCATGGCTAAAGTTTAAGACACTTTGCTCAGGATGGAAACACACATTCCACCTCATGTTACATACACATTCCTCTTCATTGTCACTTATTGTATCTACAATAGTCTCAGATGAGCTCCTATCGCAAAGAATTTAGCTGTACTTGTAAATATTTACTTTGTGCAGCTTGGTGGGTTGTGGTGTGTTGCAAATTGCACATACACATACAGATAGATAGATAGATAGATAGATAGATAGATAGATAGATAGATAGATAGATAGATAGATAGACAGACAGACAGACAGACAGACACACACACACACACACACTCATACATACATACATACATACATACATACATACATACATACATACATACATACATATATACATATTCTGACAAGCGAAGTCCATGGAGAAGCCAGTTTCACTGGACAACCAGGCTACCAAATTAACATTACAGCCAGGGATTCACTTAACAACGATGGCAAGAAAGGTCGTCAAATGGGACAAAGCTCACTTAACTGTCTCGTTTCAACGCCTACCCTCAAAACGACACTATAAAGCATTGCACACCAGAACAACTAGACACAAGAACAGTTCTCCCCCCGAATGCCATCACTCTGCTAAACAAATAATTCCCTCAACACTGTCAAACTATTTACCAAGTCTGCATTACTATTAATCTTCTCATCGTTCCTATCGCCCATCTCCTCCCATTTATGACTGCAGGACTGTAACTTTCTTGCTTGTATCCTCTAATTTATATTGATATTGATTGTTTCCTGATTGCTTACTTGTACCTTATGACTATCATTAAGTGTTGTACCTTATGATTTGTGATGAATGTGTCTTTCGTCACTGAGAGCCTGTGCACCAAAGACAAATTCCTTGTGTGTCCAATCACACTTGGCCAATAATGAATTCTATTCTATTCTATTCTATTCTATTCTATTCTATTCTATTCTATTCTATTCCACTCCACTCCACTCCACTCCACTCCACTCTACTTTATTCTAGATTTCTATTCTATTCTACATTCTATTGATATTGATTCTTCACAAATGTATCTTGTCTTTTTATGTTCACTGAGAGCATCTGCACCAAAGACAAATTCCTTGTGTGTCCAACCACACTTGGCCAATAAAGAATTCTATTCTATTCTATTCTATTCCACTCCACTCCACTCCACTCCACTCCATTCCAATCCAATCCAATCCACTCTACTCTACTTTATTCTAGATTTCTATTCTAATCTACATTCTATTGATATTGATTGTTTTCTGATCGCTATTCTATTGTTTAACAAAAGATATTTGGGGCTTCGTTGTGGCCCTAGGTTTGAGAACTGCCTGTACCGATCTGAAGGTACAAGGTTGGGTTGTGAAATTGATTAAGAAACCTTTTTTTTTATCTGGGTGGCACCCGAGTGTAAAGTCTATCAGACATTATGGTGCCTAAAATTGATATGGGTAAGTCAATTCCCTCGTAATTGGACTCCTGGGTTGTATTTCTGGGATCTAGTTGTTATCTCCACTGTCCAAAGTTGATGGTTATGCGGTTGGCACCTACAACATGCAAATAAAATTTTGCAAGGAAGTTTTGCCACACTGTTTTCTCCTTGAACAATTATTGAGAAGCATAAAGGTCATTCTTTGGCGTCTGATTGCATGTTTGTGTCCTTATCATTTTCTCGTATGCCTTTGATGTAGTAATTTTTGCAAGCCAATGTGCAATTTTTGTTTATTCTTGGATTTGTCACAGCTGCTGAGAACACATAAACATTAGATATTAGAGTACTACGATAATAAATCTATGACTCATCATCATAAAAGTAAGAATGGGCACAGTTAAAGGAAGAACGGAAGAAAATTAAAGCTAATCTTAAGGACTAGGGGAAAAAAGAAAGGGGAAAAAAAGGGGGGGAAAAACACGTTTTGCAATCAAATTCACCTCTAATGGTATAAAAAGCTTCAAAAAGAAAAAGGATCTCCCCCTAAAACCTGAAAAGCCAATGAATTCTGGTAAGAATAGACAGCAGTGTGCCAAAAATGTCTGACTTTCCCTACTCTGAGAGTAGAAGAAATGGTTGAATGAATTGAAAGAACTCCGGCGTGTTTCTTGAAGAGAAAATTTGTAGAGTTGATTTTGGTGAGCATGGAAGGACCATTAAAGGAGGAAGGAAGGAAGGAAGGAAGGAAGGAAGGAAGGAAGGAAGGAAGGAAGGAAGGAAGGAAGGAAGGAAGGAAGGAATCATCAAAGAGGAGGTGGTTCAGAAATAATTACACAGACCTGAGATGGGGAAAGAGCAAGAAAGAAACTTGAACGAACCTCGCCTTGATTCTCCTTAATATAAGATTCATCAGGGAGTCATATGGAGATTCTCAATCATGCAGGTCATGGCTACCCCGAAGGTGCTTTTCCAAAAAGGCAACTGGACTTTTTTGCTTTTTCCTTGCCAACGTTTTGCTCCGCAGCCAATAAATTTCTTTAGTTCCTGAAGAACTGAAGAAGCTTCTTAGATGAGAAGCAAAACGTTTTTAAGGGGGGGGAAAAACAAGAAAGTTCAGTTGCCTTTTGGAAAAGCACCTTCGGAACATGCATCTGGGAGAAATTTCAAGATTAACCATCAGCATGGATGCTCCAACACTGGAGGTTTTAAAGAAAAGATTGGACAGTCGTTGTCTGAAACGTTACAGTGCCTTCAGCTTGAGAAAGGGGTTGGAGTAGAAGACTTCTAAGGTCCTCTTCAACTCTGTTATTCTGTTCTGTTCTGGGAACATTTTTTTCTTTGTTTCCTTAATGACGTGGTTCCTTCTTTTTTTTAATAGAATTTATTTTTATTTTCAAAACAAACACAACACATAAAATCTTCCTTCTTTACATACTGTAGAAAGTGTATCAGTTGGTTACAAAAGGTTTTCGTGCATCCCTTCCACAGTCATCAAGCATAATTCATATTAACTCAAGTATTTTAACTCAAATATTTATACATGTTACCCTTATACCTCCATTTTTATTTGACTGTAATTATTTAAACGTCCTTCATCATAAAATATACCAAGATTTAATACATAACCACATACTGGCATTTCATTTAATATTTCTAAAATCCTCCAATAACACTGAATCCTTATGTCCTATTCTAGCTAAACATCCATAATATTTAATAACAAACTTTTCTAATCCTCTTTTCCAAATCACTGTTGGCAATTTTCATCTAGTTTCCTTATATTATACACATACATACATACATACATACATACATACATACATACATACATTGTCATCATTATCCCTCCTTTATTTGACTATATCCTGTATCGTAACATTTTCCCCCTAATAATCAAAACTTAACTGTATTTAACTTAATTCTTTTTTATTAACCTTTGTATATAATCCAAAAGGATTTCTAAACTTCCTTTCATGGGTACCATTCAATATTCATATCCAATTATTACTTATCATAACACTACACATTGTATACATTATTATCATTATCAATTATTTCTTTAACTATATCTGTTATCAACGTGGTTCCTTCTTGTCTATCTCCCTTTCTTATCTGTAGAGTAGATTCCTGTCTTTTCTCGTCTTCAGGCATGGCAATTTCAACCCAAACTTTGTGAATGAATTGTCCATTGTTGTAGATCCATCCTGGGCTTTTCTGGGCTTTATTTCACCCAGGCAAAATTTATTTTGCCTTCTGATTGTTTTCAAACTATCTGAGAGTTGAACAGTTTAATGTGTAACTAATCACCAGAGCAATCTCAAAGTTGTTGTTAAACCATCAGCATGTTTTACGCTACCTGGAGTACAAGGAACTGTCCTTGCTGAGCACATGATCTAAAATTATGGGATTGTGGTGGTTTGGTGACCATAATTAAAATGAGGCCAGATCTGACTGCAATGGGGTATTGCCAAAATGGTGTTCCTAATAAATGACTGGATTTCTTTTGAAACTTGGCTCGAGGCTCATGAATTAATTAGGGCATTTTTTTCGGAAACCTGACAGATGATTTACAGGGTTTTCTGTTTTTTAAGGAGATCCAGGCATTGCAAGGACTACTGGGATTCCACTTTATTGTTATAGCTTATAATAATTAGAACCTCGAAACCCTGCCAAAGTCTACTTCTATTCCTTCTTCTATCAAATAAAATCAAGGCAGGGTTATTTTTCTTTTCTTTTTCTTGCTTTCCAGGTACCGAGGTGATCTTGGAAAGAAAAGATCAAGGGGATTTTTGCATTTCTCTACAAGGGTTACACCGAAGGCTCTGCTCAAAAGATGACTTGAAGAAGCTATAGAGAGTGAAAAGGCTGACATCCATTCTAGCCCTTCTCTGCTCCTGACCCTAACTTGGATGCGTCGTTGGCATTTAATCCTAAGTAGCCTTTTCTGCTTCTACCTGTTCTGTGTTTAAGGAGTACAGTCCCTTTGCAGTCTAAAACCAGGTGTGTTTCATATCTGAAGGACATCAAGAGGACCTCAGGAGGACTAAGAAGCCTCCAGCAAGCCCTCCGGCAGATTCTTTCTGCAATCTGCTATGTCCTCATCACCCCATTCCTTGTAGTTGTTGGAAAATGGATTTTGACTTTGATTGCATTGGAATCTTTCTTCTCAGTTCCCAAGGGGAGAAAATGAAATTCTTCCTGGAAATAGGTAGGTAGAAATAGTGGGATGCTGAAAGATGGGTGGGAATGGGGAGGAGTAGGGCTTTTTTTAATGGGCTAATTAATCTATCTCCAGATCTTTGGACTATGCAGCTACTTAAGTTAATTGATTACTGATTTATGATCCGGTCTTAAGGATAACTAAAGGACTTCATCTTGGTTCTGAGGGTAAGCTGCAAGAGACTGATTTCGCTGGGAGTTATTTACCATGGATATGGGTAGGATTACTGTCGGGAAAAGAACGAGACCCACTAAAGAGGGATTAAGGAACAACTGTTTCCCCTAGGCGAAGGAGCCAGATAGCAAAAACTGTGGGGCCAGCTTGTGACCACCCCCTTTTTTTTTCCCCAGTTCAAAAGTTTTATTTTCTTTTAAAACAAACATTTCATCATTCCTCAATCAGTGAGACATCGGAGTACAATTTTTGTGTGTGTCAAAATAGTTCTAGTTTACCACCAAATTCTTGTCTAGCCTAATGTATACCCCTCCCTCCCCCCCCAACCCCCCTCCTCCTCCCCCCCCCAACTTCCCAGAACCCGTACACGGTATGGATTTTTAACAAAGACAGTCTAAAATCTATTGAGAAAAAAGAAATAAAGAAATTAATGACATCTCTGCATTGATCTTACCTTCTTCTTGCTGAGCTAACTTTAAACAATTTAAATCATTTCTGATCTTAAGCATAGGCTAACTGGAATTTCTTGGTCCCGTATTTATTTTGTATATAGTCAATCCATTTTTTCCAGTCTTGTTTATAGCTCTCATTTGAGTGATATGCACGCCCCTTTTAAGGACATCTTAGGAATGGGGTGAGGTCTACGGTAGACAGTTTAAGGTTTGAGGATGTAACAACAGAGTTGGGTAGAGCATTCCAGGCGTTGATTACTCTGTTGCTGAAGTCGTATTTTCTGCAATCGAGCTTGGAGCGGTTTACCTTGAGTTTGTATCTATTGTTTGCCTGAGTATTATTGTGGTTGAAGCTGAAGAAGTCTTGATAGGTAAGACGTTGTAGCAGACAATTTTGCCTACTATGCTTAGACTGGACCGCAGGGAGAACAGTTCCAGATTGTCCAAGCCCAAAATTATTCTATTGTGAGTAGAGGAGTGGAGTACTCTTCTCGTGAAATACTTCTGGACCTACTCAATTGTATTAATGTTTGATATATTCAATGTGGATTCCAGGCAGACGAGCTGTATTCGAGAATTGGTCTGGCAAAGGTTTTGTATGCCCTAATTAGCAGTAGAATGTTACCGGAGAAGAAGCTTCACAAAATTAGGGTGACAACTCTTAATGTCTTTTTACAGTGAGATCTAGGGATCTCATCATTTGAGATGAGTACTCCTAGGTCCTTGAAAGAGTGAGGGTCATCTACGTGATCGTTTCCACCCAACTTGTATTTGGTGTTCTGATTTTTATTGTCAATGTGCAGGACAGAGCCTTTTTTAGTTGAAAATAAATACTCGGCAAGCTGACAATGGATCTTGTCTTCCAGAACAGGCCAAGGTGGAGGTAGCAGCTTCAGAACCCCAAGACAATGGACAAAGTCAAGATTTCACCTAAAAACAATCATAAGGGCTTGGCAAATCCAACATTTGAGGCCATGGTAAGTTTTTATTCCTCTTCTTAGCTTTGTCCTTCATACTTTCCCTAAAGTTGGTGAACGGGGTCTGTGTTTTTGGCAGGAATCAGAGAGAAATGGAATGGGGGAAGTCAAGATTTCACCTAAAAACAGTCATAAGGGCTTGGCGAACCCAACATTTGAGCTTATGGTAAGTTTTTCTTCTCCTCCTTAACTTTGTCTTTCACACTTTCTGCAAAGATGCTAATGGTGTCTGTGTTTTTGGCAGGAATCAGAGACAAATGGGAAGGAAGCACCATCTCTTGGGGAAGAAAATCCTGTCCAGGACAGTCATTTTGGGAGGTACTAAATATGGACTACCAAGGAAATGTGTTGTTTCAGCTGGAGAATCAACTGTTGTTTAAAACTAGTAGATCCCCAGATGTTCCCCTTCTTAGATGTTTTGTGTGAGCCCCTGTAGATTGGCAGCCTCAATCCGAGCTCCCAGTTTGTCTTTTCATCCCAACTTGTGCAAGGAAGGAAGAATAATTACCTCTCAGAAATGCCACAGAAATATGATAGCTCCTTTGGATATTGCTTGATATTATTGCTATTGTTTGTATGCTGCTCCATTTCCAGAAACTCAGAGCCGTTTATTGTACTAACGTAGTGAGATTTTTAAAAAAGAAGAATGAAGTCATGGGATTAATCAAGGTGATGTGGTCCCATATGGAAAAAGAGCCTGATTTTACTCATCCTTGAAGGTCTTTGGGGAAAGATCTTCAAGGATGAGTATCAGATCGTTAGTATTTCTTATATTATTATTACAACACTCTGATGCTAAGGAGTTAGACGTTCTACTCTCCCTCCCCACCTGAAAAGAACTCTGTTCCAACTGCCACTCGGATGTGGGCGTGGCCAATGCGCAACTCATCCAGCTGGGAGTTTAGACATTCTATTCCCCCTCCCAACCTAAAAAATGCTCTGATGCTAAGACTGAAGAAGAGAAGTGGATAAGATAGGAGAGGAGAGGCTTAATTTTCAAGCTATAAGTGTCAATTTATCAACCCCGATCACCAAGTTTCGTAGCACCGCATGGGTATCCAGCTAGTCTAATCATAAATATCCAAAATGGGGCTCCACAAAATGATGTATAGGATCCCTTCCAGATGTTCTGTAACGTTGATTTTCTTGACGTGCCTTTCAGCAGGCTCAAGAACGTGACCCGGCCTTTCTCTAAAGCAAAGAGATTCTGCAAGGCTCATCGTAAATTATTCCACCAGGTATTCTTAGGCATCTTAATCGCAGGTAAGTCTTTCACTCTCCGGGCCGCAAGTGGTGACCACAGGACCCCGGGCAGTTGCAACTGTTATAAGTACATGTCAGTTGCCAAGTGCCTGGATTTTGATGGCATGACCGTGGAGATCCCACCATGGCTGTAAGTGCAAGAATCGCTTGTAAGTCCCTTTTTTTCCCAGTGGCGTCGTAATTTTGAATGGGTCACTAAATAAATGGTCATAAAGAGGGGACTCCCAGTATTTCAGCCAGTGCTGGAACTTCTGCCCCAAACCTTTGTGAATGGCACTAGTCTAAATGAACTGTATGCATCAGCTGTGCCTAATTTGCGGTGGTTTCTGAAGACTTAAGACCTTGGCAGTTCAATGCTTTGAGGTCTTGATGTTCAATGCCTTGAACCTTGGTGGCACAGTGGCCGTCCCCAGTGTTCAGAATGCAGCATTGCAGGCTAACTCTGCCCACTGCCAGCAGTTCGATCCTGACTGGCTCAAGGTTGACTCAGCCTTCCATCTTCCCGAGGTGGGTAAAATGAGGACCCAGATTGTTGGGGGCAAGAGGCTGACTCTTTAAACCACTCAGAGAGGCCTGCAAAGCACTGGGAAACAGCATATAAATCTATGGGCTATTACTAGTCATCCTTCCTTTCTTCCTTCCTTCCTTCCTTCCTTCCTTCCCTCTTCACCTACTCACTCACTCACTCCCCTTCCCAGTGTTTAGAATGCAGTATTGCAAGCTAATTCTGCTGACTGCCAATTGCCAGCAGTTTGAATCTCACCAGGCTCAAGGTTGACTCAGCCTTTCATCCTTCCGAGGTGGGTAAAATGAGGACCCGGATTGTTGGGGGCAAGAGGCTGACACTGTAAGACCACTTAAGAGAGATTCCTTCCTTCCTTCCTTCCTTCCTTCCTTCCTTCCTTCCTTCCTTCCTTCCTTCCTTCCTTCCTTCCTTCCTTCCTTCCTTCCTTCTCAGTGGTTAGAATGCAGTATTGCAGGCTAACTCTGCCCACTGCCAGCAGTTCGATCCTGACTGGCTCAAGGTTGATTTAGCCTTCCATCCTTCCGTGGTCTGTCAAATGAGGACCCAGATTGTTGGGGGCAAGAGGCTGACTTTGCAAACAGCTTAGAGAGGGCTGTAAAACACTGTGAAGTGGTATATACGTGGCATTGCTATTCTCATTTTAGGCTACCTGGCCTACTTCATTGCTGCTTGTTATCTGGACTACCAGCGAGCTTTGGCCCTGATCGTTTTGACAAGCCTGGCTGTTGCTTTCCTGGCATATAGTTTAGTCAAAAAATATTTGGGAGCCAAGATTATCCAGATGTTGAGCCCCTGCAGCAAATGCTGTCAGAAGGCCTGGCGGTGGCTGAAATGGTAAGGCTGTACAGATCAGTTTTATGGACAGGATTTTTTCAAGAAACCATGGTGAGCCAATCTTCATTTTGCTTCTTTAAATACTAGAGCATTTCTAGAGCATCTAGAGCATATAGAGCATATAGAAATAGCATTTCCAGAGAATCTCTAGAGCATTTCTAAAGCATCTCTAGAGCATCTCTAGAGAATCTCTAGAGAATTTCTAGAGCATTGAGCTGATGGTTGGATTGGATGACCCTAAGGGTGAGCTTGCATCTTATAACTCCATGATCATGGAGGAATAAATACAATGCAATGCAATGCAGACACAACACAACACAACACAATGAAAGAAGTAATATAAGTGATGGAACATAAAGATAATACAACTGATTTTTTTTAAAAAAGGCTAAAAAAAATTGGATTCTGCCCTAGGATCCTTAGCCAGGCAAGTAAAATATAAATATTCTAGCACAGAATCAGTGGTGGGATTCAGCCAGTTCGCACCTATTGGGGAGAACCGGTTGTTAACTTTCTAAGCAGTTCAGAGAACCAGTTGTTGGAAGAAATTTCCCTTTGTTTTTTTCCACTTTGCAGGGCTAAACCTGTAAGGAAGGCAGGAAGGAAACATTCTGGTGTTGTTTCTAGCCTCATCTTTATTGCCCTGCTTACAGAAACTGCCTCTCCGGTTAACCCTTATTACCATTGTAACAGCTAAGGTGAAACGCCCATCGGCATGCCTACCTAGCTGGTCGTTAGGACAGAGAACCGGTTGTTAAATTACTTGAATCCCCCCACTGCACAGAATGTAAATACCAACATTGTGGAAAGTAAGAGGGGATAAATTAAGTATTGCAATAAGGACTTTTCTTATATCTTTTGCCCCCCTCTCCCCATTGTTTTCCCCCAGAGGCTTATCAAGAATGTATATTTAACAAAGTGGCTTATGGTGGATGTATGTTTAATCGCGCCAAGTACATATTATTCTGCTTCCCCTGTAATTTTCTAGGATTTTGTGCGCCCTTCTTCTGATTGCTTTGATCACATGGCTGGTTCTGGACGTGTCCCAAAGGAAGGAGCAGCTGATTTCATTGGGTGGCTACTGTGTGCTGGTCTTCTTGTTATTTCTCGTCTCCAAGCATCACATGGCTGTAAGCACCATCATTTCTGTTTTTTTTTAGTTTAGCACCTTAAGTCTAACCAAGATTCAATATAACAGGCTTCGTCTTTTGGTACTGCTTTTCATTCACTCAACCTCCAGTCGCACTTCTCAGAGCAGTCCAGTGGTGAGATTCAAATAATTTAACAACCGGTTCTCTGCCCTAATGACCATCTGGGTAGGAGGGGCTCAGTGGTCATGTGACTGGGTGGGCGTGGCCAACTCAAGGTCACTCAGGTCGATGGGTGCTTTGCCTTAGCTGTTACAATGTAATCAGGGTTAACCAGAGAGGCAGTTTCCGTAAGCAGGTCAATAAAGATTAGGCTAGAAACAACACCAGAATGTTTCCTTCCTTCCTGCCTTCCTTACAGGATTAGCTCTGTAAAGTGGAAAGAAACAAAAGGGGATTTCTTCCAACAACCAGTTCTCTGAACTACTTAGAAAGTTAACAACCGGTTCTCCCGAATAGATGCGATCTGGCTGAATCCCACCACTGGAGCAGTCTGTAAATTCTCCATGATGTTGGCTTAGGGCAGTGGTGAAATTCAAATTTTTTTACTACCAGTGCTGTGGACATGGCTTGGTGGGTGTGGTGCGGCTTGGTGGGTGTGGCTTGGTGGGTGTGGTAGGGGAAGGATACTGCAAAATCTCCATTCCCACCTCACTCCGAGGCCAGCCAGAGGTGGCATTTGCCGGTTCTCTAAACAACTCAAAATTTCCGCTACCGGTTCTCCGAACTACTCAAAACGTCCGCTACTGGTTCTCCAGGAACTGTCAGAACCTGCTGGATTTCACCCCTGGCTTAGGGAGAAGTCACTTGTTCATTGAAGACAGCCAATTGTTCCTCCAACACAAGTGATGTCAAGGTGGCCACACCAGAGGTGGTATTCAGCCAGTTTTGACCAGTTCTGAAGAATCAGCAGTGGAAATTTTGAGCAGTTTGGACAACCCGCAAATAGGCTGGCCCCGCCCCTGTTCCTTCCTAGCCTCCCAGCTGATCTACTTTTGTTGCCCTGAACAGGAGAATGGAGCTGGAAAGCAAGTTAGTGGGATGGGGAGAAAATGGGGATTTTGCAGTAACCTTCCCCTGCCACGCCTACAAAGCCACACCATGCCCACAAAGCCACACTCACAGAACCCGCAAATAGGCTGGCCCCGCCCCTGTTCCTTCCTAGCCTCCCAGCTGATCTTCTTTTGTTGCCCTGAACAGGAGAATGGAGCTGGAAAGCAAGTTAGTGGGATGGGGAGAAAATGGGGATTTTGCAGTAACCTTCCCCTGCCACGCCTACAAAGCCACACCATGCCCACAAAGCCACACTCACAGAACCGGTAGTAAAAAATTTTGAATCCGACCACCGGGCCATGCCCACCTTGGCTATGGCCACCTGCCCCCCCCCAAGGCCCACACAACCCTTATGCGCCCATGAATGAAATTGAGTTTGACACCCTTGGTCTAGAAGATGTTCACCAAATGTCCTTGGTTGCAGGTATCCTGGAGAGCTGTGTCGTGGGGTCTTGGTCTACAATTTGTCCTTGGACTCTTCATCATCCGAACTGAACCTGGATTTCAGGCTTTCCAATGGCTGGGCAATCAGATTCAGGTTTGAGTAGAATAATGTTTGAAGATGTTACGTGATACCCCTTGTTCCTCCGGCACAAAATCTCTCCTTACAAGTCACATGTCCACTAGCTTCAGTTCCGAAAGATCCTATTGGAGCCATTAGTCAAATCAACTCTTTTGATTTGACCCAAGACAATGCCCAGCATATGACGGTGAGATCTAGTGGGGTAGGAGAAGATTTAGACAGGTTCTCAAGCAGCAACGATTTTGAGTGATTATTGTGATTGTCATTGAATTCGTACTCACGCTTCTGTAGATCAAAAGGCTGCTAAAATGATCAGGGATCCTTCGTGTTGAATCACAGGTGTGCCATATTTTTTTTTAAAAAATGAACACGACTCTATTTCCAAATGTTTATTTATTTATTTAGTTTGCCGAACTTGTACGAGATAACATGTAGAAGTATAAACACGGACACGAACACAGGAAATGGGTATGAATAAATGGGGACAGTAGGACAGGGACGGTAGACACGCTGGTGCGCTTATGCACGCCCCCTTTACGGACCTCTTAGGAATGGGGTGAGGTCCACGGTAGACAGTTTGAGGTTGAAGCTGTGGGGGTTTGAGGATGTAACAACGGAGTCAGGTAGAGCATTCCAGGCGTTGACCACTCTGTGGCTGAAGTCGTATTTTCTGCAATCGAGTTTGGAGCAATTTACCTTGAGTTTGTATCGATCGTTTGCCCCGTGTATTATTGCGGTTGAAGCTGAAGTAGCCATTGACAGGTAGGACATTGTAGCAGACAATTTTGTGTACTATGCTTAGGTCAGACTTTATCGGTGTAGTTCTGGATTGTCCAAGCCCAAAATTTCAAGCCTGGTGGCATAAGGGATTCTGTTGTGAGCAGAGGAGTGGAGGACTCTGGAGTCGCTCAATCGTATTAATGTCCGATATACAGTGTGGATTCCAGGCAGACGAGCTGTATTCGAGGATTGGTCTGGCAAAGGTTTTGTATGCCCTTGTTTGCAGTACAATGTACCTTCTAATATTGTTCCCCTTACAGGCATTCCTCAACTATACCACAGCTGGATCCGGTTTTGTCTTTGGGGAGAAACTGATTCAAGAAAGTTTTGCTTTTCAGGTGAACGTAGATAAACCTATTCTCCCTCTCCTCCTCTTCCTGGCCCCCATTTTCTCTTGAAGGTCTTAAAAAATGGCTTCACAGCTGCCTCGCCCAGGTCTTTGGTTCTTCAGTAAATGTGTTTTTATTTTTCCATTTTCATTTCGTACAGTCACATATATACTGTGCATAACCGGGGCCATATAACATTAAACAATAAACACAGCCATTCCTCTTGTCAACAATACCCCCCAAAATACAAACCCAATGTACCACTTCGACCCTCCATACACCCTTTCTTTCGCCCCCTCTCCAACTTCCCTTTTTCCCTCCAACATTCCCCTCTACCCTACTTCCCCTCCCCCTCTACCACTCCTCTCTCCCAGTACACTCCCTCCCTTCCTTCTCACCCTCCCTCCCGTCCTCTCTCCCACCCTCTCTACCCCTCTTTCTTCTATCCCTCTACTCCTCCCTTCGGTGTATTTCTACTATCTATTAATACAGGGCGGGGCATAACCTTTTCCTAGGGGGTCACAGCAACACTTGTAATAACAACACAAATAATTCATACACCATTCAAAAGCCCATCAAAAACTGAGTTTATTGACACGATTTAATAGTCAGTATGACCACCATTAGCCCTTCGAACAGCATTCAAACGAGGTGGATAAGAACACAACAAATCTTCAAACAGTTCCGTTCGATTTTCCAGATTTTTCAACACAGTTTCCAAATTCATTCTCAAAGTTTCAACCGAATATCGATTTTGACCTTGCTCCTGAATCATCAGAGCTTCCACTTCATCCTTAATTATGGCCCCAATGTTCTCTGCCGGATTGAGATCTGGCGAATTTCCCGGCCAGACGTCATTGCCCCAAAATTCGACATTGTTTTCGCGAGCCTCTCGAAAGGCAATGCATTTTATTCTGTCAATGATCCTTTGTTCTTCCGAATTGAATTTTCCAGCCATTCTTAAAGCAAATTTAACATTTAATAGCTCATTCAATTCAGTTTTTTATGGGCTTTAAAATGAGGTGTCGCGGAAGTTGTAAACTGCTGTCAATCTTGCTGTGACCCCCTAGGAAAAGGTTATGCCCCGCCCTGTATATTCAGCTTGTCCTATTTTTACAGTGAAATTAAAGAGCAACAGTATACAAGTGCAATCGTGTTACTATAAAATCTAACACATACTATATATCCCCCCTCCCCCCTAACACCCAACACCCCACAGGTCTTTGGTTCTTTATGCTTGGGTGAAGGATGAAGTGGGAAGCCTTGGCTGGTCCATTCTGTATCCTTGCCTCTATCCACTGCTGTCTGCTTCTGTCAACTAGGGAGTAACATCATACTCAAAGCTCCTCTAAACTGGATGAACACCTGGTCTGTTCAGGGAACCCCGTCTTTTACTAGGAGCCTAGGTTTTTTCTAGGCTTCAAACTCCACAAGAACCATATGACTTCTGTATACGAGGGTGTGGTGATGCTTTCCTCCAATTATCCTTCATTATTAATCATATTGGTTAGGGTTGGTGGGAGCTATCATTCAGCAACATCTGGAAAGCTGCAGTTGCCCTGTGCTAAAGAGGCATGCTGTTCTCTTCTGTCTCCAGGCCCTGCCTATTGTTATCTTCTTCAGTTGTGTGATGTCCATCCTCTACTACTTGGGAGTCATGCAGTTTATAATCCTGAAGGTAACGCTGAGTTTTAGGATTCCAAGAGTAAGCTTATAATTTTCCTAATAGAGCTAAGACAGTATAAGAGCCGAGGTGGCGCAGTGGTTAGAGTGCAGCACTGCAGGCTACTTCAGCTGACTGCAGTTCTGCAGTTCGGCAATTCAAATCTCACCGGCTCAAAGGTTGACTCAGCCTTCCATCCTTCCGAGGTGGGTAAAATGAGGACCCAGATTGTTGGGGGCAATATGCTGACTCTATAAACTGCTTAGAGATGGCTGAAAGCCCTATGAAGCGGTATATAAGTCTAACTGCTATTGCTATTGCTATTGCTATATAGATCATACACATATACCATACAGTACATCTGGTCATAAGGCTAGATGTAGGGCCTTAGTGTATGGCCAAGAAACATTATAAGGTACCCAAAGATAGTAATATTAATTCTTCCGCTATTAGAAAGTACTAATACAGTGTTTCTCAACCTTGGGGACTTTAAGTCCTGTGGACTTCAACTCCCAGAATTCCCCAGCCAGCTATGCTGGCTGGGGGATTCTGGGAGTTGAGGTCCACAGGACTTAAAGTCCCCAAGGTTGAGAAACACTGTACTAATAGAAGGGAACATGGTGGCCCAGTGACTAAGACGCTGAGATTGTTGACGAGAAAGGTCAGCAGTTTGGTGGTTCGAATCCCTAGCATCATGTAACGGAGTGAGCTCCCGTTACTTATCCCAGCTTCTGCCAACCTAGCAGTTCAAAAGTATGTAAAAAGGCAAGTAGACAAATAGGAGCCATCTTTGTTGGGAAGGTAACAGGGTTCCGTGCTAACTGCGTGCGCCTTCGGCATTTAGTCATGCAGGCCACATCACCACGGAGAGGTCTTGGGACAGCACTGGCTCCGGTTTAGAAATGGAGATGAGCACCGCCCCCCTAGAGTTGGGAATGACTAGCACATATGTGCGAGGGGAAACTTTACCTTTAATAGAAAGGACACAACATGATAATTTACAAGGAAAGGGGTATGATGAAGTAGACAGTGCAAAACAATGGGGGTATCAGAGATTGAAAGAGGGAGGGAGGGAGGGAGAGAGAGAGAGGGAGAGAGAGAGAGAGAGAGAGAGAGAGAGAGAGAGAGAGAGAGAGAGAGAGAGAGAGAGAGATGGAAGATGCTCCCTCAAAATGAACATCAGGGAGTCTTTGTGGATGAGAAGAGAGCACCACAAGATGTGGACAGCACAGGAGGTGGGGTTAATTCCATTAACTGTGACATCTGTCCTGGCTGTGGACTTCATTGCAAGTAGACCCCACCGCTCCATCTAGGTCACAGTCGAGATCAACCTTCTAGAAAAAGCTCTTCTGGAAGAACCTTCAGTCCTACTAAGATGTATCAGAGTTTGGACAAAAGCACAAAGCATATGCTTGGCATTGAACTATGGCCCCAATAGCTAAGGATGTGTCATTGCTGCAAGATTGGCCAATGAATTGAATTGAATTGAATTTATTGCACTTATATGCCGCCCTTTTCCCCAAGGGGACTCAGGGCGGCTCACAATCCAAGTCAGGGAAGGGGATACAGATAAGGGATAAAAAAGACAAACAAAACAATACACAATTTAAAAGCACACAACAACCATACCATTCGGGGGGGGGGGCAAAAGCTCTTTAGCCCCAGGCCTGTCGGAACAGCCAGGTTTTAAGGGCTTTGCGGAAGGCCTGGAGGGTGGTGAGGGTTCAAATCTCCACGGGGAGCTCGCTCCAGAGGGTCGGAGCAGCCACAGAGAAGGCTCTCCTCCGGGTGGTCGCCAGCCGGCATTGGCCGGCGGATGGAATTCGGAGGAGGCCTAATCTGTGGGATCTAATCGGTCTATTGGAGGTAATTGGCAGCAGGCAGTCTCTCAAGTACCCAGGTAAGCAAGAGATTAAGTCGAGGATATTCTGGACAATGACCCATAAGCTGCCAGTGTCCTCCAAATCACACTCTCCAACCTTCTTCCAACAGTTGTCCTGGCTTCTGCAAATTACAATGGGCACAGCGGCCACCGAATCTCTGAGCGTGGTGGGGAATGTATTTGTGGGGATGGTAAGTAGTACATAATCTTGACTTCCCCCATGAATGCCCATCAATGGTCCTCTCAACCTTCTCTCTAAACAAGAGAGGGAAGAGACTTCCATTCTTTCTGTTTTTCATTTTCCAAAGCTATTTTGTTTCTGCATTTGAGAAAAGTCTCTTTTCTCCCCCGACAATTTGCTGGGAAAAGGGACACATACTTTTGATTTGAAAATACATACATGCATCTTTCTCCACATGCATTTTTGCCTTTTTCTTCGATATAAGCTTTCTTCCTTTTATTCTGCCTTGCTACATTTAAAGAAATGCAGATTTTAGAACTAGCTAATGTTTGGATTATATTTTGGTTCTGAAGTGCAAAACGAGGTCAGTTTGCATTCAAGTGAATTTCTCTTTCATTTTTTTTAATAATGTGAAACCGTCACAAAATTGGATGCTGTCTTTCTCATAGTTTATTCCAGAACTGAGTATTTTATTCTCCTGGCCTGTGTGTTTAAGCAGAACATTGAATCAGGCTATCTGCTCGTTGTTTCTGAGTAACAGAATTCTGAGTTATATTTCTGGGGTCTTGGTTAACCTCTATTTGATTTTATCTTTTGTCCTCCAGACCGAAGCACCCTTGCTCATCCGTCCCTACCTGGGGGACATGACACGTTCAGAAATCCATGCTGTGATGACCGGTGGCTTTGCTACCATTGCTGGTAGTGTGATGGGCGCATACATTTCATTTGGGGTGAGTGATCAAATACAATATCCATTCAGACTCGTATCTGACTCTTGGCGATTCTATGGGCCAGGTCCAGGGGTGGGTTTCTTGCCCCGTTCCAACCGGTTCGGTTGGAACGGGGCCGGCGGCGTCCTCGTGCATGCGCGCGGTGCACGCATGCGTACTAGCGTCTGCGCGACGCTCCAGCTGCTCCTGGAGGATCGCGCAGGTGCTGTATGCGTCCTGCGCATGCGTGGAAGCACAGAACTTGTCAAAAACGGGTAAGGACCGCGGGCGGGCGGGCGCGCCCTTCGCCGTTCCCGGAAGTTACTTACTTCTGGGTTCGCCGACCAACCGGTTCGCAGGGACCGCCACGAACCAGTTGAAACCCACCCCTGGCCAGGTCTCTCCACATCTTCTGATCTTGCACTACTTCTTTAAGTTGCTCTATGCTCTGGGTGGTGCTAGCTTTGATGGTGGGGGTGAGTTTACCGTACAAGAAAATAAATATCTACAACTGAGTCTGTACAAGAGGAGGAAATTCTTGTACAGCAGCATTTACTGTTGCACAAATGATATCGAATTATCGTATGTATCATAGCAGATTATACACATGTTCATGTTTTCTGAACCAGGCTATTTGACTGCCTTTAATTAAAGATAAAATAAGATCCGCTTTTAAACTGTGCTGAAATTAGTTCACATCAACTCATGTCCTCTGGATGTTTTTAGAAAAGGCATTTGATCAGGTGAAGTGGGAACTAGATGAACATCCAGAGGACATGAGTTGATGTGAACTAATTTTGACAAGGCCAATCTATTTAGACTATTACTGCAGCACAGTTTAAAAGCTGGATCTTATTTTATCTTTAATTATAGATTAAAGACCTTTGGTCTGAGTTGTTTTTTATCGGGTGAAGGGGAAATTGTGGTAAAAGGCCATCTCGTGATGTGTGATTTGGTATTATCAGTATCATATTCTAATAAACTACGTGGGCAAAATATCTTGTATTTCCCAATAAGCTAATCACCTTTTCATTAGAACTGATAGGAACAGCGAGTGTATAATTATTCCACAGCAAAGAATAATTGCATCTTTTTTTTTTTAATTGCAAATTGGAAACTTTTAAATTACTGTTTGGAAAAGGAAAGAATTCGCAAAAATTAGGAGAGTTAAGCGTCTTGGATTAAAGAACACGGCATTTGTCGACTCTTCTGTGGCAATTTGTGGTTCTTCTTGCAGATTGATGCTTCGTCTCTCATCGCAGCCTCAGTAATGGCAGCACCTTGTGCTTTAGCTATGGCCAAACTTGTCTATCCAGAAGTGGAACAGTCCAAATTCCGAAGCCACGAAGGCATCACAATTGCCTGCGGGTGAGAGCGGCAAAAATCCGTGAGGTTCCTATGGCTTCTACAGGGATCTGGGTAGCAGGTTCCGAGGAAAAGGTGGAGAGAGAAAAGAGGAGAAGACCAATGTGTCAAGCACAGCTGGGTGGGGAGAAGATTGGAGAGGTACAAAGAGAAGAAGGTGTGGCCCCCAGCTTCCCAGATGTTTTTACCTGGCTTGGCAGGAGGACTATGATCCAGGTCCTATCAATTAAAGAATGTCATCTAGCAGGATCTCTCTGTCACAGGGGCTGACTTTTGAAACTCCACAGCCTCTGAGTGGGATTAGATTGGCCCTGACTCTGCTTAGTACGTTTTTTTCAGCATGCATCTCAGTTGTCTAGGAAAGTATGGATGGCGAACAAATTTAAGAAGGAGAGAGAGAGGGCAGGAGGGAGGAAACAGATCAGAGGTGGGTTCCTACCAGTCCGCACCTATTCGGTAGAACCGGTTCGTCAAATCTACCGAACCGGTTAGAAGAGGTTCCACCAGTGGACCCGGAAAGCAGGCCACACCTACAGAAGAGGTTCCAAAAATTTTTTGAAACCCACCACTGGTCCTTGGATATGATTATTCTACACTATCATGCTCCTATTTATAAAACTCAGTGCCTCTGTGAAAGGTAAGGATGACGACTGCGTTTGTGGTGCAATCAGAACATTGTGTGTGTTGAAGTTGTTTTAACGCAAACCAAAGATGCCTTTTAAAAAACAAGTTTACATCCTATTCTTATGCATGCCAGCGCTGTGGATGAGGTAATTTAAGGTGGTTCTGACAAGTGTCGTCGGCATCTTCATATCCGGTCACATGGGTGGCAAGCCACTCCCATCCGGTCACATGGGCAGCAAGCCACTCCCACAAAGGAGGTCACACCCACAGAGTAGGTTCGAACAATTTTTGAAACCCACCACTGAAACAGAGAGCAGGAAGGGAGGGAGAGAGGCAAAAAGGAAGGAAGAGGGAGGGAGGAAGGAAGGAAGGAAGGAAGGAAGGAAGGAAGGAAGGAAGGAAGGAAGGAAGGAAGGAAGGAAGGAAGGAAGGAAGGAAGGAAGGAATGTTCAGGACCATCTCGCCATTTCCTTCTCTCTTTGTACATTCCCGCAGGGAGGAAAAGAATATTCTGGAAGCTGCTGGTAATGGTGCCTCTGCCGCTGTGGGACTGGTGGCCAACATTGCAGCCAATCTCATTGCCTTCCTGGCTGTGCTGGCATTCATCGACGCTGCCCTCAGTTGGCTAGGCGGCATGGTTGGGTTGCCCCAACTCTCCTTCCAGGTATCTACCACAAGACCCCCCAAGTTGATTATGGCAGGATAATGAAAATATCAAGAGGAATGAGATGTGATATGCCCAGCCTGACTAGAACCATCTCTGGTGGAAGAAAGCCACCTTGTGTCTTCTACTAGTTCTGGGTTTCTACAATCCATTGTTATTTGAGCGTGTTCCCTAGTAATGTTGGAATTGAAGTTCAAATCTTTTAACAAGTATCAAATTAACCCTGATTTAAGGTAGGTACTAGGCCCCGTTTCCAACCATCATTTGTTTCAGCAACTAGTCCCAAGAAGAGAATGCAGAAGCTGTGTCCCACACTCACAAGGCACACATCCCAATCTTGTGGTGTCCAATGGTCGAAACCTATTGCATTATGCAACACAGAAGTGGGTTCCTACCAGTACGCACCTATTCGGTAGAGCCGGTTTGTCAAATCTACCGAACCGGTTAGAAGAGGTTCCACCAGTGGACCCGGAAAGCAGGCCACACCTACAGAAGAGGTTCCAAATAATTTTGAAACCCACCACTGACACACACACACACACAAACACACACACTCGCACAGAGAGAGAAAGAGAAAGAAAGAAAAAAAAGAAAGAAAAAGCGAGAGAGATGAAAGAAAAAAAGGAAAAAGGGACAGAGAGACAAAAGGGAGGAAAGAGAGAGAGAGAGAGAAAACACATGGCCGGCAAGCCACTCCCACCAGGTCACATGGCCGGCAAGCCACTCCCACAAAGGAGGCCACACCCACAGAGTAGGTTCGAAAAATTTTTGAAACCCACCACTGAGGCAACACCATATAATATATCAAGTAGATCTTTGTCGAATTTAGGAAAGGGGGTACCCAGGAGCAGAAGGGGATTGTGGTCCGCTGGCGGCCAGCAGAGCTGGCAGCAGAGTCAGACAGTGGGGAGGTTGGGGAGGAACAAGGATCAGTCCTGAAGTCTGGGGAAGGCTCGGACGAGGGCTCTGCGTTGGAGGCAGAGAGGGAGCCAAGGCCATCTGGGAGTTATGTGCTGTCTCCGGAGCCGGACATCAGTAAGGCAGAGGGACAGGGGGAGCCTGTTCCCAGTGTGTGTGAATGCACAGAGCTGCCAGAAGGTAAGAACAGTTAAGACAAAAGGGGCAACTCGGGAGTAAGGCTTGGAGATGATTGGCCCCTCTCATAAGACATAAAAGAGGAGCAAACAGATACGAGCCTTTAGAGGAAGCAACTTTGTTCGTTCTGGTCGGTTTAAACTCCGAAGCTCCGTTTTGACTCTGTGCTCTGCTTGCAAAACTAATTGGCAATTAGGTCTCTGGCAGCGTTTCAAGGGCGATAAGGCTGGGTGCTTATCAGCCATATCCTGAAAGACTGTGACAGACTTCTGTCGGACTCTTCACTGGCGGTGAATCATTACGGGCTGTGAATGACCATAATTCACAGCCGTTGAAATAAAAAGGGTTTTTGGGACTAAGCGTGTGTCCCAGGAGGCCTAAGTCAGAACATCGGGCCAATGGACATGTGCAGAGGAAACCATGGGAGATGCCAGCCATGGACTGAGTGTCAAAAGATGGAAAGAGACCAACCACGAGGCGTTAGCCAACCACTTTACTTACAACGCTCCTAAAAGAATTGTCTTCTGGCTTTCAGCTGATCTGCTCCTACGTCCTGATGCCTTTAGCCTTCTTGTTAGGGGTGAGCTGGGAAGAGGCTTCCCGGGCTGCTGAGATGCTGGGAGTCAAGTTCTTCTTAAATGAATTTGTGGCCTACCAGCAATTGTCGGTCTACAAACAGAATCGTCTGATGGGTCTGCCCGAGTGGGATGGTCCTCAAAAGCAGTGGATTTCGGTAAGTACCCTGGTCCTAAGCCACTGCTCCTTCTCCTCCAAGCCCACCTACCCTCCCCTCTTCTTGATTTGGTGGGAGCAATCTCAGAAACAAACTCATGGACGTCCTGATTGGCATGTGGTTACAAGAGGTTCAATGGATGTTTCTTCTTAAGACCCAATGCTTTTCAACCTTGGCAACTTTTCAGAAGCCTGGATTTCAACTTCCCCATGCCGGCTGGGGAGTTCTGGGAGTTGAAGTCCACACATCCTAAAGTTGCGGAATGGGGACAACTCGCCACAACCAACTTGCCATGGCCAACTCGACATGTAATATCTTTGATACTAGTGGGACTCTTGTCCTGCAGCAAGTTGTCCCACCGCAAGTTGGCCATGGCGAGTTGGCCATGTTGAATGGTCATAGACCCCTAAAGTTGACTATCCTTGCTTGAGTATCCAACAGCAAGTGCTGAGCAGGGAAAACTGGAATATGCCAATTGGAAGAGGAATGGGTGGGGAATTTATTCTTTATCACAACACTGATTATATTCTCTCTCTCCCCCCCCCTCTCTCCTTTTCTCTCCCTTCTCTCTTTCCCTCTCCTCCTCTCTCTGTCTCCCCCCTCTCCTTCTCTCTCTGTCTCTCTCTGTGTGTCTTTCTCTGTCTCTCTGTCTCTCTCTCCCACTCTCTCCTTCTCTCTCTCCTCCACCTCCCTTCCTCTCTCCCTCTCTGTTTCTCTCTTCACCGTTCCTTCTCTTTCTATCTCTCTCTCTATCTGACTCTCTCTCTCCCTCTCTCTCCTCTCTCTCCCTCTCTCCTTCTCTTTCTGTCTATCTCTCTCTCTATCTGACTCTCTCTCTCCCTCTCTCTCCTCTCTCTCTCCCTCTCTCCTTCTCTTTCTGTCTCTCTATCTCGTCTCTCTCTTTCTCCCTCTCTCTCCTTCTCTCTCCCTCCCTCCCCACTCTCTCCCTCCCTCTCTCCCTCCCTCTCTCCCTCTCTCTCCTTCTCTCTCACCCTCTCCCCCCTCTCTTCCTCTCTCTCTCTCTCTCCTTCCTTAGCCCAGAGCTGAAACCATTATAACCTTTGCTCTGTGTGGATTTGCCAACCTGAGCGCTATTGGGATCATGCTGGGCGGCTTGAGTAAGTCAACAAACCAGTGGGGGAGCATGAAGACTTCATGGCGGGAGGAAAAAGACTCTTTTTGCTGACAGGGGCGGGGAAGGAACGGACTGCCCCATAGCTACGTCCTCTGTGGCTTAAGCATCCCAACCTCTCCTTCCAAAGGCTTGGTTATTCTCAGTTAGCAAAAGTGGCCCTGAGGTGAGCAATTTCAAAGTGTAGACATCCACATCTTCCATCTGCTTTTCTTTTAACACGAAGCTCCGATGGCACCGCAACGCACGAGTGAATTTTCCAGCGTCGTCCTGCGAGCCTTGCTCACCGGAGCCTGCGTCTCCCTCATCAATGCATGCATTGCAGGTACTGCCTGCGGGAGGAGGATGGGGGGAAACAGGGTGAAAAGTGAAACAGCTACAGATGAGCCCCAAATTTTGTATTGCTAAGTGAAACATGTGTGAAGTGAGTTTCTCCCCATTTTCCCGCCTTTCTTTGACGCTGCAGTTGTCAAGCGAGTAACACGGTTGTTAAGTGAACCTGGCTTCCCCTTTGACTTTGCTTGTCAGAAGGTCGCAAAAGGAGATCACACGTGACCATTCTGCCGGTTCAGACCGGTTCACCCAAACCGGTAGCGGAAATCACTGATGGCCCCAACCACCTATCCCGGCTCTATGGCATCCGATTTAGGTCCTCTTTTTTAGCCAAAGTGCATGCACAGATAATTCACATTTGCGAACTGGTAGGGAAAGTGAATGATAAGAAACGGACGTGGTAGTTCAGTGGCTAAGATGCTGAGCTTGTCAATCAGAAAGGTTGACGGTTTGGCAGTTGGAATCCCTAGCGCCGTGTAACGGAGTGAGCTCCCGTGACTTGTCCCAGCTTCTGCCAACCTAGCAGTCCAAAAGCAGGTAAAAAATGCAAGTAGAAAAATAGGAACCACTTTTGGTGGGAAGGGAACAGTGTTCCGTGCGCCTTCGGCGTTGAGTCATGCTGGCCACATGACCACGGAGACGTCTTCGGACAGCGCTGGCTCTTCGGCTTAGAAACGGAGATGAGCAGCACCCCCTAGAGTCGGGAACGACTAGCACAGATGTGCAAGGGGAACTTTTACCTTTACCTTAGGAAAGGTAAGTGAATACCAGCCCTGCATGTGACCCCTGGGATGCTGCAACCGTTATAAATAGGAGTCAGTTGACAAGCGGCTGAATTTTGATCATGTGATCATGGGGATACTGCAGCGGTCATGTGAAAAACAGCCACAAGTTACTTTTTTTCAGTGCTGTTATAATTTTGAACAGTCACTAGATAAGTTGAGAACTACCTGTAGAGGGTTCTTATATTCTCTCTGCACAAGCTTGTGTTTATTCTGCGTACAGTTTTCTTTGCAACAATACAAGCCGATGGTTTTGGACCAGGGATGGGTTCCTGCTGCCATTACTGCCAGTTCAATGCCCAATTTTTTTTGCACATGCACGCTGGCTTCGATCGCGTGTATGCCAAATGTGCACTCTGCACGCCTGCGCATTTGCACTTAAAACGGTCTGCGCGTGTGCACAACATTTAAAAAGGGGGGAAATTATATATATTTTTTTCAATGAAGATTGTTCTACGCATGTGCAGAACAGAAAATCAAGATGGTGCCGCCGAGGATAGAACTGGTACGGTTATGTGTCCACCAGGGGTGGGTTTCAGGCGGTTCGCGGCAGTCCCCGCGAACCGGTTGGTCGGCGAACCCGGAAGTAAGTAACTTCCGGGAACGCCGAAGGATCCACCCGCCTGCCTGCGTTTCTTACCCGGTTTTGACGAGTTCTGCGCTTCCACTCATGCGCAGGACGCATACAGCGCCTACGCGATCCTTCAGGAGCAGCTGGAGCATCGCACAGGCGCTATTACGCATGCGTGCACTGCGCGCGTGCACGAGGACGCCGCCGGCCCCGTTCCAACCGAACCGGTTGGAACGGGGCGAGAAACCCACCCCTGGTGTCCACTGGACTGTTAATACCTATTCGGCCAGACCACACCGTACCGGTAGAAACCCACCTCTGGTTTGGACCCACCAGTTGGCGACTTCCTTTCTCTTTAAGCAAAGGTGTGGCTTCTCCCACGAGCTCTGAATTTCCTACCTACAGGAATCCTTTATGTGCCCAGAGAAGTGCCCGCCTGTTTAGACTTCTTCAACACCACCACCGCCATCAACTCTACCAGCTACGCTCTGCATGAATGCTGCAAAGATTTGTTCAGCAGGTGAGATCTTGCGCATGTGGCGCTTGTGTGAAATACGCGGGGAAAGGAAGCGACCCCCCCCAAGCCCCGATTCATTGCTGTTGTGTATGTGGTTCCCATTTCCTTAAAAATATATATTTTTTAAAATGACCATGAGATGGCACCCTTTTGCCTTGGGAAAAAATGACAGCAAATCGATACTCAACTTTGTAGCGGCTTGAACGGTTCGGCATCTCTATGGCCGGTCACAGTGGTGGGATTCAGCCGGTTTCCACCTATTCGGGAGAACTGGTTGGCAACTTTCTAAGTAGTTCAGAGAACCGGTTGTTGGAAGAAATCTCATTTTGTTTTTTCCCCACTTTACAGGGCTAATCCTGTAAGGAAGGCAGGAAGGAAACATTCTGGTGCTGTTTCTAGCCTAATCTTTACTGTCCTGCTTATAGAAACTGCCTCTCTGGTTAACCCTTATTGCATTGTAACAGCTAAGGCGAAGCACCCATCGACCTGAGTGACATTGAGTTGGCCACACCCAAACAGTCACATGACCACTGAGCCCCACCTACCCAGTTGGTCATTAGGGCATAGAACCAGTTGTTAAATTATTTGAATCCCACCACTGGCCGGTCATTTAATTTCCAGAAAGAAATACTGCAAATCTATCAAGTGCTGAACAGATTTCCACTTCACATTTGTTGCTTTAAAAAAGAGAGAGACATGATCTCCACAACAGGTTCTCCTATTCTCTAGGTAAAGGTTTCCCTTGCACATATGTGCTAGTCGTTCCTGACTCTTGGGGGCGGTGCTCATCTCCCTTTCAAAGCCGACAGCATTGCCAAAGACGTCTCCATGGTCATGTGGTCAGCATGACTAAATGCCAAAGGCGCACGGAACGCTGTTCCCTTCCCACCAAAGGTGGTTCCTATTTTTCTACTTGCGTTTTTTACGTGCTTTTGAACTGCTAGGTTGGCAGAAGCTGGGACAAGTCACGGGAGCTCACTCCGTTAGGCGGCGCTAGGGATTCGAACCGCCAAACTGCCAACCTTGGGATCGACAAGCTCAGCATCTTAGCCACTGAGCCACCGCATCCCTCTTTCTCTATGCCAGCATTATTCATGCAAAATTTGAGGCTGGAGAACCACATTTTGGAGAACACAGAGAGTCCTGGTGCCCCAGTGGCTAGAATGCAATATTGCTGGCTAATTGTGCCCGCAGTGAGGAGTTCGATTCTTACCAGCTGAAGGTTGACTCAGCCTTCCAGCCTTCCGAGGTCAATAAACTGAGGACCCAGATTGTTGGGGAAACCACTCAGAGAGAGCTATGCAGAGCAGCCCCCCCCCCAACCTCAATGAAATGGTTTGGTTTACATCATATTACAAGTTTACATCCTATTCTTATGCATGCCAGTGCTGTGTGTGAGGTAATTTAAGGTGGTTCTGACAAGTGTCGTCGGCATCTTCATATCCGGTCACATAGGCAGCAAGCCACTCCCATCCGGTCACATGGGTGGCAAGCCACTCCCACAAAGAAGGCCACACATACAGAGTAGGTTCGAACAATTTTTGAAACCCACCACTGCTGCTCAGGCTCCAGAGGCTTTCCTGAAGCCTAGGGACAGTGAAAATGGCCTCCGCCGGCCCTCTGGAGGCCCTTCAAAGACCAAAAATCAGCTGGCTGCTGCACCCATGCGCGCTGCAGCCGACCTGGGACCTGTGCCATAGGTTCACCATCACGGCCTTAGAGGACCCCCAACATGAGTGACATTGAGCTGGCCACGCCCCGACTGGCCATGCCACCCTTCCACCCCGCCCCCAAGGTCAAACACAACCCTGATGCATCTCTCAACGAAATCGATTTTGGCACCCCTGCTCTAACCTCTTCCCTTTTCTTTTCCACAGTTCCTTACCTGGTTCCGATGGATTCCTATCCTTTGGTGGCATTTGGGAGACTCTCCCTGCCAACACAACGCAGACCTATCTCTGGAAATGCTGCGATTATTATAACGCCACTATATGTCCCCAGCCTTAACTGGGGAAGAACGAGATGGTGGAGCAGAAGACAAGCAATTCAATGGATACGTAGAAGATGAAGGAAGGAATGGGGGGCAGTTGAATAAATTCACAGGATTGTGCAGGAAAGAGAGGAGGGGGAAAAGAGCGAGGAGCCCCTTTGACTGTAAAATAAAGGGTTTTATCAACGCCCATGAAGAATGCAAAGGGTTCAAAGCTGCACTGTGATGTATGAAAAAAAAAAACCCTCCGTTGTTTTGATTTCAAAGTATTCCACGCCACACATCACGCAAATACAACACTCCTTTCGGTGGTTTAATTTTGTCACAATGCAAGAAAGGGTTCAAGCAATGAATTAGTTCCTGGCACATATGGCCAACTCTCTTTTTGCAATTAAACCCCAGGAGTTCATCCAGCCTTCCTTCGATCTCTTTGCATTCATTCCTGTTGGCTCTTCAGTTGCAAGACGTGACTGTGTTTGTCTATCCACAGCAGAGGTGGCATTCAGCAGGTTCTGACCAGTTCTGGAGAACCAGTAGCAGAAATTTAGAGTAGTTCGGGGAACCGGCAAATACCACCTGTGGCTGGCCCTGCCCCCATCTATTCTCTGCCTCCTGAGTCCCAGCTGATTGGGAGGGAATGGGGGATTTTGCAGTAAACTTCCCCTGCTACGGCCACCAAGCCATGCCCACCAAGCCATGCCCACAGAACCGCTAGTAAAAAAAATCCCACCACTGACCCACAGATAATCCCACTGAATTGCGCTGGAGAGAAAACCCCACTCACCACGGAGTTTCTTCCCAAGTAATTAAAAAAAACCTCAAACTTGCAGATGGCAAAATCACTTGTTTTGAAAATAAACCAATGTCCTCCTTCATATTTTCCAAGAAACCATGTTCTCAAGTCTACGCTTACCAAAGTCTTGGCAACCAGCCAGATTTCAACAGAGAAATGCACATACAGTACATAAAATTCAGAGAAAGTCTCCGCTGCTTCCACAGACATGTTACATCCCGTTTCATTTTATTCAGCAACTCTTCAACCCTAGGTTGTTTATTATGAATTTTTTTTGAGTCAGCATTACACAACCCACTCACTCCCAATTTCTCCCCATATTCTTGTAAACCAGTGGTGTGAAACTCAATGCCCAGGGGCCGGATCCAGCCTGCGGAGTGCTTAGATCTGGCCCACGGGGCCGTCTGGAAACAGCAAAGGAGCCTCTGCCAGCGAAAAAACACTCCATTTTTGCTGGCAGATGGCTACAGGAGGCCATCGCAGCTGAAAACGGAGCTCGGGAGCCCATTTTTACTGTCAGAGGGATGCAGGAGGCCATCACAGCTGAAAATGGAGCTCGGGAGCCCAGTTTTACTGTCAGAGGGCTGCAGGAGGCCATCACAGCTGAAAACAGAGATCGGGAGCCCATTTTTGCTGTCAGAGGGCTGCGGGAGGCCGTCGCAGCTGAAAACGGAGTTCAGGAGACTGTTTTTGCTGGCAGAGCGTTTGGCCCACCGCAGGTGACCCTGACCTGAGTGACGTTGAGCTGGCCATGTCCACCTTGGGCACGCCCACTCCGGACCCCCAAAGTGAAACACAACTTTGGATGCAGCCCTCAATGAAACCGAGTTTGACACCCCTATTGTAAACTCATTGTCCTATAGGAGGGACGTGCAACTTCCATCCTGCGCCTGAAGGAGCGTTGAAGACAAAGCTGGGCCCTGCCACTTCAACATCACAGCTTCAATAGAAGTTCCAAGACATTGAATGAGGTTCTGCGTGGTTTGTTGGATGACCCACCGGAGGGGGGGAGGGGAGAGTCCACAAGGGGAACTCAGCTCCCTTCTTTGGCTTGGGCAACTCAAGCATGAATATCAAGCAGCAATATTTATAATGAACTAGCTGATAACCCGCCGTTTTCCTGGCATTTACTTATCCCAGTCGTGTATTAGACAGGAAGGGTGATGTCAAGTGGCAACGTACGTGCAGAATGGGCCGACCTCCCTCCTTCCATTAATGTCGCCGCAATTCCTGAAGAGGCGATGGCAAGAACAACTTCTCCTTGAGCCCTGATTTTGGCGACAATTAAATGAGTTAAAAAGGTTTTCCCTGTGCCCCCCGAAACGTGAGTTCTAACGTTGGATTTTTCCCCTTTACCAAAGGGAGCCCCCTTATGGAATACTGTGAAGCCGTTACCAATGCAACTCCACTGCGCTGTACAGTAGAAGCCATTTTAAAGCAGTACAGTAGAAGCCATTTTAAGGCACAACAGGCTGTAACTTAACAGAACACACACACCCCGAGGGGGTGTCAGGGGTGTCTTATCCCCCCACCATATTTGGTTCCAGAGAGTACGTCATCTGTGTATCACATTTGGTTGAAATTGCTCGAGGCGTTCCAGAGTTATGCTGGAACGTACACTCACGCGCACAGCCATTTTTATATATGTATAGATTGTTTTGGAATTGAATGGCACACGAAGAAAATATGTTAGAAGCACCACCCATAATCCTTGATGTTACTCATTCTGCCCTGCTGCTTACATCGTATCGGGGGGGTGCCTTTGGGGTGCCTTTTCTCTGCCTAAGGTTATGATAGAGGACAATAGAGCCGCCCTGAGTCTCTCGGGAATAGGGCGGCATACAAGTTGAATAAACCTAAACCTAATTTATTTCACAAGAGGTAGTTCTCCAGATTGTGATGGATTATACAGTAGTCTTTGGTGAAGGAATGGATGATGGGGAACCTATTTTCTATAGGCTGGTCTTCTTGTTCAGTGACATCCCCATCCTACCTGTAATTCAATCGAGCTCTGGAGGAAAGGAGAGCTATGGGGCAATTTTATTTGACAGTAAGGTAAAGGTAAAGTGTCCCCCTCGCACATATGTCCTAGTCGTTCCCGACTCTAGGGGGCGGTTACTCATCTCCATTTCAAAGCCGACAAGCCAGGGCTGTCCGAAGACATCTCCGTGGTCATGTGGCCAGCATTACTCAACGCCAAAGGCGCACGGAACGCTGTTACCTTCCCACAAAGGTGGTTCCTATTTTTCTACCTGCATTTTTTTACGTGCTTTCGAACTGCTAGGTTGGCAGAAGCTGGGACAAGTAATGGGAGCTCACTCCATTACGCAGCGCTAGGGATTCGAACTGCCGAACTTTCTGATCGACAAGCTCAGCGTGTTAGCCACTGAGCCGCTGCCCTTTTTTTAATTTGACAATAGCCGGTGTTCAAAATCTTGCTGGTTGCAGGCAATTGCTACACAGCCGGCACTTCTCTGCTAAGGAGGAAATTTTTTTGGGTGGGTGGGTGGGGGAAGCAAACTATATAAAGTGAATCCAGAGAATGTTGTTCAAGAGAGAGATTCCTATCTAAAAGGCCTTCCCTAACTCTACATCCTCAAGACAGACAGGTGACAGACCTGTACTCCCTGAATTCCTAGAGTCCCAAATCCTGGCTAATCCCAACACATCTAGAAGAAGTTAGACTGGGGAAGACTGCAACCCCAGGCAGCATGCTATAGCTACGTTCATACAATATCCTTCTCAGCTGTAAATTTAGGAACTGCATTCATACAGGCTGAACTTGGTTCCGGTGGGTTCCTACCGGTTCGACCAAACCGGTAGTGATTTGGCAGGCTGGGTCGCAGGAACCGGCAGCGACCCAGGCCTGCCATGCCCCCTGTACCGGTTCTCCTACCATCTTGATTTTTGTTTCTACCCATGCGCAGAACAGTTGTAATTACACAAATTTAACTTTTCCCTCTTCTTTTAAACATTTTGTGCATGCGCAGACCTATTTTTGCGCAAATGTGCACATGCACGGAGCACCGAAACCGGCAGTAATGCCGGGAGCAACCACCCCTGGTTCCGGTTGACCCAGTTTCTCTTTATGGGGAGGAATTTGGAGTGCGAATCCAGCTTCTTTGGTTTAGCTTATGGGTCCGTGGATGGTGTGAATCCCATTTTTTTTTTAGTTCAGTAACCAAGTTAAGCCCGTTATGTGAATGCGAGCGATCTGTGGCCATTAACAGGTAAGAAATATAACAGAATATCCAGCAGCATGTCCCAGAGTCTCTGATAGCAAGGTTTCTCTTATTCCTGGACCTCTTGACTGGAGATCGAAACGTCAACGGAAACCAGAGCTTTCGGTGTGCAAAATATCTGCCCCACGAGTGGAGAACAGGATTGAACAGGAAGGGTAGTCCATCCAGCAAGAAGCGTTTAATCTTCCGTTAATCTCTGCAGACTCGCTGGATTGACCAAATGTCCCTAGCTGTGACATATTTGACATTTTTCATTGTCCCACAAACACAGCCACAGCCACGTCACATGGAGTCCCATCAAGGAAGCAGCACCCGCCTCCGAAGGAGAAGGGGGAAGTCAACACCCTTCTACCTAGGTGCTCTTTTGGGTGTGGGTGGGAAGAGAGGACCTGGCCAAAGTTGATGTTCTCGCTGGGGTTGAGGTGGCCCACACCATCGTGGGAAAAGGAGAGAGCTTCGGGGTCTTTGGTAGGGGATGTATTGCAGTCAAGGGCATGAGTCCTGCAGAGCACAGGTCCCACCTGGCCACCTGGAGTCCAGCCCCCATCTTGGAGTTCAACCTATTGGGAGCCACAGGACAGGCTCAATATTCAAAGCACGGCCCAAATCACCGAGGAGAAGCAGAACCACGCGGGCACTTAAGTAGCGTGCCAGGCTCCTGCCTCATGTGATGGGACTGCGAAGGTGGGTGCCACTCTCTGCAGGGCCAGTGGTGACCACATGGTTACATTGACACATCGTTCCTGAGGGGTTCCAAACCTGCCCCGAGAGCCATGTTCAGCATGGCTCTTTCCCTCAAACATCACACACAGACCTCACACAAGGAAAGTGGGGGGGAGCCACAGGAGGACGAGGCAACCCTGCCCCCTTCCTCAAGCACACACACAAGGTGCATGGCTGACGGCCCCCACTGCCCATCACTGCAGCTGTCCTATCTTGTCGCTGTCTCTTCCCTTGGGACATGCCGTCGATTGCGATTCTGCCACATGTTCTGGAAATTTCCGGGCGTTCTTGGGGCTGGCAGACCCTTTCCTGGAAGCCTGTGGGCTCGAGAGGCCTTTCTTCTGGAGCTGAGGGCTGGATTGAGCTGAGGAAGACTTTCTGCCCAGGTTGGGACTCCGAGAACCTTTGCTTCTCGGTGGAGGTTGAGGAACCTCAAGGCTCTTCAGAGCAAGGAGCTCACAGTAACGGTTGCATTGATGGGAGGTAACGAAGTGATTGAGGAGGTTGGGGTAGCAGCTCTCCTTCAGGCCTTGGTACCTGGCAGAGAAAAAAGGTTACTTCCCAAGATACATTCCCCTCCCATCTTTGACACGCTCATAAATTATGGGATTCACTGATGCTTCCCCCTGGTCTTCTATCTATTAATGGGTTTGTTATGACCTAGGCTTCCTCAAAAAGCAAAAGAGTCTTGGCACCGTCAAAATCCCTTTTATTTACATGACTGTGAATTCCTTTCATTCACAGTCAGCAAAACATACTTTCCAAGGAATATTTATCCACACGAACCTTATCTCGTTTGGAGAGCTGCCAGGCAACTAGTTTCCAAATGCAGGGCAAAGCAACACTTGGCACAGATTCTCTTATAGAGCCGAGGTGGCGCAGTGGTTAAATGCAGCACTGCAGGCTACTTCAGCTGACTGCAGTTCTGCAATTCGGCTGTTCAAATCTCACCGGCTCAAGGTTGACTCAAGCCTTCCATCCTTCCGAGGTGGGTGAAATGAGGACCCAGATTGTGGGGGCGATATGCTGACTCTGTAAACCGCTTAGAGAGGGCTGAAAGCCCTAGGAAGCGGTATATAAGTCTAACTGCTATTGCTATTGCTATTATAGTCACAAACAGAACTTTCCACTCTTGAAACGACTGAAGGAACAAATTGTTTCCTGCAAAAGCCCCCTCCCCATTTGCTCCTCTTTTGTTTTCTATCAGAGGGGCCAATCACCTCCAAGGTGTGGCTTTACTCGACCCTGCTTTCTTAGATGTCTTCTGGCAGCTCTGCACATGCGCACACTGGGAACAGGCTCCAGATGTTCCTCTGCCTCACTGCTATCTATCTCCTTCTCTGCCTCTGATGCAGGGCCCTTGTCTGAGCTTCCCTCAGCCTCCAGGACCGGCCCTTATTCCTCCCCAACTTCCTCACTGTCCGACTCCGCTGTCAGCTCTGCTGGCCATTGGTGGACCACAACAGGATTAGCTGGCATCTGAGAGACAGCCTCTGCGTTAGCAAGCACCATAGAAAATTGCAAAGGATGTGTCTGGAGAAAAATCTCAGCTCAACCCAGGAGATCTGTGGGGTGACTAATCAAGGTTTAAATGCCCACATCCCATCAGATCATCTGGCCTGGATTGTACAAGAGTTTAACATGGGGCTGGCCAATCTTTGTCTTTTGCTAAGCCATGATGGACAAAGATGTCATGGGTTCCTAGTTCAGCAGTATGAACTTCACAGAAATCTGGTTAGACAGCAAGAGATTACTATCATGGTTTCAACCTAGAAGGAAGCTATGGAAGGAAAATGCCCTAAGATACACTGAAAGTTGAGTTAAAAAATGTGCCAAAGCTGTTTATGGTTTGGCAGGAGGATAGAAACTGCTAGTTAGCGATATTGGCAGATTCCTTTATGTGCCAAGAATATAGAATCATAGGGACGGAAGGGATCTTGGAGGTCTACTAGTCCAACCCCTAGCTGAAGCACTAGTCTTGGCTCACTCTGGTTGAACCCAGTTATCCAGCCTGGATGGAAAGCGACACAATCTATCTATCTATCTATCTATCTATCTATCTATCTATCTATCTGTCTGTCTGTCTGTCTGTCTGTCTGTCTGTCTATCTATCTATCTATCTATCTATCTATCTATCTATCTATCTATCTATCTATCTATATCTCTATCTATATCTCTATCTATATCTATCTATCTATCTATCTATCTATCTATCTATCTATCTATCTATCATCTATCATCTATCTATCTATCTATCTATCTATCTATCTATCTATATCTCTATCTATATCTATCTATCTATCTATCTATCTATCTATATCTCTATCTATATCTATCTATCTATCTATCTATCATCTATCTATCTATCTATCTATCTATCTATCTATCTATCTATCTATCTATCTATATCTCTATATCTATCTATCTATCTATCTATCTATCTATCTATCTATCTATCTATCTATCATTTATTTATGTATTTATTTATTTATTTATTTATTTAGTAAATTTATAGGCTGCCCAATCCCGAAGGACTCCGGGCGGCTTACAAAGCGAAAAGAAGAGAAATTAATTTAAAAAAAAATAAAGGAAAACAATTTAAAAACAATCACACATGCACCCAATCTGATTGGGGCTGGGCCCCAGCGATGAGGTCAACAGCCCCAGGCCTGCCGGAACAGCCAGGTTTTAACAGCTTTTCGGAAGGCCACGAGAGTGGGCAGGGTCCGGATCTCTGGGGTTACTTACAATGTGGTTACTTACCCCTTGATTTTGGTAGCAATCTTCACATTGGTGACCTTCCACCCAACACCTGAAAAAGAAGCTCTGATGAAATCGTAAGGCAGGTCCACCACTCCTCATTTTTGTTCAGTAACGCTATCAGGCTGACTCTGAGAAGGACACACTGAAGCCAGCCTCTATCCATTCATCTACAGCAGAGGTGCCAAAATCTACATTCCTACCACTGTTGCTGACCTCCAACAGTGTCAACAACTCCCAGCATTACTCAGAACATCAGGAGGACAACAGATTACCTAGAGAGGTAAAGGTTCCCCTCGCACATATATGCTAGTCGTTCCTGACTCTAGGGGGCGGTGCTCATCTCCATTTCAAAGCCAAAGAGCCAGCGCTGTCCGAAGATGTCTCTGTGGTCATGTGGCCGGCATGACTCAACGCCAAAGGCGCACGGAACGCTGTAACCTTCCCACCAAAGGTGGTTCCTATTTTTCTACTCGCATTTTTAACATGCTTTCGAACTGCTGGGTTGGCAGAAGCTGGGACAAGTCACGGGAGCTCACTCTGTTACGTGGTGCTAGGGATTCCAACAGCTGAACTGCTGGGCTTTCTGACTGACAAGCTCAGCTGAGTCACCGTGCCACTTCTGAGCTAGAGAAGCTTCACCTAAAAGTTAGAGGGTGCATCTAGTTGCCCACACAAAGGCCTCACCTTCCAGGTCCGTCACCAAAATGTTGCCATTTGTCCACTGGTAAAGCCAGTGCTGGAAAGCAGAGCACTTTTGCCCAATCTCAGAGGGGTCGGGTGGAGCCAACCTGTTGCCATCTCCTTCTCGTCCACAGTAGCACTGAAACGAGCCAGGTAAGTCTTGCTCCATGGTTGCGTAAGGAATATTGTTGGCTGGGCGATAGATCAGGTAAAGTGGGATTATCCTGCGTCAAAGAAAAAGAGCGCTCCTATTAGGGAACTTCAATTAAATTAGTTGATACGTCAGATGTGGCCATTGTCTCCCAATTAAGACAGAGGTTGGTCTGGAAATGAAATTGTTTATTAATGTACTATCAGAAAGTTATAGTCATTGTTATGAAAGTATTTTTTTCGCAGATTTTCTTATTATTTTTTCCCTTCTACAACACCTTACAGTCATTACATCAACATTGTTATGTCATCATACCTGTACGTGTATATAATATTTTGCTTCTATATTTACACACCATTATACACAGTTCTATATATATTTATATATATTGTTTTTTGGCTTAATTAATTTTATTCTTGTTTTGCAGCCATTTGTACCAATTGTTCCAAATTTCATAATATTCCGACTCTTCTTTATCTTTTAATTTCAGTGTTAATTTGTCCATCTCTGCACAATCCAAAGTTTTTTTTATCACTAATTCGTCCGAGGGGGTATTATTTTGTTTCCAGCATTGGGCAAATGCTATTCTAGCTGTAAGTCAGCAGATGTATTAATGTGTACTTAATTTTCTTTGTATATTTCCCTTTGATTATTCCCAGTAGAAAGATTTTGGGTTTGTATTTTATCTGTTCCCCTGTAATTTCTTGCACCCATTTCCAAATTTTTGTCCAATATTTTTGTGTTTCCGGGCAGGTCCATCATATGTGATAATAAGTCCCTTGTACTTTTTTACACTTCCATACTTATGAAAGCATTTTTTTTGCTATGAAATAGAGTGTTTGATCATATGATATATAAAGGACAATAATCTATTCAATGTATAAGAATTGGATGATTTGAATCCTATGCCTAATTGTAAGTATTGACCATGTTATACTGGAAAGATTTTTATATGTTAAATGGACTAATGATGATGTAATGAATAATTGATACATATATGAATTGAAATGTTCAATAACTACTTGGATTAGCAATGGGAAACTATTTCTGGAGTTGAATATGCCACACTATAAGTATTGTATACTCTATGGATGATTAATATTAGCAGTAACTTGAACACATAATGCTCAATGACAAGGATGTATTTAGTTATGTTTGATGGATAACCAGTGATCTTATTTTTAATTGTAAAAACGGATGCACAAAAGTTTGTAATCAAACAACATGCTTGATGAAATTGAGGGAAGTTTTTTATATGTGTTGTTTTGTTTTTGTTGGTTTTAAAAATAAGATAGATAGATAGATAGATAGATAGATAGATAGATAGATAGATAGATAGATAGAGATAGAGATAGAGAGATATAGAGATATAGATAGTGATAGAGACAGAGATAGAGATATAGAGAGATAGAAATAGATAGATAGATAGATAGATAGATAGATAGATAGATAGATAGATAGATAGATAGATAGATAGATGTAGATATAGATATAGATAGAGATGATAGAGATAGAGATAGAGATAGAGATAGAGATAGAGATAGAGATGATAGAGATAGAGATAGAGATCGAGATATATAGAGATCGAGATAGATAGATAGATAGATAGATAGATAGATAGATAGATATAGAGATAGAGATAGATAGAGATATAGATAGTGATAGAGACAGAGATAGAGATATAGAGAGATAGAAATAGATGATAGATAGATAGATAGATAGATAGATGATAGATAGATAGATAGAAAGATAGATAGATGTAGATATAGATATAGATAGAGATGATAGAGATAGAGATAGAGATAGAGATGATAGAGATAGAGATAGAGATAGAGATATATAGAGATCGAGATAGATAGATAGATAGATAGATAGATAGATAGATAGATAGATAGATAGATAGATAGATAGATAGATAGATAGATAGATAGATATACACATACATACATACAGAGGTTGGGACCAGCTCAGGCGAACCGGTAGGGATGATTTGAATCAGTTTGCCGAACCGGTAAAAATCACCCCACCCACGCTCGCCCGGTCACCCACTCAGTTGCCTGTTTGCCACTCACCTCTTCGGGCCACTTGCTCGACCCTTCCAGCCGCTCGACCTGCCCTCCCAATCCAAACATTTTTCCTTCCATTCACAGCAGAGCTGCTGCAACCTGTCCCTTTAAGGTAGTCCCCAGGAGGGAGGGGTTCCGGGGCGGAACCATAAAGGTAGCAGGACCTCTGCTGTGAACGGAGGGAGAAACGTTCAGATTCTCTCCCGTATTTAACGTTGAATTCTGTGGCAGAGAGGATCGGAACGGAGGTGTAGGACCCCCCCCTGCAAACCTATGAAGGTTTAAGCAGGCAGTTCAGAAAGAAACTACGTACTCAGGTATTGATCCAAAGTCAGCAATGGCTCGGGTCTCTGCAGCGAAGATCTTGCAGTATTCCCGACTTGAATTCTGGATTTTACACTCCTGCAAGGAAACGGACAGTTCTTGACATCTTCTAACCAGACAGTAATGGAACAGAAGTTGCTGTTCTGACAAAGGCTTCCCAAGAGCATGAGGGAAATTCCTTGTCCCGAGAAAAAAAACCCTTTTATTAATTTCCTGTGAGTTCTGCTCATTCACATTCAGCAAAGTCTTTCCAGGGAGGATTTACAGTCACAGACGTTATCTGGGTTGGAGAGCTGCCAGGCTCTATATCTGCAAAACCTGGCAAGGAGTCTCGGAGAGTCACAAACTAATTAAGCGAATGAATTGTCTCCTGCAAACTCCACTCCCCTTTCACTCCTCTTTTATTTCTTCTGGGAGGGGCCATTCATTGTCCGCCTGTGGCCTTACTCCCATGTCGCCCCCTGTTCTTTAGCTGTTCTCTTCGTCTGGCAACTCTGTGCATGCACACACTGGGAACAGGCTCCAGCTGTTCTTCTGCCTCACTGATGTCTGACTCTGAAGGCAGCTGATAACTGGCATATGGCTCTGGCCCTCTCTCTGCCCTCCGACACAGAGCCCTCATCAGAGCCTTCGCCAGACTCCAGGACTGGCCCATCTTCCTCCCCAACCTCCTGTCCGAATCTGCTGCCAGCTCCGCTTGACACTGGCGAGCCACAACAGTTGCCTTCAGAAGTAGTGGGAGCTTCGTCACTGGACGTTTGAGTGTGGGTTTGGACTAGATCCCTTTCAACTCTGTTGATCTGTAAATATGTAAATCAAGCAAAATAAGTCACTTAGACTTATCTACCGCTTCACAGTGCTTTACAGCCCTCTCTAAGAGGTTTACAGAATCAGCATCTTGGCCCCAACAATCTGGGTCCTCCTTGGAAGGATGGAAGGCTGAGTCAACCTTGAGCCGGTCAGGATCGAACTGCCAAACTGCTGGCAGCCGGCAATCAGCAGAATTAGCTGCAGTACTGCATTCTGACCACTTGCGGCACCACGGCTCTTATGACTATAATTCCGGGCTCCATTGGGGTCATAGGTCAAGCGCTTTGTCTAATTCTGGATGACTGAACTTGAAGGTCTGCTTGACCACAGAACTGGGGTCTACCCACCTGAATGGTGATGTCGTAATTCCTCTCCACCAGCGTGTTCTCACTGCGTCCACCAAATGCAATGAGGTTGTGGACCTTAATGATGCCCGTGTGCCCAGACTCAAAGACCGGCTCAAGGCCATAGATGGCACGGGCCCGGCAAGCCTTGCGTAGAAATCCTTGTCCTGCCTCCAGGTCCTCCACCATGATCCGACCAAAGAGCTTATCCCCCCAGAAGCCAGAGTCAGCTAAGCCTTTGGCAAACACCATGGGGGTCATCTCGATCTCCTCTCCAGCTGAAAAGAACAGAGGATGTGTCTTAAGTTTAAGACTGGAATTCCTAGCAGTGGAGGAGAAGAAGAGGAGGAGCAACCAGGTGGTCATCTGGGCCATGTCTACCGCTGCAGCAATGGCTGAAGTAGGAAATCAGGCATGGGTTGATTCCACCAAGATTTGCTGGTCTGATTCCATAAACAGCATTGTCTGCAAACACAGCAGTTGGATTCACATATCATAAGAGTGCCAAAACACTCTTATGCACCAGTTGCGTCCCTACCTGAACCGGGAGATCCTCACAACCCTTGTGACCTCTAGACTGGACTACTGCAACGTGCTCTACATGGGGCAGCCCTTGAAGAGCATTCGGAGACTTCAGCTTGTCCAGAATGCAGCGAGCGATTGTGGGTGCACCTCGGTTCACCCACGTAACACCTATCCTCCGCGAGCTGCACTGGCTGCCTATTGGTCTCCGGATACGCTTCAAGGTGCTAGTCGTCACTTATAAAGCCCTTCATGGTATTGGACCTGGGTACTTGAGAGACCGCCTGCTGCCAATCACCTCCACTAGACCGATTAGATCCCACAGATTAGGCCTCCTCCGAATTCCATCAGCCGGCCAGTGTCGACTGGCGACTACCCGGAGAAGAGCCTTCTCGGTGGCTGCTCCGACCCTTTGGAACGAACTCCCCGTGGAGATTCGAACCCTCACCACCCTCCAGGCCTTCCGCAAAGCCGTTAAAACCTGGCTGTTCCGACAGGCCTGGGGCTAAAGAGCTGTGGCCCCCGTCTCGAATGATATGACTGTTGTGTGTTTTTAAACTATGTATTGTTATGTTTCGTTTTTTATTTTTTGTCTGTACCCCCCTTCCCTGATTTGAATTGTGAGCCGCCCTGAGTCCCCTTTGGGGGAAAAGGGCGGCATACAAATATAATCAAATCAAATCAAATCAAATAACAATCTTGGCCCATGTATGGCCACAACCAATGAAATAGGAGAAAGGCCCAGAATTTTGCTCCAAACATCCATGAATAAAATATCTCCCTTGCTTGGATCTTTGGCCTCAGTATGAAACTGGGTCAACTCAACCTCTTCCCTTCAACTGGAAAGTCATCCATGGTGAAGAGCTTGGAAGGGTTCATGACAGGGGTCAGGTTATCTCCAAGGACATTGACTCACCATACCTTTTTTCTGGTGTACTTTACCTTCTATTTCTTCTTTGGCGATAAATCCGGAGAGGACTAGGAAAAAGAACAAGATAAGGAAAGAGATATATTATGATTCTCTTACTCAGAAGAAGATCGGAAAAGGGGTAAGGAGATCTCAATAGAGTTGGATTCAACGCATTGCTGGACTTGCTCTTTTGGAAGACACAAAGTCACCCATAGGAGATGACCAGGATGACCCCGAGGGAGGAGTCAAGCAAGTCATTAGTCTCAAATTAGTCTCATGCCCACAAGAGATCTAAATCCAGCTCACCTTGAATTTCATTTGTCAATTTGCTTTGACCATTAGTAGGTCAGATTCTTGTAGACAACTTAAGCTTGCAATAAACCTCTATGCTCATTTGAACGACCTGGATTTCCTGATTTCTGACACTTGACACCACCTTTTTCCTTGAGACTCATTTCTCTAAAAAGTTTCTGACTCACCCCTCTCTATACCTATTACAATGTCTCACTCCGAAAACTGAAAGAGACACGTTGTGATGCTTCCCAGAAGATTTATCTATTGTTCCCCACTATAGACAAAGTCTAGCCAATGAAAACAAACTACCACCCCCACCCATATAAAGCATATACTTTGGGAACTGTTCTGACCCCCCCCCCTTCTCCATCCAGGAACGAAAGCCAAAAACAAACGTAAATAAGAATACTTTTTAATCAATCCAGACTCTCGTTGGCTGCAAGCCCAAAATAAACAAAGAGATAAGCACTCTGGCAGCAAGTCCTACAAAGCTAGGTAGCAATGCAAACAAACTCTGGCAGCAATCCAACTTGCCAAGTTGATTTCTCGTTACTCGTGAACGCTGACTTCTGCAAGAAGGGCGTGGCACAAGCAGTCTCTTTTATAATCAGGAGAGGAGCCTAATGACCATCAGCTGAGCGTAATTACCTCCTGTAATTACGTAGTTGTTCTTGACGCCGAGTAGCCCTTCGCCGGCGTGCATCCCGGAACAACTCACAGGTGGTTTCTGTATCATTCTCTCTTGTCTCCTCCCCACTGATCCAAGGCTCAGGCGTCACCTGGTGACCAACTAGTCTCTCTGCGCCCTGCTCGGAGTCGGAACCCTGTCCAGGGTCCTCCACATCCTCCAGGGCCAACTCATAAGACCCCTCGCTGTCAGAGTCTGGTGACAGGTCCAACGGCTCCTGCTGAGCCACAACAGGGAACTATTAAGGAGGGGGCATCTTCACTCTCTTTCTCTCACACAAACTATCCGAACTCTCTTGCTTCTCTAGAATCCAATCCTTCCTTCCTGGGAATTTGGATGACATCCCATCACAAACAAGCTCAAAAGAAAAAAGAGCTGCTTTGCAACAGGTTGTATCTCCTGGATTCCTTTACGTTCAACTACGGTTGTCTCTATTTTCGTTGCAATTCCTTGCCTTTGGGGGACCTCCCAGTTGTGCACACACAACTTCCCTCTGGACATTTTAATTTCATAACTTCTGTGGGCAACAGTTTTCCCATGAAATATTGAGTAGCAACAGGACAAAAGGACAACAGAGCAGCGTAGTTCTTGCCCATGGGCCATCCTTCGGAAATTGTGGAGTTCAGTTTCCAGAATTTTCAATAATGTCCACATTTGTTGGGGGATTCCTCGAGTTGAAGTCCACAGATCTGGACTCATTAAGACCATTATCATGCCTACTAAGACTGTGTCAGGGTTCCAAATAGCATCCAAAATTAAATCAGAGTCCAAGGCAAAGTATTGCTCAAAGTCCCAATTTATGAAGAGAGCCATGTTGGCACATCTGGGGAAACCCGAATCTGAAAACTTCCTGGTTTTCCCAACCCAGTTGAAAGTTCAAGACCTTGCCTCCACACCCACAAGTCCATCCCATGGTCCAATCTTCCACTGCCATGCTGGCAGCTTCCACCCATCCAGTCCCGGTCAGGTGCAGAGGTGCAAAGACAAAGGATGACCTTGGCTTTCTGGAAAGAATGTTGTTATGGCTACATTGCATCTCACTACTTATAATCCCCCCCTCCCATTTTCCCACCATAGGAAATTGGCCCAAGATCCAAAAGAAAAGATGACTGCAGGACTGAGAGGCTGGTGCAGATGGAAGTCTAGCATTCTGTCTCTATTATCTCTTCTGTTACCCAGACTTAACAGCGAAAGTCTATCTACTGAGCGACTAAATCTTACCTTCAGAACTCAACAGGAAGTCGGTACTGTCAGTCCCGTATTCATTCTGGATGGTACATTGATACACCCCACAGTCCTTCGGGGACATCTGCACAATGGCCAGAGCTGCCTGCCCTTCATCTCCAGAGCTGGAAGACATGAGATCTAGAGCACACACTGCAGGAATGACTAACCAGATACTTGCAAATTATCATCATAAGAATCAAAGAAATTAAGCTGATGGTGAATAAACGTAAACCTTTTGCTTGAGTTAGGTAAGCTAACAGCCCTCCCCAATTTGCTACCTACCAGAGGTGTGGGACTTAACTTCCAGAATTCTTAAACAAGCATGACCTGATGATGGCTGGGAATTATGGGGGATGGAATCCAGTCTATCAAGAATGTTGGGGAAGGACTGAAGATACGAGCTTGGGCCGGGGTGGGAAAAGTAAGACAGAGCAAAAATTATGTGGGAGACACTGCTCACACCATCATATTTCTGCTGCAGCCTTTTACTACTGGTTCTGTGGGTGTGGCTTGCAGGGTATGGCATGGCTTGGTGGGTGTGGCTTAGTGGGCATGGCAGGGGAAGGATACTGCAAAATCCCCATTCCCTCCTCACTCCAGGGGAAGGATACTGCAAAATCCCCATTCCCATATCACTCCAGGGGAAGGATACTATAAAATCTCAATTCCCTCCCCACTCCAGGGGAAGGATACTGCAAAATCCCCATTCCCTCCCCACTCCAGGAGAAGGATACTGCAAAATCTCCATTCCCTCCCCACTCCAGGGGAAGGATACTGCAAAATCTCCATTCCCTCCCCACTCCAGGGGAAGGATACTGCAAAATCTCCATTCCCTCCCCACTCCAGGAGAAGGATACTGCAAAATCTCCATTCCCTCCCCACTCCAGGGGAAGGATACTGCAAAATCTCCATTCCCTCCCCACTCCAGGGGAAGGATACTATAAAATCTCCATTCCCTCCCCACTCCAGGGGAAGGATACTGCAAAATCCCCATTCCCTCCCCACTCCAGGAGAAGGATACTGCAAAATCTCCATTCCCTCCCCACTCCAGGGGAAGGATACTGCAAAATCTCCATTCCCTCCCCACTCCAGGAGAAGGATACTGCAAAATCTCCATTCCCTCCCCACTCCAGGGGAAGGATACTGCAAAATCCCCATTCCCATCTCACTCCAGGGGAAGGATACTATAAAATCTCCATTCCCTCCCCACTCCAGGGGAAGGATACTGCAAAATCCCCATTCCCATATCACTCCAGGGGAAGGATACCATAAAATCTCCATTCCCTCCCCACTCCAGGGGAAGGATACTGCAAAATCCCCATTCCCATATCACTCCAGGGGAAGGATACTACAAAATCTCCATTCCCTCCCCACTCCAGGAGAAGGATACTGCAAAATCCCCATTCCCATCTCACTCCAAGAGAAGGATACTGCAAAATCCGCATTCCCTCCCCACTCCAGGGGAAGGATACTGTAAAATCTCCATTCCCTCCCAATCAGCTGGGACTCGGGAGGCAGAGAATAGATGGGGGCGGGGCCAGCCAGAGGTGGTATTTACTGGTTCTCCGAACTACTCAAAATTTCTGCTACCGGTTCTCCAGGACTTGCCAGAACCTGCCGAATGCTACCTCTGGCCCACGGGAGACATTGCCACAAGACTCACCTTCTTTTGACATCTGCAATGGGCACCTCATCCTTGTACCAGATCAGCTTGGAGTCACTCAAGATGTTGAAGAACTGGCACCATAGCTTCAAGTTCCCGGAGGCATCGGAGAACTGTTCTGCTCGGATCTTGCGAACGACTTGCGGTGCTAAGAAATGACGACAAATCAGAGCAGTCAGTTCTTAATGCCTAAACGGGATGTTGGGATTAAACAAGTGGCTAGTCCTCAACTCCCTTGGCTTTTGGAATGTTTTGGATTCTAGAAAGCAGGGAGCGCCCAGCAGAGAGGCAATAGCAATAGCAATAGCAGTAGACTTATATACCGCTTCATAGGCCTTTCAGGCCTCTCTAAGCGGTTTACAGAGAGTCAGCATATTGCCCCCAACAATCTGGGTCCTCATTTTACCCACCTCGGAAGGATGGAAGGCTGAGTCAACCCTGAGCCGGTGAGATTTGAACCGCTGACCTGCTGATCTAGCAGTAGCCTGCAGTGCTGCATTTAACCACTGCGCCACCTTGGCTCTTTGAGCTTCCGTAGGTTTGGTCAATCCACAGTTGTGAAGGTTCCAGGATTTCTTCCTACCCTGTTCAGCCTCCAGCCACCTATATCCCCCTTTTCGGACCTAGGCTTCCCCAGCAGCACGAAGCCAAATCCTCGTCTCGATAAACCTCATGGGAGTGGGCGGCATACAAATTTTATTAAACTGAAACTGAAACTTTTATTTAATGTACAGTGAATTCCTCTCCAGAAAAGTCCCCCCTCCACAGTCTTTCAATATAGCTCACAATTACCTACCTTTTTATCAGGCTTCGAGAGTGGCCAGGCCGAGATCTTCCAGACGGGCACAATAGTTGGCGAGAATGCAGGAATGAACTAATTGTCTCCTGCAAACTCCACTCCCCTTTCGCTCCTCTTTTATTTCCTTTGGGAAGGGCCATTCACCGTCCACCTGTGGCCTTACTCCCAAGTCGACCCCTGTTCTTTAGCTGTTCTCTGCATCTGGCAACTCTGCGCATGCACACACTGGGAACAGGCTCCAGCTGTTCCTCTGCCTCACTGATGTCTGACTCCGAAGGCAGCTGATAACTGGCATACGGCTCTGGCCCCCTCTCTGCCTCTGACACAGAGCCCTCATCCGAGCCTTCTCCAGACTCCAGGACTGGCCCATGTTCCTCCCCAACCTCCTCTCTGTCTGAATCTGTTGCCAGTTCTGCTGGCCCCTGGCAGGCCACAACACCCCCAGAGAGAAGATCTTTTCAAAACCTCCCTCATCAAGATCTCTTGACTCTCCTAGAAAGAGGTATTGCACACCTACCTTTAAATGGATCATTTGTTTTCCTAGGTTCTCCTATCTTGGGCACACTTTCTTCTACACTCTCTGGAGCCAACGGGGAGCTGTCCTCCTCCTTTTTGCTTTCTTCCGCTGTCTCCTGATACATCTTGGGAACTTCCAGAGTTGCCATCTTCCTGGCAAAGCTTGGGGAGCGCTTCTCCACAGGAGGAGAACCCGGGGCCGAGGTCTGCAAGAGAGCCTGGCTCTTGCGGCCCTGCTGTGGAGACACACTGGGACTGTCCCTTTTGGGCCGCGGCTGGCTCTCCAGGGCCCCTTCTTCCATCTCATCAGCTGGCTTGGTTTTGTGTAGAAAGATCTTCCGACGGGCTCCAGAGGCCAGCTCCTCAGGGGTGGCGCTTGGCAGAGCGGCTGGGGTCTCACTAACCATCTCAGAAGAGGGAAGATGGGGGAGACCTTCTGGTTCTCCTCCAATGCTCCCTACCACAATCGAGGGAACGCAGGGTAAAGGAGGGATCTCCAGTTCAACGTTTAGGTTCTTCTGGCAGGCGAGCAGTTCTTGGTTGATCATTCCCGTGAGTTTCCTAGACGTTTTGGGAGTCAGTTGCAAGTTCTCGGCGCTTTGGAAAAGTTGAGCGGTCTCCACCTGTTCGAAGATCTTCCTGGAAGTCCTGGGAGTTAATCCTGCAATGCCCACATCTGGCAGATGTTTCGGAATAGCGCTTAATGGAGTCTTCTCCTCCATCATCTTGGCTTCTGGCTTGAGGCTTCTTGCTTTGCCTTTGTCTGACTCAGAGGTCATCTTCAAGAGCAAAAGCAAATAATTTTTCAAAGAAGAAACAAGGTCGCTGTTCTGTTCTTTCTCCACTGTTCGATTCTCCTCCGCTGCAGGCTCAGGAGGACGAGAATTCTCTCTTAGAAGAACATCAGAAGCTATCTTGTCCTTTTCCTTCTCTCTAACCTCTGTCTTCTTGGTGTACGTTTTAGACTCTTGCTTATCTTTTTTACTCCTTGGAGGAACCAGGAATTCTTTCTGCACACAGACCTCCTTGGTTTCAACCCTGGTGACTTGTTGGCCTGGTTCTTCTGAAGCCACCATATTACCAGGTTCCCGAGGTTCTGTTTCTCTCTTAATATCTTTTAGCAAGTGGGCTACGGATTGGTTCCTCTCAACAAGGTCTTCCTTGACCGGAGAAAGCGGAGCTGGTTCTCGGGAATCATGAGGCACAGGAGGCATCGCCACTGTTGAAGCTGGAGGAGGACCCTCTGAAAGAACTTGAGAAAGATCTGGGGTTGTTGTGGCAACTTCTGAGATCGGTCTTGACTTTTCTATTGCTTCAGATGATCTCTTCCTCTCGGGAACTAAATGCATTTGGGGGCTGGGTATATTGTCTCTCAATATCTTAGGGGCTTTTTCTGGCTCTTCTCCTCTTGTGCCTTCGGTCCAAGGAGCAACTTGGTCCAACTCATCCATGGGTCTACCCTGAAAATGGGTTCCTTGGGCTGCTGATGCAGGAGTATTTGGACATTTATCCTCAAGATTAGGAGGTAGTCCACGTTGGATTTCATCCTGGCCCCAACCTGTAGAATGCTTCTCCACATCTTCCATCTGAATCTGATTGTCCATCCCATTTGGCAATGGGACACCAGAAGAAATGCCTGGGATATTCTGAGAAGTCACCGGACGATTCTGGAAAATTGCTGGCTGGTGATCTTCCAGGTGTTGCATTCCCATACTTGAATCTTGGATCTCTGGGCTGGAACCTGATTTCTTCTCCGGCCGTTTTATTCCTAAACCTTCCGAGAGATCTTTCCTTATTGATAAGCAAGCTGTTTCTTCTTTTGCATCTTCCCCAAACCTGGAATTTGGAGACCGCAAAACAGAGGCAGCTGACAGGTTTGGCTGTGAGTTTTCTGAGGCCTGCAAAAGAAGAGACAGTCATTATTTCAAAACTAGGAATCAAGACCAGCAAACTTTCCTCTCTCTTTCCATTCTGCATTTTGGGAAGAAAAAAATTGCATTTGCTACCTCGTTTCTCCTCTCCGATCCATTCCTCACTTTTGATACCCCTCTGAATTGAGACTCATAGCAGACGGTTTTGTTTTTTTTAGTTTTGCTTGTATCGTTACCAAAAAGTGTCTTTGCCTCCTCCCCGGCCGTTCTTTGAAACATTACACGTTATTTAATTGAATTCTTAGATGTCAGTTGCATCATTTGGGAGAAAGCCAACCTGAGAAATAATTTGGATCCTGGTACATTCAGGTGTTGGGAGCAGAGTAAACTACAGTCTGCAGCAGAAGCAGAAAATAATGTTTTCCCTCTCCAAGTCTGTCAAGCGTATATTCATGAACTGGAATAGGGCTTGGTAATGAAGTCAGCCAATGGGAGCTAAAATACTTTGGAGCCTGGGGATAGCTTAACTGTTCTGCCCTAGATCTCACTGTAAAAAGACATTAAGAGTTGTCACCCTAATTTTGTCAAGCTTCTTCTCCGGTAACATTCTACTGCTAATTAGGGCATACAAAACCTTTGCCAGACCAATTCTCGAATACAGCTCGTCTGCCTGGAATCCGCACTGTATATCAAACATTAATACAATTGAGTAGGTCCAAAAGTATTTCACGAGAAGAGTACTCCATTCCTCTACTCACAATAGAATAATTTTGGGCTTGGACAATCTGGAACTGTGCTGCCTGCGGTTCAGTCTCAGCATAGTACGTAAAATTGTCTGCTACAACGTCTTACCTATCAATGACTTCTTCAGCTTCAACCACAATAATACTCAGGCAAACAATAGATACAAACTCAAGGTAAACCGCTCCAAGCTCGATTGCAGAAAATACGACTTCAGCAACAGAGTGGTCCACGCCTGGAATGCTCTACCTGACTCCGTTGTTACATCCTCAAACCCTCACAGCTTCAACCTTAAACTGTCGACCATGGACCTCACCCCATTTCTAAGAGGTCCGTAAAGGGGGCGTAAAGGACCAGTGTGACTACCACCCCTGTCCTACCGTCCCCATTTATTCATATTCATTTCTTTCATTCATATCCATGTTTTATATTTATGCTTACTATCTTGTGCATGTGGCGCAGTGGTTAAATGCAGCACTGCAGGCTACTGCTAGATCAGCAGGTCAGCGGTTCAAATCTCACCGGCTCAGGGTTGACTCAGCCTTCCATCCTTCCGAGGTGGGTAAAATGAGGACCCAGATTGTTGGGGGCAATATGCTGACTCTCTGTAAACCGCTTAGAGAGGCCTGAAAGGCCTATGAAGCGGTATATAAGTCTACTGCTATTGCTATTGCTATTGCTATGTTTGACAAACTAATACATACAAATACAAATATATAAGCTTGAGGGCACTAGCTTCTCCCTCCTCCATTTTGTGCTTCCATTTCGTGCTGTGCTTGTACTTGCTGTTTCTCTTCTCTGCAATGTGGGGAAACCTACAAGGGCATTGTATGCCTTGTGTGTTGTTATGCATACAAAGATGTTTTGAATCCTGCTGAATTGTCTGATTGTGTGTGCGTGCTGCAACGAACTGACAAAGTCCAGTGGGGAGCGGTCAGCTTCCCCCAAAGCCCTGTAATAACCTTTTTCTCTTGAACGTTTGGTTCCAAGAACCCAAATTAACCTTGCTGACAACTCTTAAGCTGATGGATGGATCAAGGAGAAGCAAGCCATGAGATCCAAGCCGTCCGCTGAGCACATGGCTTAGAAGCATACATGAAGACTTGGCTTACACAAAGCACATACATACAAGGCACTGCATTGATCCTTTTTTTTTTCCTGGTTTGCACAATATATTCAATGGTAAACTGACCAGCTGTCAGGGTTCCAAATAACATCCAAAATTAAATCAGAGTCCAAGGCAAAGTATTCCTCAAAGTTCCAATTTATTAAGAGAGCCTTGTTGGCACATCTGGGAAAACCCGAATTTGAAAGCATCCCGGTTTTCCCCCACCTAATAGAAAGTTCAAGGTCTTGCCCACCACACCCACAAGTCCATCCCACGGTCCAATCTCCCACTGCCATGCTGGCAGCTTCCACCCATCCAGTCCCTGTCAGGTGCAGAGGTGCATAGACATAGGATGACCTTGGCTTTCTAGAAAGGAATTTTGCTTTGGCTACATATTATCATAACTCCTTACTATTCTCCTTCCCAATTCCCCACGAATGAAACAGCATAGTAGAATGGAATATTAGTGTGGCAGGCCAAAGATCCCAAAAGGAACAGGCTGAAGGCATGACACCCGCTGGGTTTCACCAACTAGCTATGCCGGCAAAGAACTAATCCAGGCAGGGGTGGGATTCTACCACTTTAGAGTGGTTTGGACTAGTTCGGGTGAACTGGTAGCTCTGACTCTCAGCTGGGAGCGAACCGGTTTTGCTCTGACATTGAAGTGGCCCCTCCCTCCTGCCCCTGCACTATACTATACTCACCTATATTTCCTTTTCTGAAGCCCAGCTGATCAGAGCAGCAGAGTTCTACGCCCGAGGGGTTTTCCTCGCCAGCAATAATGTGGAAGGTGAGTTTTCTGCATACTGTGCACACACACACACATGAGGGAAGCGTGTGTGCGCGTGCAAAGCGCACGCTCAAAGAACCGGTTGTTAAACCGGTAGGATCCCACCCCTGAACCCAGGTTAAAACTAAGCCTAGTTTTATGGAAGACATGCATGAATAAAGCCGCCAAGGCTTTAACTGGGGTTGTGAAAATCTCTCAGTTAAAGGTACGAGATCGTGGCAATCTAAGTATCTTGACCATTTTGCTCTTTAGCTGCTGGGAATTATTGTGCTAGGTTAGAACGTCCTCACAAATCAGCAACATTATTCGACAACTGAATCGGTTGGAGACTTGCCAAACCATGCAGCATTCTTCCTCCTCCGCAGTTTCTCCATGAATACAAAATCCTTCTCTCCAATGAAAGGCATTCAATAAGTTTGGGGCACCTTTGGCTGAAGCCAGGGGTGGGTTTCTCGTCCCGTTCCAACCGGTTCGGTTGGAACGGGGCCGGTGGCGTTCTTGCGCACACGTGCGGTGCGCGTGTGCACGCACGTGGCGCATGCATGCATACTAGCATCTGTGCGATGCTCCAGCTGCTCCTGGAGGATCGTGCAGGCGCTGTATGCGTCCTGCGCATGCGTGGAAGCGCAGAACTCGTCAAAACCGGGTAAGGAGCGCGGGCACGCAGGTGGGCCCTTCGCCGTTCCCGGACGTTACTTACTTCCGGGTTCGCCAACCAACCAGTTCGCAGGGACCGCCGCGAACCGGTTGAAACCCACCCCTGGCTGAAGCATATTTCTTTACACCAATGTCGCTCGCGCAATTCTTTGTGCATCGACTCAGGAACGAGCATCGCAAAGTCTAATGTAACTAGGACTGGCCCCTTTAATAGCAGAACTTTCGTTTTGTGTTTTAAGCCTAGGGCACTGTTGCAATTCAGCCGGTTCTATCTGGTTCGGGCGAACCAGTAGCAGCGGTGGTGGGAGGCTCCGCCAACCCAGCCGGACGTCATCGCGTCCTGTTTTTGACGCTCTGCGCACGCGTGGAAGTAAGTGAAAGTAAGTTGATTTCACCCCTGGCCTAGGGTGGTTTAAAATGGGCTAAACTGGCTTGTTTGGTTAAAAAAGGAAGAACAACTACTTTAACAAAAGACTGGAGACCCTTTATGGACTTTTTGCTGGAAATGGACAAAAATGTCCGAAGCCTGGAATTAGCTCCCCCTTCCATGGTTATGTCTGTTCCCATTCTTAGCTTCAGGTCTTCATCAAAGGCTGAAGCTCTCCTGCATCTCCTAAAATGGTGAGAGGCCAGGCAAATTCCAAAGAGGCTGCAGTCCAATCACCAGAACACACCCAGGTGCTGAAAGCTGCTTTAAGAGGGTGATAAGAAGAAGAAGGAAGTCAACTTAAAGTAGAATAAAATATGGATTAAAAAAATATAAGAATGAAGACATAGCATAACAGGGACAGTTAGAAGTTTGCTTAAAGGAAGAGTCACCATTCACTAACCACAAGATGTTCTAGCCAACGTCCCTATGTCAAAACCTATGTCAAAAGCCCAAACCACAAAGTTCAATTAAAGTTCGTTAATGACACGTCGTCCATACCTGTAACAAAAGGGAGAAGTAAGACCCCATCTCCTTATAAGGCTTTCTCCTCAAGGTAACCACTAAGAAATGTGTTAAGTATTTCCGTGTTGCAATGCTTTTGGGAATGTATAAAGAATGTGTGCTTCGATAATGAAGATTGTTCAGAACTTGCAATGCTAGCCATGGGCTGGCTTTCTGAACCTGGCTGCCAAATAAACCTTTCCTGTATCCTGAGAAGTCTAAAGCCTGTCATTTTCTGCAACAAATGTAATAGTCCCTCAACAGGGTCGGGGGGCTTGGTTGAGCCTGCTCACTTACCACTATATCAAAGCAAACTGTTCCTTGGTAAGGAGAGGGTTAGGTGCTTATTAGCTTAATTATCAATTTTAATTACAGTTTTTCCATACAATAAAAGTATTAAAAAGTTAAAATAAGAAAAAGATAGTAAGACAGAAGGGAAGGGAAGAAGAAAGGAAAGTGAAGTAAAGGAAAGTATTGGTTATGTTTTGCTCTGTACCAATTCTGGAACCGAAAATGAAGGGCAGGGAAGGAAGAGAAAGAGAAGGAGAGGAAGGAGGAAGAGAGAGAAAGAGAAGGAGAGAAGGTAGGAAGGAGAAGAAAGAGGGTAGGGGTAGGGGAGAGGGAAGGGAAGGAAGAAGGGGAAGGAGAGGAGGAAGGAAGGAAGTAGAGAAGGAAGGGAGGGAGGGGAGAAAAGAAAGAGAAAATAAGGTGGTGTTACAACAGGTGCTAGGGATGGTAAACAAAGCAATCCAAACTATACCTTATAACCTTTTAAACGGAATAACAAAAGTATAAGAATGGCAAAGAAAAAGAATAACTATGTGAATGTATACCTATAATTGTATGTAAGAGAATAAATGACAATAAGGATATAAAGCACATTATAGATAAACAATATTTGGTTATAAATAGCTAAGTATAAATAAATATAGAATAGTACATAAAAATGGATAACAAATAAGGAGATTATGAATGCAAGATAGAAATGTATAGAAGGGAAAACATTAACTGCAAAGAAACTGATATGGAACTGCTGAATAATATACGATGGAACTTCTTGTTCCTATGTTGTTTTAAGTCATGTGTCTGTTTCTGTTGATGTGTTTATGTGTTTAATATATATATATATATGTGTGTGTGTGTGTGTGTGTGTGTGTGTGTGTTGTATTTTTGCTGATAAATAAATAAAGGGAGACTAGTATAGATCTATTTCAAGCTATTTAGCTCTCATCAGCTAGCCATACCCTTACTGGGATTCGAACCTGTGCTGTATTGCATCTTAGGCAAACGTCTTAGCCATTAAGCCTATATATATATAGTGTCACAACCCCTGGTATGCTCCAATTATGGGAGGAGGCTAACTGCTTCCATATCTGTCAATCGGCTCGTCACAAGAGTCCATCACAACAGAAACCTATTTTTACTGTTGCCTTTTGTACTTATTTTGTACAATATATGTTGTATTTTTACTTATCAGCAAAAATACAACAATATATATATATATATATATATATATATATATATATATATATATATATATATATATATATATATATATATATATATATATATATATATATATATATATATATATATATATATATATATATATATATATATATATATATATATATATATATATATATATAAAGTTAAAGGGAAATAAGAAAAAGATAGCAAGAAAGAAGGGAAGGGAAGAAGAAAGGAAAGTCAAGTAAAGGAAAGTATGGGTTATGATTTGCTCTGTACCAATTCTGGAACCGAAAACAAAGGACATTCCAAAGCCAGATATCCCTCCCCATTAGCCTGGAACAGATGGGCCAATTATCTAACTCAGGACAAAGAACAGCATCTGTTCACATTCCAGAGGTCTCCTAATTCCCCCCACCCCGGTGGAGATCTGGAGTTTCCCAGGAAGGAAATCCGGCCTCTCGTCGAGACACCAGACAAGCCTCCTTCTGCCCCTTCAGCCTCCCACGTCCAAAAGCATCCCACCTCCACGCCTTTCCCACGCTCCGGCAGTGGTTGCGTGACATGCCACGAAGCCCACCTCCACACATTTCCATGGCTTGGTAAGCTCTTGGGATGCCAAGAGTGTCGGGAGCGTGAGACCCTGAGTTAGGAAACTCCAGCGTGACGAATGCACGCACAGCCACCCGCCCACCTGTGCTTCTTCCCTACGGCAGAACCGTATGGAAAAACGTGCATCAAAACGATGGAAATAGACCCCCGGCGAAGCAGGCTGGTAAGTGTCAGAGACAGCTGGGGCCAGGCTGGCAGGCACAGCGAACATGCTGGTTGAGAAGGGACCCCGGAATACAGGAATTTTAAGATCAAGAAAAAGAAGAAAAAATAGACAAATGGGTGGAGAGAGGAGAATATGAGTGAGACGAAGTTCCTGAGAGGCTGAGAGTTGAAAGGAGGAGAGAAAGTAAAGGATTGACTAGTAGAATAGAATGACACTTAGTAAATATAGCCAACGGGGTATATATTCAATAAAATGTGTGGGATGTAGATTAAAATGACTCCTTGCGGATATTTTTTGAGTATTTTTTTGTGTATTTTATTAGTACTTATAGGCCGCCCTTTTCCCTGAGGGGACTCAGGGCGGCTTACATAAAATAAGGGGAGGGGATATACAAACAGTAGACACACACAATACATAAAGTAAAATAATAAGCAACATTCATTCATCATTCGGGTGGGGGCAATTATCTTTGTCCCCAGGCCTGACGGGCTAGCCAGGTCTTCAGGGCTGTGCGGAAGGCCTGGACGATGGTGAGGGTACGAATCTCCATGGGGAGATCATTCCAAAGGGTCGGAGCTACTACTGAGAAGGCTCTCCTCCTTGTAGTTGCCAGTCGGCACTGGCTGGCAGATGGAACTCGGAGGAGGCCTAATCTATGTGATCTAATTGGTCGCAGGGAGGTAATTGGCAGGAGGCGGTCTCTCAAATACGCAGACCCACTACCATGAAGGGCTTTGTGAGTGACAAGTAGCACCTTGAAGCGCACCCGGAGATCAACAGGTAGCCAGCGCAGCTCGCGGAGGATAGGTGTTATGTGGGTGAACCGAGGTGCACCCACAATCACTCGCGCGGATAACTGATTAAATGAAACGTTGACCGTACAAAATTAAACACGAGGATATGTATTACTAGCGGTAAAACAGAACAACGGATGGAAACGATATGTTCAATTGGATTCACGTTGAGAGACAAAAGGATATTTGTTTATATATTAAGAAAAAAAAAGAAATTAAGCGGGAGTAAAAAATAAGAGGACTAAAATATAAAATGGAAATAGGGCGTAAAATGTAATATGCACAATAGAAGATGTAAAGCGGGGGGGGGGGGGAATCAGGACAACACTTTGTTCATAAAAGAAGTTCAAATATGTGATAAAAAATAAATAAATAGACTTTGTCTGAGAGAAGCAGTGGCGGGATTCAGCCGGTTCGCACCTATTCGGAAGAACCGGTTGGTAACTTTCTAAGTAGTTCAGAGAACCGATTGTTGGAAGAAATCTCCTTTTGTTTTTTTCCACTTTACAGGGATAATCCTGAAAGGAAGGCAGGAAGGAAACATTCTGGTGTTGTTTCTAGCCTCATCTTTATTGCCCTGCTTATAGAAACTGCCTCTCCCGTTAACCCTTATTACATTGTAACAGCTAAGGTGAAGCGCCCATTAACCTGAGCGTTGAGTTGGCCATGCCCACCCAGTCACATGACCACCAAGCCCCACCTGCCCTGCTGGTCATTAGGGCAGAGAACTGGTTGTTAAATTATTTGAATCTCACCACTGGAGAGAAGGGACCCTGGAGTCAAGAGTAGAGCTTTGATCCATACTGGCCCACATGCACCCCAAAGCTGAGTTGGGCTTCGCCCTCTCTCTACGGCTGTACCTGGCCCACCTGGTTTGCCACCTACCAAAGAACCAAGGAAGCCCTCTATCTATTCTGGTGGTTTCAAAACCAGGGATCCGTCCTGGCCGTCCAGGAGACCCCTCTCTCTCCTCTTTTCCTGGCCTGCCAGCTCATGCGTGTCTCTGCTATAAATAGCGGGCAGAACTCGGGCAGTTGCTGTAGAGCTGGTTGGCAAGCATTATGCATGAGGTCAGCCTCACCCAAGAAGAAAAATTAGAACTTACAGTACCTCAGAAGGCCCTGGATCAGGCAACGGTTTCTCCTCCGAGGCTAGCGGGGTAAGGGCTCGCCTCGCTTCCTGCAAAGGCAGGGGCAAATCCACGAGTCCAGCCTCAGGGAGAGCAGAGTCCAGCAAGTCCGTTTCACGGATGAGAAGGACTTCCCCTTCCTTCTCCTCTGGGAAGAGAGGTGGGCTTCCAACTCTTGGTGGGCCAGCTTGGCCTGGCTGCAGAACGTCGCTTTCCGGGGCCCTGCCACTTGGACATTCCACCTTAGGTCCCATCAGGACCTCTGTTGTGGGCTCCACTGCCCGGCTGGGATGATGGAATTGCTGGGGGTTCAATTCCCTGTCTATCCCAGGGGCTTCTGTTTCACCTTGCTTCATCTCCACGCCTTTAGATCTCTGCCTGATTTGGGTTTCGTTTCTTTCATCTTCCGCCTTGGCCCTTTTCAAAGCTTGAACAGTCGTCGGAAGAGCGTCCCTCACCTTGGAAAGGTCTCCAGTGGGAAGGGTCTTCTCCTTACTTTCCGGCACATTCTTCTCCACTTTAGGTTTTGCTCCAGCGTCATAATACATCTCTTTCAACGAAAAATGCATCTCGGGTTTGGAAGGCGGGGAATGCAGCAGGGACTTTTCTTGGGGCTGAGTTTCCACTGGCCTTCCGTTGACAACGGGAGATGCGACTTTTGGGGATGACACCGCAGGCCCAGCCTCCTTCTGCACTGAGACCTTCCTCCTTGGTGGCAAGCCATCCTCCAGTTGGGAGACATCTTGGCTTGGCTTCGCTGGAGCTTCCTTATCTTCCTCTTTCTTTTTCTTCTTCGCTGAAAATTCCTTGGGCACCATTCCCACCGTCTCGTAAATATATTCGAGGAAGCCATTGTCGTTCCTTTCTCCGTTTTCCTCCCCGCTTTCCAGGGAAGAGTCCCCGTTGGCGGTGGCCACTTCCGTTTCCAGATGTCCCGCGATGAAGTCGTTGGGGAAAAGGGTGGGGGCCGTCAGAGCAGCCTCTCTGTTCTTGGCATTCTCGTCTTCACCGAAACAGGCCTTCCCATCCGGAATCCGCACCTTGGCTACTTCCTCTTTATCCCAGAGGGAGGTGCCCGAGCGCATCCCCACGTCCCCCGTCAACCGTCGCTTCCTCTGGAACCTGTCTGGGCTGACTCGTCTCAGCTGCTCCATCTCTACGTTCTCCTTCCCTCGCTTCCTGCTCTGCTCGATCTCGTACAGCTTGGCTTCGGCGTTCCTCTTGAGCTTGGCGAACCAGCGTTGGTGAATTTTGTACTCCGTCATGGTTCCCACCTCCAGAACTCCAGAACAGGAGACGATGCCCTTGTTGTTTCTTGCCGAAGCCTGGTAAATAGCCGCATCCTCCTCTTGACACCTGTGAGTAAAAAAGAAACACCAACCATGAGGGCAACTCTGGACAGTGAGGATTGAATTTGCTATGGATGATGAACAACCTTCTTTTTCTTGATGTTCCCCAGCAATATTGGGGTTCAGTTCAGTGGCCAGATGCTCTCCCTGTCACCAAGGTGGAGTTTTGTCCAGCAGATACAGTCTCATTATGCCCAGAGAGAGAAATGTCTGCCTCAGTGGTGAAATGCATTTTTTTTTACTACCGGTTCTGTGGGCATGGCTTGGTGGGCATGGGGTGGGTGGTGGGCATGGCTTGGTGGGTATGGCAGGGGAAGGATACTGCAAAATCCCCATTCTCACCCCACTCTGGGACCAGCCAGAGGTGGCATTTGCCGAATGGCGGTTCTCCGGACTACTCAAAATTTCCGCTACTGGTTCTCCAGAACCTGTCAGAACCTGCTGGATTTCACCCCTGGTTCAGTTCCCAGAACCTCCCAATTAGAATGGCCATAACTGAGGGAGCCTAGACTTTGAAAGGGAACAGCGAAGTTCCACATAGCTCTATCATTTCTTTATTTCTTAATTACCATGTTCCCCCCAAAATAAGACAGGGTCTTATTTTCTTTTGACCTCCCCGAAGTAAGCGCTTGGCCTTATTTTCGGGGAGCTCTTATTATTTTTGAGGTTCAGGAGGCGGCGAGCGTGGTCACCTCATGGCTGCTGCTGTGTTGCAATATTTTGGGGGAGGGCTTATTTTAGCGCATGCGCTCAAAAGCCCGATTGGGCTTATTATCTGGGGAAGGCTTATTTTCAGGGAAACAGGATAGTTACATAACAATAACAACCCTACTATTATTCTCTTTAGTCTACTAATGTAACTCTTTTTCCCTTTCTTCTTCTTTTAATCATTATTTTTGGTCACCAGAGTTGTTGTATTGTTTGATTTATCAGTCCCCCTCTTGCCAGAACTGTCCTCACTGCCCCGAAGCAACATCTCATTTCTCACCTATGCTCCTTACAAAAGGATCAATGTCCTTCCCCCAGACACACACACACCCCGGTCTGTACACAAAGGGGACAAAGCTGATTTTTTTTTGGCCTTCTAGGGCACCCTTCCAACCTGGCCAGGAGACAAGAAATTAGGCTGCTAAATCCCCATGGCTTGCAAGGCCGCCTTTCTTAGAATAACTGGAATCATCTGCTTATTTGTAACGGAGCGTTTGACCTTGCGCTTAGGAAATGGTTAGACACATGGACAGATGGTCTACTAGGAAGGGTATCGTTCTGAGCTTAACTGAACAATACACGGGCTCTTCCTCTCCTCTCCCCAGAGACAGCTGGTGAACGGGTGTCACCCAAGAGACAGGCGCTCCCAGGGGTGGGTTTCAAAATTTTTTACATGGGTGTGGCTAGATTGTGGAGAGCGCATGTGACGGAGTGGGCATGGCATGGCACACTCAGTCACATGACCCCCCCCTCACCAAGCCATGCCCACCAAAACCGTGACCTGACAAATGCACGAACGACAAAAGCGCGCTGACAAAACCGCGGCGCTAAAACCGCGATGTCATCAACGCGCCGACAACAGCGCGCCGACAACAGCGCGCCGACAGAAGCGCGATTTAAGTTAAGGTAAGGGTTAGGGTTAGGGTTAGGGTTAGGGTTAGGGTTAGGTTTAGGGTTAGGTTTAGGGTTAGGTTTAGGTTTAGTGTTAGGGTTACAGTGCGCTTCTGTCGGCACGCTGTTGTCGGCGCGCTTCAGCACTAATTCCTCGGCGCGCTTTAGAACTCGCGGTTTTGTCACCACGGTTTAGTCAGGCGCGCTTTTGTCGTTCGCGCATTTGTGGGTGAACCCACCAAAACGGTGGCAAAAAGTTTTGACCGGGGTGGGGGAGCTAAAGCAGCACCTGTAAACTATCCAGAGTGTCTGCAAACTACCCAGAGCACTCTGCAAGCTTCAGCAGGGCTGGGGGAAGGCAAAAATGCCCCCCCTTTTTTGCAAAAAATGGGTGGAAAACAGGCCATTTCTTGCAAAAACAGAGGCATTTTTGCCTCCCCCGCCCCAGCCCTGCTAAAGCCTGCAGAGTGCTTCTGGAGGCTGGGGGAAGGCAAAAACGCCTCTGTTTCTGTGAAAAACAGCCCCTCTCTGGGACCTCTCTGGGACTGGCACGCACATACCATTAAAAAATGGGGCGATACTACATTTTTTCAATGAAGATTGTTCTGCCCATGTGCAGAACAGAAAATAAAGATGGTGGCACCCAGGATAGAACTGGTGTCCGGCTGAGTTACTACCTATTTGGCTGAACCAGCCCGAACTGGTAGGAAGCCACCCCTGAGCGCCCCCCCCCTCCTTCCTTACTTGTATAACTGCAGGGTGTGGCGATTCCCGTGTCGCAAAATCTCGTATTTCGGCAATCCACAGTATCGATCCATCTCTTCATTATCTTTGTACCAGGTCACCTCCGGCGGTGGGTATCCTGATGAGAACATTGACACATTAGCAGAATCAAGGGGCGTTCGGGCTGGAGAAACAGATCGCGTTTCAAAACAAACATGGAAACCACAGTCTTTGGCCCGCGAGACCAGCTCAAACAAGTTGCCCCGTTCTGTGTTGACTTTGGACACAACCGGAAGGTCGATTTGGACTGGGGGGGGTGGAGGGGAGGGAAACAAGGAATGTTGAAAATGGATACTTCCGGCCCAGGCACCGAAAGGGAGCTCCGAATCTAAGAAGCGTGCTGAGAATAGGAGCAAGGAACTGTTGAATAGCCTTCTCCAACATGATGTCTCCCAAATGCAGGATTCCATGCATATTGACACAGCCCCATGATGGTGATCTGTTCTGACCTCCCCCCTTTCTTCGCTCGCTAACAGACGACAGTCAGACAGACTTAAAAGGCAATAACTTTATCAGTCCTGGTTCACGCTGGCTGCAAGCCCAAAATAAACATAGATAAAAGTCTCTATCAACAAAGGTTACGCAGCAGAATGCAGAAACAAAACTCTTACAGCACCAGGTTTTCAAGAAGCAAGATCACTTATCCAAGTGTCTCACAAATGCAAACAGGAACGGAACTGAGTTCTCCATAAACGAACGATGAACCACGAACGAATGAATGAACGTTGACTTCTGCAACCAGGGCGTGGCACCATCAGTCCTTTTATCTCCAGAAGACCACACTAACGAGCCCCAGCTGCATTGTTATTCCCGCACCCTGACTCAACTCACAGCAGGAGCTCACCCCATCCCGTGGCTTTCGGGCCTTGAACCTGGGCTGGTAGCTTTGCCTCTTGTGTGAACACAGCCAGGGAAGGATTTCACCTGATGCAACAATAAGCTATGAAAGGTCAGTCTCCTTCATTCACAACCTGGAAGATAAGTTCCCGGTTTCGCACTCCTTGGAGGGGAGAAAAAGGGCGGATCCAAACCGGACTCGTAAAGCAGTGGTGGGTTTCAAAAACTTTTCAAACCTACTCTGTGGGTGTGGCCTCCTTTGTGGGAGTGGTTTGCCGGCCATGTGACCTGGTGGGAGTGGCTTGCCGGCCATGTGTTCTCTCTCTCTCTCTCTCTCTCTCTCTCTCTCTCTCTCTCTTTCCTTCCTTTTGTCTCTCTGTCCCTTTTTCCTTTTTTCTTTCATCTCTCTCTCACTTTTTCTTTCTTTCTTTCTTTCTTTCTTTCTTTCTTCCTTCCTTCCTTCCTTTCTTTCTCTTTCTCTCTCTGTGTAAGTCTGTCTGTCTGTCCGTCCATCTGTGTGTGTGTGTGTGTGTATGTCAGTGGTGGGTTTCAAAAAATTTTGGGAACCCCTTCTGTAGGTGTGGCCTGCTTTCCGGGTCCACTGGTGGAACCTCTTCTAACCGGTTCGGTAGATTTGACGAACCGGTTCTACCGAACTGGTGCAAACTGGCAGGAGCCCACCTCTGTCGTAGAGCAGTGGGATCAAGCGCTCCTTCCTTGCCACCCTCCACATAGGCAGGGGATGAGAACATCTCCACCGTTCTAGGAAGTGAGACCGCTTTGGTGGATTTAAGTCCGAGGTTAAAAAACAGACCCTTGGTGGAAGGCCAACCTCTCCATGGAGAACCAGACGTCACGGCCTGTAAACTGAACCCAAAGTTTCCATTGGGCCAAAGCAACAAGGGTTGCATCATAGCCCTCTGGGTGTCCTTTAAGTGCCTGTGGTCAGCAGGTGCCTTTTCGGGACAATGATATCATCCTGTCTGCATGACTGCTTGCTTCTGAGCCAAAGGAGGTCCTGTGCTCGATGCGTAAAGGGCCAAGCTCCAGGGAGGGATTGTCTCCTCCAAGCAAAATTAAAAGGACCCACCTACCATTAGGCTCCAGCTTGCACCAACTGAGGCTTCAGGTGGGAAGAGAAGCCCATCTCTGAAAAGCAGAGCCCTAATAAGCCCTTTAAAGGCTGGGAGGATAATTGGATTGGCCCTGAGAGGCATAGAGATGTTTGTGAGAATGCTCAGTCCTACCGAGCCCTTAAAAAAATCATCTTAATATTCCCCATAAAATGTCCAGTCTGCTCCTAGGGGACCTTGCTAGACGATGGTTGTGTTCCAGCAAAAAGGATGGAAAGGAGGCAGATACTGAGCATCAAGAGGAGTCAAGTGGTGGTTGGGAAACATAATTTGGGGCTTGAAGACCTCTTTGGAGATAGAAGGGAAGATGAAGGTGGAGATGGAGATGGACGTGGAGGTGGAGATAGAAAGGGAGATGGAGGTGAAGATGAAGGTGGAGATAGAACTGGAGATGGAGGTGGAGATGGAGGTGGAGATAGAAGTGCAGATGGAGGTGGAAATAGAAGTGGAGATGAGGTAGAGATGGAGGTAGAGATGGAGAAGGACGTGGAGGTGGAGATAGAAGTGCAGATGGAGGAGGAGATAGAACTGGAGGTGGAGGTGGAGATAGAACTGGAGATGGAGGTGGAGATGAAGGTGGAGGTGGAGATAGAAGTGCAGATGGAGGTGGAGATAGAACTGGAGATGGAGAAGGAGGTGGAGGTGGAGATAGAAGTGCAGATGGAGGTGGAGATAGAACTGGAGGTGGAGGTGGAGATAGAACTGGAGATGGAGGTGGAGATAGCACTGGAGATGGAGGTGGAGATGAAGGTGGAGGTGGAGATAGAAGTGCAGATGGAGGTGGAGATAGAACTGGAGATGGAGAAGGAGGTGGAGGTGGAGATAGAAGTGCAAATGGAGGTGGAAATAGAAGTGGAGATGAGGTAGAGATGGAGGTGGAGATAGAAGTGGAGGTGGAGATAAAGGTAGAGATAGAGAAGGAGATGGAGGTGGAGATAGAACTGCAGTTGGAGGTGGAGATGAAGGTGGAGGTGGAGATAGAAGTGCAGATGGAGGTGGAGATAGAACTGGAGATGGAGAAGGAGGTGGAGGTGGAGATAGAAGTGCAAATGGAGGTGGAAATAGAAGTGGAGATGAGGTAGAGATGGAGGTGGAGATAGAAGTGGAGGTGGAGATAAAGGTAGAGATAGAGAAGGAGATGGAGGTGGAGATAGAACTGCAGTTGGAGGTGGAGATGAAGCTGGAGGTGGAGATAGAAGTGCAGATGGAGGTGGAAATGGAAGTGGAGATGAGGTAGAGATGGAGGTGGAGATAGAAGTGGAGATGGAGGTGGAGATGGAGAGCGTCCTACCAATAGTTTTCCACCCAGGGGAAATCAAACCCCAAACGTCTTACATGCAAGACACAAAGCTCCATCCCTGACTTTTGCCCTCATCCCCAAATCCAAAGAATGGGGAGGGGGGTGTAGAATTAAATTCGCCAGCTCTTCCAGGCACGGATCTGGGACATGAATCCTTGTGATGCAATGCTTTCTGCACCATCCATCTCGTCCCTTAGAAATCAGTGGCCACTCACCCATCACAATAAGGAGGCTACAGAAAGCCACCCTAAAGCTGGAGGAAGGGGAAATGCCAGCTGGTTTGCCATGCATACCTTTTCAGCGATCATGCTGGCCAAAGATCAGAGGAGTGACGCGGACCAAGAGCATGAAACAGGATCTGGACTTGCTCTCACTCTGCTCCAGATTCGTTATCAAGAGAAGCTATCCAAGAATTTGATTAGTTCTCTTTCCCCAACAGGAGCTCCAGTTACATGTCCCAAGCCCATCACCACTAGCACAGATGCCGTGAAGGGTAGATGGCATCAGCAAGCAACTTGTGTGTAGTTGAAATCCATCCCAGAGATCTATGAAGGTCTGCTCCAACAATTGACAGGTTTCCAGAGACCAGTGTTTCTCAACCGTGGTCACTTCTGGCTGGAGAATTCTGGGAAGTCCACACATCTTCAAGCGGCCAAGATTGAGAAATACTCATCCAAGGAGAGAAGTAGGAACCCACCACTGATGTGACCATTCAGGACTGCCACAGCTTTGTTTTGAGATCACTCCTACCAGATCAAAAAGGAGGTAGAGTGGGGAGGATTTTGGGGCACCCAAAGCCATCCAACCATTTAGCTTGACCTTGTATTGTACTTTTCACTTCTGTTGTTGTTAGTTGTGAAGTTGTGTCCGATCCATCGCGACCCCATGGACAACGTTCCTCCAGGCCTTCCTGTCCTCTACCATCCTCTGGAGTTTATTTAAGCTCACTCTGACTGCTTTGGAGACTCCATCCAGCCACCTCCTTCTCTGCCGTCCCCTTCTTCTTTTGCCCTCAATCTTTCCTAGCATGAGGCTCTTCTCCAGGGAGTCCTTCCTTCTCATTAGGTGGCCAAAGTCTTTGAGGTTCATCTTCAGGATCTGGCCTTCCAAACAGCAGTCAGGGTTGATCTCCTCTAGGACTGACTGGTTGAATTGCCTTGCCTTCCAAGGGACTCGCAGGAGTCTTCTCCAGCACCTCATTCTCTGCCGTCCCCTTCTTCTTCTTTTGCCCTCCATCTTTCCCAGCATGAGGCTCTTCTCCAGGGAGTCCTTCTTCCTTCTCATTAGCTGGCCAAAGTCTTTGAGTTTCGTCTTCAGGATCTGGCCTTCTAAAGAGCAGTCAGGGTTGATCTCCTCTAGGACTGACCGGTTGGATCACCTTGCAGTCCAAGGGACTCACAGGAGTCTTCTGAAGCACCAGAGTTCAAAGGCCTCCATCCTTTGACGCTCAACCTTCCTTATGGTCCAACCTTCACTTACTTTAAGCTTTTTATTGCTGTGAATTACCAATAGCCTTTGGATTCTATTAGTGTAAGACTTTGAGTAAATAAATTGCTTTTTTTTGTGCAAATTTGCTGGGTTTGCACAATGCACTTATTGTACTGGATATTTTATTCATTCATTTGTGTTTGCACGCTACATCGAGTCATAAATTTAATAGGCATCCAGAGTTTATGCAACCAGCTAAACCAAAACAGGCAAGCTTAATTTCATTCAATTTAGCATGTTGTGTGAATGCATCTCTGTCCCCTGGTTAATTATACTATTAAAACCGGCTTTGGAGTGAGTGAAGGAAGAGTCAAACTATTGTGATTCGAACCACCATAAATATATCACTATCCTTGTTCAACGTTTCACATTGTTTCCCTGAAGGACGTTGGCAACTCTACTAAACGGTAGTAAGAATTTCCTGTCTGAGTTGGACTAGAAGGCCACCAAGGTCCCTTCCAACTCTGTGATTCTGGATTTTTCAAGGGAGAACTTCCCCTCCTCTCCAAACGGAAGGAAATCCTTTTTACGGACAGAGTACCGAGATTATAACCGGTTGGAAGAACAAGGGAGAGGTCAGACATGAAGATGTTATTTTTACATGAGGATGGGCAGAGCGGAGAGCTTAAAATATATCAGCCACTGATCAAAGCAGCGAGGGTGAAGACAGACTTTCCAGGCCTCAGAAGAATTCTAGGACCAGCAAAAGGGCAAGGAGAGAGCCCTGCTGAGGACGTGAAGGAAGGGAGTTGCAGAGGACCAGAGACACTTCGGAGTAAAATTGAATTAGAGAGAGGGCAAATGCACTTTGCACCGAAAGAAAGAAAAGGAAAAGGAAATTTTGAGCCCCCAAAGAGAAACAATCTTTCTTTCTTTCTTTCTTTCTTTCTTTCTTTCTTTCTTTCTTTCTTTCTTTCTTTCTTTCATGTTTCTTTCTATGTTTCTAGCTAGCTAGCTATAGCGATAGCTATCTATATGTATATGTATATGTGATTTCTATATGTATATCTATATATCTATATCTATCCATCCATCTATATCTCTATCTAGCTCTCTTTCACTCTCCCTCCCTCCATATGTATATATATCTATATATAACTCACTCACTCACTCACTCACTCACTCACTCACTCACTCACTCACTCACTCTATCTATCTATCTATCTATCTATCTATCTAGATAAATAGATAGAGATAGATAAATAGATAGATAGATAGATAGATAGATAGATAGATAGATAGATATAGATATAGATGGATATACATATACATACACATACACACACACACACACATATATATATCCATCTATCCATCCATCTATCCATCTATCCATCTATCCATCTATCCATCTATCCATCTATCCATCTATCCATCTATCCATCTATCCATCTATCCATCTATCCATCTATCCATCTATCCATCTATCCATCTATCCATCTATCCATCTATCCATCTATCCATCTATCCATCTATCCATCTATCCATCTATCCATATCTCTATCTCTATCTCTATCTCTATCTCTATCTCTATCTCTATCTCTATCTCTATCTCTATCTCTATCTCTATCTCTATCTCTATCTCTATCTCTATCTCTATATCTATATCTATATCTATATCTATATCTATATCATCTATATCTATATCTATATCTATATCTATGCATCAATCCATCTATCTCTATCTCTATCTCTATCTCTATCTCTATCTCTATCTCTATCTCTATCTCTATCTCTATCTCTATCTCTATCTCTATCTCTATCTCTATCTCTATCTCTATCTCTATCTCTATCTCTAGCTAGCTAGCTAGCTAGCTGTGTGTGTGTATGTTCCAGCATAACTCTCGAGCAATTTCAACCAAACTTGGTACACAGATGACTCACTCCCTGGAAAATAATACTGTGGCGGTAAGACACCCCTAACACCTCTTAGGGTGTGTATCCTGTTAAGATACAGCCTGTTGTGGCTTAAAATGACTTCTACTGTACTGCCGTAAAATGGTTTCTACTGTACAGCACAATGGAGTTGCCATGGTAACGGCTTCACACTACTCCACAGGGGGGCTTGTGAAGGTTGGACCATAAGGAAGGCTGAATGCTAAAGAATGGAGGCCTTTGAACTCTGGTGCTGGAGAAGAATCCTGCGAGTCCCTTGGACTGCAAGGCCATCTAACCGGTCTGGACCAAACATAATTTCTAATGTTGGATTTTCCCCCTTACCAGAGGGAGTCAAAGTCAAGCTGCATTTCTCCTTGGATAGGAAATCGTGCAATCCCAACCTGAGTGATGGTCAAATAAGTTCTGAATTATTGCTTAGAAAACCATCCAGAGATCCATTTTAAGGCGACTTAATTTACATGAAAGGAATGAAAACAAAGCTGAACGGGCTCAGAACGTGTAAATTGGACTGGTGGGAAGGGATCTCTTTAGAAGCTTTCTCCTAAGCCACCCTGGACTTTTGAAGATCAAATCAAAAGCTTCGGCAGGCATCAATCTTATTATCACGGGGAATGTCTATCCCAGGCATGACGGACAAGAGGCAGAGAAACTTTTGATGGTCAAGGATATACAGTGAATAATTCAAGGAGGAGCAGAGGCCAAAAAGTGAACGAGAAAAGCCATTGGGGGGGGGCAGAATTTGGCAGACTGAGGAGTTCAATGTTAGGCCTTAACAATACACCTTGAGATTGTTTTGGGATTCTATAATCTCAAAAGATAGATAGAAGATAGATAGATAGGTAGGTAGGTAGGTAGGTAGGTAGGTAGGTAGGTAGGTAGGTAGGTAGGCAGGCAGGCAGGCAGGCAGGCAGAGATAGAGATAGAGATAGAGATAGAGATAGAGATAGAGATAGAGATAGAGAGAGAGAGAGAGAGAGAGAGAGAGAGAGAGAGATAAAAGGAGAAGTTCAAAGAACAAGCAGGAGGTCCAGAAGAAGATGGAGAGACAACATCAAAGATACAATACAACAGCATCAAATAACAATGGTTGAAGCCACCAAAAGAGCAAGAACAGAACTCTGCCTGTCCCTTACCACCCGAAGTGGTAAAAGAGGAGGAGGAGGAGGAGGAGGAGGAGGAGGAGGAGGAGGAGGAGGAGGAGGAGGAGGAGGAGGAGGAGGAGGAGAAGGAGAAGGAGAAGGAGAAGGAGAAGGAGAAGGAGAAGGAGAAGGAGAAGGAGAAGGAGAAGGAGAAGGAGAAGGAGAAGGAGAAGGAGAAGGAGAAGGAGAAGGAGAAGGAGAAGGAGAAGGAGAAGGAAGAAAAGTACGAGGAATAGGATGCAAATTTTAACAGTCCCTTTTCCTTAAAAAATGACAAGGACATTACTATTATTTTTAGACTAGAATAAAAACTTTATTGCCACTTTAAATGTACCCTAATCAGCATATATGAAAATGAAATTTCATTGCATTCAGCTCTCAAAAGGTAACCATTATGCCTACACCTACATACAAGCACATATCATAGCATCGTATTCTCAGCCATCATATCACCGGAGAGGTTCGCAAAGCCACAAAAATCTGGGCTCAGAGGCAGCATGTTGGAGAAGGTAGGTAGATATCATTCTAAATATACCGTATGTATACATCAGGACATAACATCCGTCAACTGGGATAGGTATCATCCAGTGCTGGGATTCAAACATTTTTACTACTGGTTCTGTGGGCGTGGCTTGGTGGACGTGGCAGGGGAAGGTTACTGCAAAATCCCCATTCCCTCCCAATAAGTTGGGACTCAGGAGGCAGAGAATAGATAGGGGCGGGGCCAGCCAGAGGTAGTATTTACCGATTCTCCGAACTACTCAATATTTCTGCTACTGGTTCTCCAGAACTGGTCAGACCCTGCTGAATACCACCTCTGGTATCAGCCCTGTGGTAGCCCAAAGGAAGAATTTCAATGCTTGCTCTTGAGAACATCCATGCAAATGGGGAGTTGTGTCAACTCACCTATCACAATGCACGTGAATTTGGCATCGGCGTCCTCTGAGACGGCATAGGACTTGAGGGTTGTTTCAAAGACGGGCTGGGTCTCCTCGGTCAGTTGAGCAATGATGGCACAGAAGGTGCCCCTAAAAAGAATCAAAGGACCCCCAATTAGAACCCGAGCAAGCTGGTTAAGGAAAATGGGAAGAGTCATCTTCCCTCCAGGCACTTCCATGGAGTACGCCCACATTTCTAGCGGTTGGAAAACACTGTTCCCCTCTCTTAGAAACCTTCTGGAGAACTTAAGAGGCAAAGCACTGCAATGAAGCAATTCCAAGTTCATTCCAGACGTGGACAGTTGAACAAACGACACGAACGTTGCAACACACAAACTCATCCTGGTCATTCCAGGGGGACAGATGTTGCCAACGGGCCCAGCAGCTGTAACGTGGCACACACATGGAAACAGACACCTGGGGGGGGGGTCAGCATCACCGATTAGGGTCTCTTGTCTTTAAAATTGATGCAGTTCGTTTGGTACTAAATTAGTGCTGTTTGTCTCAGGGAATCAAAAGGAATATGGCTGGGTTTGTAGCGAAATATTAGGTAAAGGTTTCCCTCGCACATATGTGCTAGTCGTTCCCGACTCTAGGGAGCGCTACTCATCTCCGTTTCAAAGCCAAGGAGCCAGAGCCATCCGAAGACGTCTCCGTGGTCATGTGGCCGGCATGACTGAATGCCAAAGGAGCACGGAATGCTGTTCCCTTCCCACCAAAGGTGGTCCCTATTTTTCTACTTGCATTTTTTTACGTGCTTTCGAACTGCTAGGTTGGCAGAAGCTGGGACAAGTCACGGGAGCTCACTCCATTATGCAGCGCTAGGGATTCGAACCGCCGAACTGCCGACCTTTCTGATCGACGAGCTCAGCGTCTTAGCCACTGAGCCACCGCCTCCCTTTTATATGCAACATAGAAGGCAGCAAAACCATAGAAAGAAGGATATTCAAGCTGTTATCCTTTTTTAAAAAAAACAAACGAAACTCTCTCTGGCCCTGGCTTAGTTTTGTCAATCAATACAATAATAACCTTTTTAGAATTGCACTTGGGGAACTGAATGGGCCCCAGTCATTTGACTCCAGGAGATAGGAATCTTAAATATTTCTCTAGTCGTGAACTAGAGAACTAAACATGTGTTTTCCGGAGGAAAGAGACACACTGAAATTCTCCGAAGTCCAAATTCTTCATCCCGTATCTGGTTTCCACACAATGCAATGTGTACGAAGTGGAAGATATGAATAGTACAGCTTTGGAAAAAGGAGGTACTTCCCATGTTCTGTCTCCTTAGTCCTCTCTTTTTCCTGGTTTTAATCCCTATTTTTTTTTCCTTCATAGTTATAGCATGACGAGTTATGGGCTTCAAAAATTTTACCAAAGGGATCTCTGCCCAGTTGCTGGGTGGGTGTGGCCATGGTGGGCGTGGCCTAGTTGGCCTCCTGCACCATGGCGGGGAGCATTTTTGCCCTCCCTGGGATCCGGAGGCTCTCCCCGAACATCTGGGAGAGTGAAAATGACCTCCCCAGGCTCTGGGGGGGGCCTCTGGAGGCCTGTTTCCGGCCTTTCTGAACTTCCGCTAGGCCCATTTTTCGCCCTCCCCGAGCCTCCGTGCCCACCATGCACTTACCTGCATCCAAAACGGGCTGCGTGGGGACTCCTGAGATGGTTGGGGCAGGGTGGGCGTGGCCAGCCAGGAGTGGGATTTGGGAGGGTTCTGCAAACTGCACAGAATCTTAGCTAGAGGTTCTCCCGAACCCCTGCGAACCCCCAGCAGCCCAATTGCAGCCCAACACAGAGTTCGTTGTTCCAGTTGCTTTCATGCATTTGTGCGCGCACCCGCTCCGTTTGTGCGGAGGGGGAATCAAGGGAGAGGGGAGGGGGGGAGACGAGATCACAGAATCCCAGGCTTTGCTTGTGCAGCTACACTAACGTACTACAGACGGTCGTGCATGGGTAGAACGAGTGCAGATTCATCTCAGACGGGAATGCTGGATGATCAAAGGAACCACGTCAGACTACGGCCCACATTCACGGGTGCAAACAACGGTTTTGTGCAAGTCCACACACTCCACACAGTGAGAGGTCGTGCGCGCACACAGTGGCAAATCAAAGTCGCGAGATGTGTGGCGGGCTAGCAAAGATCGCTTGAAGTGGTTGGCTCGGGGTGGGGGGGAACGGATTCCGCTAAAACCTCCCAGGGTTAGACCGAATAAAAATATATCATCGCTTTTGTGATAATACATTTTCCGGGTTACATCTCCTATCTTTAGTCCCGCTGGACAGGACTCCATCACCCGCTCGCTGGACGCATGCTTGGCCCTGCCGCAGATCCTGGGCTCAACTCTTGACATCTCCCCTTTGAAGGATGGCACAACAGGTGACAGAAAAGTATGCTTGCCCAGGGCTTTTGAGAACCGATGCCCAGTTTGGATGGACAACAGACCATCGGCCAGATCTGATTTAGGGGAGCTTCCAAGGTTTATGTCCTCCTCCTCCCTTCTAGAAATTCAGCCCTGTTCCATGGTACCCTAGTTCTACCTTGCCTGTCCCCCATTAGATTTTCAGTACTGTCATGTTTGTTTCAAAAGGAGGAGTGAGATGGGGGAGAATAGCAATAGCAATAGCAGTTAGACTTATATACCGCTTCGTAGGGCTTTCAGCCCTCTCTAAGCGGTTTACAGAGTCAGCATATTGCCCCCAACAACAATCCGGGTCCTCATTTTACCCACCTCAGAAGGATGGAAGGCTGAGTCAACCCTGAGCCGGTGAGATTTGAACCACCGAGCTGCAGAACTAGCAGTCAGCTGAAGTGGCCTGCAGTACTGCACCCTAACCACTGCGCCACCTCGGCAAGGAATTTTGCATAAGGTTGGCAAGGAATCCCAGCGACTCCTAACTTCTGCCCCCTTCGTGCCAATAATCCCATCCAAGGTGATTGTCAAGGACAAGCAACTGATCAGGCTGAAAGATCCATTAGATCCTTCCTTTTCCATCCCCTCCTTCCTTGTCCACCCTGCGAAAGGTGGAAAGCCACCTAAGGGAGAAAGGTTGTCGACTGGAAGGTCCTGAAAATAGAGAAACGGTTCTCTGCTCCATGAAGTTAATAAGCTCGTGGCCTGGGCAGTCTAGTTGTTGAGATGTGGGTTGTTTTCTTGCAGACGTTTCATTACCCAACTAGGCAACGGCATCAGTGCTGGAAGGGAGTGGGCTTTGCTCTCTGTTTATATATAAGTAGTTTTCCCTGTCAGTGTTGGTAGGAAAATTCTTGGTAGCTCCTTGATTGGACTGTTGTTTACTGTTTGTTTGGTTGTTTATCTAAATCAGTAGCTCCTTAATTGGAGCATTGTTTACTCCTTGATTGTTGGTCTAGTGTCAATTTTGGTGCTTGTTGATCACTGAACAAGGAAATCTTTTGGACTTTCAGTTTCCTTTTAAGCTTTTGGATCGTCTGTCTTTCAAACCATCAACAGTCCCTCTCTTGGAAGCACTACGATACAAACAGAAAGGAAACCTAGCATTGAAGATGTTACCCAGTTGGGTAATAAAACATCTGCAAGAAAACCACCATGTGTCAGCCTTGCGAGTAATGCACCCATAGAAAGCAGAACTCCGAGGCAGGCAAATTCCTCAAAGAACAATTTATTGGATGCCGTCCTACTGGCAGAACTGGTGAAAGCCGACTCTGAAAGTTCCTGCGCTGTCCAATCAAGGTGCTTGGTTACTTTGCTCCTCCTCTGGCCAGCCACCAGTGAGACTGTCCTTGGTTCTCGCAGGAAAACTGTATTGTTTTGGCTACAAGATCCCATCTAGCTATTTCCACCCCTCCCTCTGTTGGACGTCAACCCTGAAGCCTCCAAGATGGCCTCAGCCATGGGTTGGCACTTCAGGGTTGGCACCACGCTTAGAGAACACCAAGAACCCAACAGGTCAAGTCTAAGCTACCGATGTTCTCTTCTATTCGTCCCTAAGTCCCTAGTGGACTGCTGTGGCCTAGAGGTGGGGCTCTCGACTCACAATCAGGAAGTTGCGAGTTCAATCCTAGTAGAGGCAGATATAAGGTCTCCTGCTTGGGCAAGGAGTTGGACTAGATGACCTACAAGGTCCCTTCCAATGGTTAATCTGTTAAACTACTTGGACTGAGACACAGGAGGCCCAGATTCAAATCTCCACTCAACCCAGGAGAAACTTGACCAGTCCCCTTCTTCCAGCTCAAACGAGCTTATAAATCTATTGCCAGATTTGAGCAAGGACCTGTTTCCAAACCGAGCCTTGTGTCTATGAAGTGGTTAGGGGGGGGGGGCTTGGTCCTTGAGGAAACCCAACATGGCTTTAACCAACACTTAGCAAGGAAGGTGCTGCCGAACAGAAGCAAGCGGGGGGGGTGTAAGCTCCCTGGCAATGTAGGCAGAGCTGTTAGTACCCCTGGACGACAGTGTGCCACACCAAAAGTTTGGATGCCACTGAGTCGCAGTTGGCCAAGACGTAGTAGGAGTAGATTTACCTTCCATAGCTGGTGGGGGACGCCCGCCTGGGTAGCAAGCTAAGCAGAAACAGCAAACAAAAGAATTAGGCTTGAAAGAGAGGGAGGGAGGGAGGGAGGGAGGGAGGGAGGGAGAGAGAGAGAGAATGAGAGAGAGAGAGAAACAGAGAAAAGAGATGAAATCACAGCATCCATGAAACCAATCTTCTGGCCGAGGTCAAGGTTATTAATATAATTCAGCTGCTTCTGACGACTAGTGAGGATAAGCAAAGGAGGTTGACCATGGTAACCAAAGCTCTGAATGAAGGACCTCATGGAGAGGAGCAGAAAGCAGTTATCACAAGGCTAAATGTTTCCCTCTCTCCCAACCAGGGGTGGGTTCCTGCCAGTTCTAACCTCTTCTATAGAAGAGGTTCCACAAATCTATCTAATTTAGAACCGGTTCAAGCTCCCTCCCCCTGCCCATCCGCCCATCATCAAGATGAAGAGCGAGAGGAGGAATTCTGGGAGTTGAAGTCCACAAGTCTTAAATCTGTCAAGTTTGAACACCCCTGGGGGTTTTTTTTTTCTAAAGGGTTAGGGGTGCAAGGGTCTTGTAACTTGACAGCTTTAAGACTTGCCTGCTTCAAATGCCAGAGTTTCTGAGCCAACATTTTGGTTGCTAAGCAAGAGCGTCGTTAAGTGAGTTTCACCACATTTTACAAGTTGGTCGTGCCCACCCGGTCACATGACTGCCAAGCCACTCCCACCTGATCACATGGCCGGAAAGTCACTCCTATCTGGTCACATGGCCAGCAAGCCACTCCCACAAAGCAGGCTACACCTACAGAAGAAAAATTCTAAAAAATTTTGAAACCCACCACTGCTCCCAACCACCAATTAGCAGCGGTGGTAGCAAAAAAAAGTCACTTGCAAGACGATTCGTTGAAACATTTGTAATGACTCCCGCTTTCTTGAACTCTAAAAACTCTGGTTGAGACTATTGAGAAATCAACAACGAGGCACTGGCTCCTTCTGCAGGAGAAGGACTAAAGGCAAGACGATAGCAGTCTTCCAGTATCTGAGGGGCTGCCCTAAAGAAGAGGGAGTCAAGCTATTCTCCAAAGCACCTGAGGGCAGGGCAAGAAGCAATGGGTGGAAACTAATCAAGGAGAGAAGCAACTTAGAACTAAGGAGAAATTTCCTGACACTTAGAACAATTAATCAGAGGCTGCCAGTCTCTTGGTAATTCCTGAACTGCAGAATGGAGAGACTCTGTCCATTCTCAGTCATCCAGGTCATGGTTGTCCCCAAAGGTGCTTTTTTCAAGAGGAAACTGGACTTTCTGGTTTTTATCTTGGAAGACATTTCGCTTGTCATCCAAGAAGCTTCCAGAGCTGAAGAAACTTCTTGGATGAGAAGCGAAATGTCTTCCGAGAAAAATGTCGTGACCCGCCAGCAGAGCTGACAGCAGATTCAGAGAGTGAAGGAGGTTGGGGAGGAAGATGGGCCAGTCCTGGAGTCTGGGGAAGGCTCTGATGGGGGGGCTCTGTGTCGGAAGCAGAGAGGGGGTACCAGAGCCGTATGCCAGTTATCAGCTGCCTTCAGAGTCAGACATCAGTGGGGCAGACGAACAGCTGGAGCCTGTCCCCAGTGTGCCCATGCGCAGAGCAGCCAGACGAAGAGAGCAGCTAAAGAACAGGGGTCGACTTGGGAGTAAGGCCACAGGTGGACGATGAAGGGCCCCTCCCAGAGGAAATAAAAGAGGAGCGAAAGGGGAGTGGAATTTGCAGGAGACAATTGGTTTGCTTAATTGGTTTGTGACTTTCCAAGACTCCTTGCCAAGTTTTGCAGATCTCGGCCTGGCAGCTCTCCAAGCCAGATAAGGTCTGTGACTGTAAATCCTCCCTCGAAAGGCTTTGCTGGGTGTGAATGAGCAGAATTCACAGTCAATTAATAAAAGGAGTTTTTTGTCGGGACCAGGAGTTTGCTTCAAGCCTCGGTCAGAACAAAGCCGCTTGAAAAAAAAGAATGGAGGGCGGACACACGAAGAACAATGTTGTGTTGGCCGTGACATGACAGTTCAGCTTTAATCGGTTCCTAGGTGTCAACATACCCTCTTGGGAAACCAGAGAGCGAGCTGAACACTATCTTGCGGAGGCCCCGTCAGAGTGCAGCATTCCGGAAAGCAGGCATATAAATAGCCCATCTGTTCTCCCTTAGCCAGCTCTCTCCAACTTCTCTCCTCCAATTGGCCTATTGGCAAGCCAGACGGTGACCCCCTTCGTTGTCGCGAGAAATGCCCTCCTTTTAATTTGTTCCTTCGAATGGATCCCAAAGTCCTTCTCCAAAACTCAAAAACTGTGATCGGATCTCAGGGGGCATCGCTAGACAGCCAAAAGGATGGAAAATAGAATCGAGATTATGTGGCACCAACACAAAACAGCTCCTGGTTTGGGAAGTGGGAGGAGATGGCTCCATATTTTTGCAAGGGGATACAAACTCGGTTTTTATTTATTTATTTGTTTTGCATAACGTTTATTTTTGTATTTTTAAATGTACATCAGCATTATGACAAGGACAGTGTGGCATCTGAGCGTCATTCATTGTGATACAAAAATAATATTGCTACAAATGAGAATTACTACATTGATCAAACTTAAGTGGTTCTAATGTTATTATATATATTTATGTCAGGCACGTACTCCTTCATTCTTCAGTTATTCATTATTTGCTACACCCTTCTAATAGTAATAGCATTATTCTTTATTTAAAATAATATGTGTTATCTTTTAATATTTATGTTTTTCCTCCTCCAAAAGTTAAAAATATAATTGAGGTTGCCTTTCTGCCATCCCTTACACCCATCTTATTTTATAACGACCCTCCTTCTTCTTCCTTCCCCTTTTCTCCTTCCCTCCCTTCTTCTCTCCTTTCTTCTTTCCTCCTCTCCTTTCCCCTTTTCTCCTTCCCTCCCTTCTTCTCTCCTTTCTTCTTTCCTCCTCTCCTTTCCCCTTTTCTCCTTCCCTCCCTTCTTCTCTCCTTTCTTCTTTTCTCCTCTCCTTTCCCTTCTCTACTTCCCCTTCCTCTTCCCCACTCCTTCCCTCTTCTTCCCTATCCTACCCTCTCTCCTACTCTTACTCCCCCTCCATTTCTTCTTCTCCTTTTCCCTTTCTTCTTTCCCTCTCCTTTCTCTTCTCCTCTGGAAATAGCATTATTCTTGAGAAAACCTGATAACAACCTTTTTCAAAATCTAGGTTCTATGTGACCTCTTTGGGCATTTCCTATCTTAGAAGGTTGGAGGTTGCTTTCTAGAACGACTTTGGAAGAGGCGGGAGTGTGTCCACTTGGCTAGAGAGATGCAATGACCATTGACTGGCTTCAGTCTAGGGGAGTTAGAGATGATCTTGCCATCTTGTCACTCAATCTTGGTGAGGTTTGAGGGTGGAGGAGGAAGGAGGCTGGGGTGAATAGGGAAGAGATGGATTGGTGCCACAGGATGGATTGGAACTGTAGAATTCACAACATTATGAATTTTATAACAAAAGCTTGGGGCAGTCTCCATCTGGTTTGAAAGAGACAATGTCATAACAACAACAACAACAACAAGCAGAAGGGGGAGGGGGAATCAAGGGAGAGGAAGATGGCAAAGAGGAGGAAGAGGAAGAGGAGGAAGAAGAAAGAAGAAGAAAGAAAGAAGAAAGAAGAGAAGAAAGATGAAAGAAGGAAGAATATCTCAGGGGTTGCCACAAAGCAGAGGGTGTCAAACTATTCTCCAAGGCACCTGAGGGCAGGACAAGAAGCAATGGGTGGAAACTAATGAAGGAGAGAAGCAACTTAGAACTAAGGAGAAATTTCCTGACAATTAGAACAATTAATCAGTGGAACAACTTGCCTCCAGAAGTTGTGAATGCTTCAACACTAGAAGTTTTTAAGAAGAGATTGGACAACTATTCATCTAAAGTGGTGTAGGGTTTCTTGCCTAAGCAAGGAGTTGGACTAGAAGACCTCCAGGGTCCCTTCCAACTCTTGTTATTCTATTCTATTCTAAGGAAGAAAGAGGAAGGAGGAGTAGGCGGAAGAGGAGGAGTAGGCAGAAGAACAACGAGGAGGAGGAGGAGGAGGAGGAGGAGGAGGAGGAGGAGGAGGAGGAGGGAGAAAGAGAGAAATAAAAAGGAAAAAAGAGGAAAGGAAAAGTAGAAAAAGGACTAGAATGACCAGGTATCCTGGACTGTGTAAAACTCAACAGAACTATAAGTTTTCAATAACCATTTGGAAAAGATTCTTCCTTAAACATTTTTGCTTCGTTCCCCCCTTCGGCTAATACAGCAACACCAAAAAATAAAAAATAAGAACCACCATCTGCTTCACAGTCAATACATTCCTAATCCATTTTCACAGTGAACCAGCTCACGATAAGAGTTTCCTGCATTTTCCCACGCCTTACAATCTTTTTTACAGTAAAAATGGTGGATAGCTTCCTATTTGGAAACATAAGAAGCCTTTGCCGCATCTCCCCCCCCCCCAATGGTGACTGTGTGTTTGCGTGTGGAGCCTGCATCTCTAAGGAGTTTCAGATACACAGCAAGGCTCCAGGTAGGTAAGTCATGCCATAATGGAATTAATATCAAGCACTTGTGTAATTTTGATACTATTATCTTGATTTGCCACCACTTAATTCAAGAAAGCACACACCTGCGTTTCTGTTTTATCCCTGCTTTTATCCTCTTAACAGGCTTTCAAGGTAGGCTATGGTGAGATATAGTAAGTAAAATCTTTATTACGGTCAAAGACCAGCAATACGCATTTGTTTTTACACTGTATTAAAAAAATACTAACATTAAAATATAATTTAAAAGTATTGACATTTGTGGGAAGTTATCATCCAGCCCTCTCCCAGAAAAATGAAATATCCTAGGAAACATTGAAAAGGCAGAATATTTCTCTGGATGTGAAAAGAAACATGTTTTAAAAGACAGAATAGTTGCCTATAGCTTTCTGCCCATCCCCACTTTGTCAATGGGCCATTAAGACGGCCAGGCTAGTCCACTTTACATAATAAAGACTTCAGCAGCAGCTACAGGAAGGCATGATAATATTGGCCCTTTACTCAACTGACCACATGGCATCTGAGAACTCATCCATACCTGGATTCAAAACACAGCCTAGAGAGTGGCCCCCTGCATGGCCCCATGGGAGTCTGACAACCAATCAGAATACATTTCTTACACAGGAACAGGAAACAGAGAGGTGGGACTGAACAGGTTATAAAAAGCCTAGCAAGCCCCTTCCGCAGCCCTTCTCTTCTTCTCCACCAACATTGAAGCATGAGATCCCCTTTTCTGTTCAGGGCTCAAGCCATGTGGTCCTGTCCAACAATAAACCATCTTCCCAAGCAGCCTCCATGTCTCCAGTGTCTTTTTCCCCACTTGGAGCCGAACCCAGAAGGACACTTCTTTCATCACATTAAAAGTGGATAATAACATAATGGTCCAAAGATTGTTAAAGGTATGTCCAGATAATTGGTACAAAATGGTACTATACTTCTGTAGCCAATTTTTTTCTTATGGACATTGCAGCAGCACAGAACTTTTGCCACTGCATACATGGTAACCGGGTTAGTATCCTGGAGGAGGAAACCTAGATAAAAATGGTCTGCCTTCCCTGGCAATCTCTCTAATAAGGGGAGAATATGTGCAGACCTACAAGCTCTGTATAGCTCGCAGTGTAATAGAACATGTCAATTATCTTCCATTTCTCCTTTACCATATATACAAACCCGTTCTGCTATAGGTGTTCTCTTATACCTGCCCTGGAGGAGTGCTGAAGGGAGAATGTTAAATCTGGCTCTGAAGAAAGCTATTCTTTGTTTTGGGGAGATCAGGTCATTTAGATATAGCAATAGCAATAGCAGTTAGACTTATATACCGCTTCATAGGGCTTTCAGCCCTCTCTAAGCGGTTTACAGAGTCAGCATATTGCCCCCAACAACAATCCGGGTCCTCATTTTACCCACCTCGGAAGGATGGAAGGCTGAGTCAACCCTGAGCCGGTGAGATTTGAACAGCCGAACTCCAGAACTGCAGTCAACTGAAGTAGCCTGCAGTGCTGCATTTAACCACTGCGCCACCTCGGCTCGATATCACCTCGGATATCTTGCCGATTCCCACACACCCTGTTTGATTCTGTCCCTACTGTGGAGAGGCAACCTATTTAGTTCTTCTTGGAACTCCATGTCCCTCAATCTATTAATTACTACTTGCTTTGCTTGCTCAAAGCCTAGGGACATTACGAATAACGGTGAGAGCCCATAAGAGCCCAGCTTGTGATCAATTGCTGTTTCCAGGGGGATGGGAAATTGTCAGTCAACACTAGTGGGGACAGTCCCTCTGGAAAGAAAGGCATATGGTGAGATATATATAAAAAAAAGGGGGGGTTGAAAAATCTGGATTTTTGTTCCTATGACCCTCATTTAATTATCTTGGACCAGTTTTTATATGGTGAGATATAAAAACTGGTCCAAGGTCATTAAATGGGGGTCATAGGAACAAAAATCCAGATTTTGCAAACCCTTGTTTATTAGATGTGTTTGCTACTTCCTACGACATCATCACCCACCATACCATTAGAACTTTGTTGCCCACAAACCATTACAGGTTAACTGTTTTCATGTAAAGACGTGTCCCCTTCCAGGCTCAAAGTAGATCCACAATTGGATCAACACAAGAGGGGAGCTACATCCCGTTCTTAATTCAAAGAAGCCTTCTTAAAGGTAAAGGTTTCCCCCTCGCACATATGTGCTAGTCGTTCCTGACTCTAGGGGGCGGTGCTCATCTCCGTTTCAAAGCCGAAGAGCCAGCGCTGTCCCAAGACGTCTCCGTGGTCATGTGGCCGGCATGGCTCAATGCCGAAGGCACACGGAACGCTGTTATTTTCCCACCAAAGGTGGTTTGAAATGGTATAGATTCTTCTGCTTGAGCAGGGGGCTGGATTAGAAGACCTCCAAGGTCCCTTCCAACTCAGTTATCCATCCTTCCTTCCTTCCTTCCTTCCTTCCTTCCTTCCTTCCTTCCTTCCTTCCTTCCATCCATCCATCCATCCATCCATCCTTCCGTCCTTCCTTCCTTCCTTCTCCATCACTGAAGATTTTCAAGAAAATCACCATCACATCATAGTTCACCATAACTGGACTAGAACTTGAGGTCTCCTGATGACTTTAACCACAGAAGAGGTTCTTTTTACCAAGATCTCTTTCAGAACAGGAGGGCCTACTGCAAAATCCCCATTCCCTCCCCACTCCAGGGGAAGGATACTGCAAAATCTCCATTCCCTCCCCACTCCAGGGGAAGGATACTGCAAAATCTCCATTCCCTCCCCACTCCAGGGGAAGGATACTGCAAAATCTCCATTCCCCCCCCCCCACTCCTGGGGAAGGATACCGCAAAATCCCCATTCCTTCCCCACTCTGGGGCCAGGTTCTCCCAACTACTCAAAATTCCCGCTACCGATTCGCCTGTGAGAACCTGCTGAATTTCACCCCTGCAGGAGACCCTACATCATTTTGGACAGATGGCAGTCCAATCTCTTCCTAAAAGCTTTTTTAAGAGGCTGGGGGGAGGAGGGGGAATCGGACGAGTTGACAGCTTCATTCAGAAGCCCAGACTAGCATCTGGTCTCCTCCATCCCTCACCTTTCTCTCCCCTCCTCCCACCCCAGACCTCCCTTCCCCTCCAGCTCTGTGGCTTAGACCCCCGCAGCAATCTGATTCTTGGCCTCGCCCCCGCCCCCCGCCCCTTTCAGATTGGTCTGGTGGTCTGGTTCTCTACTTGGGACACGCTTCGGTTTCCTTCACGGAACGCCCATTTCTCAACTCCGGAATCCTGGCCCCCTTCCCCATTTCTTTGAAAGTCAGGCGAAACTTTGCTGGGATTGGGGGGGGGGGAGGCAGAGAGGGAGGGAAGAGGTCTTGGGACAAAAGCATTGGGTCAGGGTCGTGTTTTTTTGGGAGAGAAAGCCTCAAAGCTACCCCAGACAGAAATAGCCCCTTTCTCCTTTTTTAGGGTTCCAGACCTCCCCAACGCCTTGTCGGGGGGGGGGGGTGTTCCTGCTCTTGCAAGAAATGGGGGGGGGGGAGGACTTCATTTCGGCCACTTGGCTTTTACCCAGAGATTGAATCAGCCTCCTCCTTCGGAAGCTCGCTAGAGCAGCGGCCCACCCCACCCCCTAATAACCCCTGAATCTTGTGGCCGCGAATTCCGCAAGCCACGGATCTTCCGAAGGAGCCCTCGCTCCCTCCTACCGCCTTCCACCTCATCTGGTGCCCGGGACTAGAGGCTTCCCAACCGAGGGTCACATTTGGAACCCTCGGGGAAAGGGGGGGGTGTCTCCTGCTGAAAAAAGACCCCTCCCCGGCGCCTGGCAAGGGGCGCAGCGCCCTTTGGCTTTCAACGGGGCTGGGGGGGGGCTGGAGCTTCTTCATTCCTCGTCCCCAGCGGACCCCTCTTTCCCCTCCGCGGCTCCCTACCTGTTCTCGGGGCGCACGCTAAGCAGGTAGCTGCGCCTATCCGGCCGGTACTCCACCAGGGGTCCGTTATCCTCGCCATCGCTGCCGGGGCCGGGGCAGTAGCTCAAGGAGGACCCGTTGCCCGAGTAGGAGCGGCCCAGGGGTCTCCGCCGGGAGCCCATCGCGATCAGCCCAGGGGTGGCGGCGCTTGGTCCGGCGAGCGGGGAGCAGGGCAGGGCAGGGGGTCGCGCACACGCCGGGGGTCCCAGGAGGCTCCCGGTCGGGGGCTGAGTGGGCTACGGGCCGCTCCGCGCAACCCCAGCGCCGCGGCCGTCAATCACCCCCGGAGGGCCGCCACCCAGCTATTTATAGTCGGCCCACTTGGGGCCGTCACTCAGGCGGAGCGCAGGGGGGGTGGGTGCCGGGGCTGGGGGGCTCGGCCAGTCGGCGCAGCCGGGCTAGGACGGGCCCCTAGCGAGGCAACGGAGGCCGTCGGGGTGGTGGGTGGGTGGGGGTCTCTGCGCCGCCGTAGGTCGCCTAAAGGGGTCCCAAGGAGATGGTCACCCGTCTCCTCCCACTTAGGACTGCAGGGCTGTAACTTTGTTGCTTGAATCCTTTTGATATTGATTGTTTCCTGACTGCTAATTTGTACCCTGTGATGATCATTAAGTGTTGCACCTTATGATTCTTGGCGAATGTATCTTGTCTTTTTATGCACCCTGAGAGCATCTGCACCAAAGACAAATCCCTTGTGTGTCCAATCTCACTTGGCCAATAAAGAATTCTATTCTATTCTTCTCTACTCTACTCTACTCTACTCTACTCTACTCTATTATTCTCTTCTCTTCGCTATTCTATTCCATTTTGTATTCTATTCTCTTCTCTCTTCTGTCTTCTCTTCTCGTCTATTCTTTGGTGGGACATGTGGGGCGCTTTGATTCTCCTGTTCCCAGCAAAGAAAACGGATCATGCCCACTGAAGCAGGCCCCCCACCCCACCCCGCTGAATATCACTAAGTGTTGTATCTTATGATTTTTTGATGAATGTATTTTATTTTTCTTTATGTACACTGAGGGCATCTGCACCAAAGACAAATGTATTGTGTGTCTGATCACACTTGGCCAATAAAGTATTCTATTCTATTCTATTCTATTCTTTCTATATTCTATTCCATTCTATTTGTCACCAAGTTGGTTTGCTGTCTAAGGCAGGCCTAGAATCCCAGCCCTCCATTTCTCTATTCTTTTATTCTTACTCTTACTCTTACTCTTACTCTTACTCTTACTCTTACTCTTACTCTTACTCTTACTCTTACTCTTACTCTTACTCTTACTCTTACTCTATTCTTATTCTTAATCTATTCTTAATCTATTCTTATTCTTAATCTATTCTTAATCTATTCTTATTCTATTCTTATTCTATTCTTATTCTTATTCTATTCTTATTCTATTCTTATTCTTATCTTACTTATTCTACTCTTACTCTTACTCTTACTCTTACTCTTACTCTTACTCTTACTCTTACTCTTACTCTTACTCTTACTCTTACTCTTATTCTGTTCTTATTCTTATTCTTATTCTTACTCTTACTCTTACTCTTACTCTTACTCTTACTCTTACTCTTACTCTTACTCTTACTCTTACTCTTACTCTTACTCTTACTCTTATTCTATTCTATTCTTAATCTATTCTTATTCTATTCTTATTCTATTCTTATTCTTAATCTATTCTTATTCTATTCTATTCTTATTCTTATCTTACTTATTCTATTCTTACTCTTACTCTTACTCTTACTCTTACTCTTACTCTTACTCTTACTCTTACTCTTACTCTTACTCTTACTCTTACTCTTACTCTTACTCTTATTCTATTCTATTCTTAATCTATTCTTATTCTGTTCTTATTCTATTCTTATTCTTAATCTATTCTTATTCTATTCTATTCTTATTCTTATCTTACTTATTCTATTCTTACTCTTACTCTTACTCTTACTCTTACTCTTACTCTTACTCTTACTCTTACTCTTACTCTTACTCTTACTCTTACTTCTATTCTTATTCTTATTCTATTCTTATGCTTATGCTTATGCTTATGCTTATGCTTATGCTTATTCTATTCTTATTCTATTCTTAATCTTATTCTTATTCTATTCTATTTCTGGTTGCGATTGGCCACTTGGGGATCCAGTAGGCCATGCCATCCAGCCAACCAGTGAGAGGAGCAGATGACATGCTTGGCTGCGAGGTTAACTCCATTCCACCCTCCACTGTGAATGAATGGAGCCAGTGGGTGGGTGGCAGATGCCCTCAAGGAAGCGTTCAGCTCCTGTTGTTGTGTTTTTTAAAAATTCTTGCATTACAATCCAATTCAACAAGACCCACTTTAAGCTGCATCATGTGCCGTGGGGCATGCTGGAGTGTTGAGCAGAACATCACTTGCGTCACTGTCCTGGCTAGCTGCCCTCCCTGAATCTACCTCTCTGGACTCCCTGCCTTTGGCTGGTGCACTTGTCAATTCTAGGAGCGCCGGATAGGCTCTTAAAAAAGACTGGGGTTTCTTTCTCTACTACAGCTTAATTGTGCGTGGCACTTTTACGAGCCGTATCCGCGTGTTGGGGTTGAGAGATGGAGCTGATTTAAAAGGGTCCTCGCAGGCAGCCGGTATGACGAAACCCCTCGCACATCAGGAAGGAGTTACGGAGTTCACATGACGTGTGCTTTAATCTTCTTTGTTTCTCCTTCTTTAAAGAAAAAACCCAAATACCTTCCAGGATTATATTCGCACAATATTGGAAAAAGGAAGGAAGAAATACCGCGAGATGAAGAGATAATCAAGAAGATAATCAAGGAGGGAGGGAAGCAAGGAGGGAAGGAAGGAGGGAAGGAAGGAGAGAAGGAGAGAAGAAAGGAGGGAAGGAAGGAGGGAAGGAAGGAGAGAAGGAGAGAAGAAAGGAGGGAAGGAAGGAGGGAATGTAGGAGAGAAGGAAGGGGGGAAGGAAGGAGAGAAGGAGAAAAGAAAGGAGGGAAGGAAGGAAGGAGGGAAGGAAGGAGGGAAGGAGAGAAGGAGGGAAGGAGGGAGGGAAGGAAGGGGAGTAGGAGAGAAGAAACGAGGGAAGGAAAGAGGGAGGGAGGGAAGAAGAAGTAGGACCGTGGTAAGATAAGATGGATCTATGGGATGTTAAAAAAAGCAATCTTCAAGTATATTGTCAACAGTAGGGAAAAATTGTTATAAATACATATTATTAATAACAGTTATGAGATCATATAATTGTGAATGTATATATGAAATTGAAAATAAAATATATTTTTTTAAAAAAAGAAGATATTATTTTGCGCAGAAATGGATAGACTTGCGCTGAGAATCAAACGGAAAGAAGAAACGGGATATTATCAAACATGGAATTTATTTTACCAGTGGTTGGGGGGAAAAAGAAGTGGAGAGTTAAGAATGCAATCTGTACTGTCCAGCAAATTAAATATCCAGACAACACGATGTTTATTAAGCGCTAACAAATGTAAACCATAGAAAATTAATACTTTTTTTTTTTTTTTAAGGGATATTTTCCTCCAGGAACACTGAACATCTCCGGGATCTGATTAAAGTCTCAAACTGTTCTTGGCCCCAGGATCAAAGCAAAACTCCCCCCTACAAAAACTCCTGCAATTTGGACTCGGCTTCCTGCAAATCTATCAAAACAAAACAAAAAATGTCCTTTTACAAATTGCAGCAGATAGATTTCGCAAAGCGTGTTGAGTCACGCTGGAGCGAATCAGATTTTGGCGTAGGTTGTGTTAGGCGACGCCAATCTCTGGAAATGTTGCTTCACTCTTAGGAATCTTCCTTTGGAACCCTTGGCCTATCTTCCCCCTCTACACGCACATACACAAACATGCACACAACACTGTGAAAGGCCGTGGTGTCCTATTTCTGGCAGATGTTTGGAATGCCAAACGGAACAGGACTGGCTTCCTGTATCTACAAGTAAATGTTCTGACCGAGGCTTCCCAAGAGCAGGAAGCAAACTCCTGGTCCCGACAGAAACCCCTTGGATTAATTGACTGTGAATTCTGCTCATTCCCATCCAGTAAAGTCTTTCAAGGGAGGATTTACAGTCACAGACCTCATCAGGCTTGGAGAGCTGCTGATCTCTGCAAAACATGGCCAGGAGTTCTCGGGAAGTCACAAACCAATTAAGCAAACTAATTGTCTCCTGCAAACTCCATTCCCCTTTCGCTCCTCTTTGATTTCCTCTGGGAGGGGCCATTCATCATCCACCTGTGGCCTTACTCCCAAGTCGATCCCTGTTCTTTAGTTGTTCTCTTCTTCTTGTAACTCTGTGCATGCGCACACTGGGAACAGGCTCCAGCTGTTCTTCTGCCTCACTGATATCTGACTCTGAAGGCAGCTGATAGCTGGCATACGGCTCTGGCCCCCTCTCTGCCTCCGACACAGAGCCCTCATCAGAGCCTTCCCCAGAATCCAGGAATGGCCCATGTTCCTCTCCAACCTCCTCGCTGTGTGAATCTGCTGCCAGCTCCACTGCCCCCTGGCAGGCCACAACAATAAGAGAAGCATATAGCTGCTCCATATTATAATTGGAAGGGAATCCATACTTCAATATGCGCATACCATGATACAAATACTACAACCCCTCCCCTAACCCTAATCTATTAACACACAATGTCTTGAACCACAAACTGAGCGATTTTAGCGGCTCCTTGGTTCTCTCTGAGCTGGGCTATTTTGTTGCAGGCTTTTCATTGCCCAACTAGGTAACAAAGTTTTAGCATTGATGAGATTCCCTAGTTGGGTAATGCAAAGTCTGCAAGAAAGCCACCAAGCTCTGAGAGCACCAAGGAGCCCCTCATTTCAACCCTGAGCTATAAAATATTCTCCTTTATCAGTAACTGCATTTTAACTCAATGTGCTACATAGGAATGCAGCTTGAGTGATGAGTTTATCATTCAGGCTGTGTTGTCTCAATCCAGAGAACGGGACATTAACCGTGTGTGAGTTAGTCAAGGCTATGCTTTTCCCACTTGCAATGGATGGCTGTGAAAGTTGGACCATAAGGAAGGCTGAGCGCCAAAAAACGGAGGCCTTTGAACTCTGGGGCTGGAGAAGACTCCTGCATTGAGTCCCTTGGACTGCAAGGCCATCCAACTGGTCAGTCCTAGAGGAGATCAACCCTGACTGCTCTTTAGAAGATCCTGAAGAGGAAACTCAAATACTTTGTCTCCTGCAAACGAGAAGGAAAGACTCCCTGGAGAAGAGCCTAATGCTGGGAAAGATTGAGGGCAAAAGAAGAAGAAGGGGACGGCAGAGAATGAGATGACTGGATGGAGTCACCAAAGCTATCTATCTATCTATCTATCTATCTATCTATCTATCTATCTATCTATCTATCTATCTATCTATCATCTGTCTGTCTGTCTATCTATCATCTTTCTGAAACTCAAATACTTTCACCACCTAATGAGAAGGAGGGACTCCCTGGAGAAGAGCCTCATGCTGGGAATGATGGAGGGCAAAAGAAGAAGAAGGGACGGCAGAGAATGAGGTGGCTGGATGAAGTCACTGAAGCAGTCAGCATGAGGCTTAAATGGACTCCAGAGGATGGTAGAGGACAGGAAGGCCTGGAGGAATGTTGTCCATGTGGTCATGATGGATCGGACACGACTTCGCAACTAACAACAACAAAATACATTTGTCGTTTTTTTAAAAAAAGAAATCAGGATGAAGTTAACCAGGGTGTGTCTTGCCTAAAACTAAGTGCTTCTCTCTCTCTTAGAGAGAGTCTCTTATTGCATTGTTCCCACAGTGATAGGGAATGTTAAAATGAGTTGGGGTCCCGAAGCAGCCGACGTGAATAAGAAGAGGCTGGAACGATTCAATCCAAGTCATCTTTTTCCAAACCAAGAATTAGCATGTGCTGACCCCAGGTGGCAGCTGGGGGGAACGTGGCTCTCCGAAAAGGAGGAGTCTAATCAACAATGTTAGACATAAGGCAGAAGATCAAGGCCCTTCTATGTTAGAAGAAGAGGAGGGTTCCTGAAGACTGCAAATTCCCATGCCATTTTTAGAAGCCGTGAGACACCTATGATCACATGCGGTGGACACGTGTGAAGGCAAGAAAATACGCGACGAAAATACACACATGGTTGGAAAAGAGGATGAAGCAGCATATAGATTTAAAGCCAGAAATATTTTTTTGGTTAGGTATAATACCAGAAATCTGTGACAAAGGGACTGTGTACTTAATACTTTGTGTATTGACAGCAGCGAGAATTGTATCTGCACAATATTGGAAAAATGAGAACACCCTGCCAGACGAAGACATAATCCGGAAAATATTTGGACTGTGCAGAGATGGATAGATTGACATTAACAATAAAAGATAGAGGGGATACGGAGTATTATTCAACATGGGAATAATGGTTAGATGTATCAGTGGTTAGATGTAAGATAGAAGTTAGACGAAGAAAGATTATTGTTATGTGTATGTAAAAGATGAACGTTATTTATTTCTATAAGCATGCTAGTATAATTAATATGATTACAGATAAGCTTTTAATATAATTATTGCTATAATTACTATGCATATTATTATTATTATTACTGGTTAATCTTTGGTGAGATTCACAGCCTTTGGAGCTGGTTGGTAGCTCAACAGCTCGAGTCCTAACCAAGGACCTAGGAACTGTTAAGGTAATGTCGGAGGATACAAGCTGTTCCAAGTAGGGAGGTTTTCTGTAGAATCCGAATGTTCAAGTCTGATAAATTTAGAATTTCTAAATAGCGAGGTAGCTCTTTGGGTATTGCTCCAAGGGCTCCAATTTATTATTATTATTATACAATTGTATCACAGCGGCCAGTTGTTTCGCCGGATTTGGCATTGGTTACTAGTCGGGTCCCACCCAGGGGCCTAGGACGTCATAATGTATTTTCGTAATATGCGTGCAGATCCAAGCAGTGCGGCTTTTTGCATTTGACTGATGGTGATTTTGACAATTTTTAACTGTTTCAAATGTAATTCCAGTGCTTTTAAAACAGTTAAAAATTGACAAAATCACCATCAGTCAAATGCAAAAAGCCGCACTGATGATGATGATGAGGAGTAGTAGTAGTAGTAGTAATAGTAGTAGTAGTAGTAGTAGTAGTAGTAGTATATTTGTTGTTTTTCAGTAAAATGAAGTGTCCAGATGATACACTGTTTTCAAAATATTTATATATAAATAAAAATTATAATAAATAAATAAATAAGCCACGAAACAATAAACATAAATAAAGGACCTCTACCTGGCTATCACATCTCAACCGCCTCTCCTACTTTCAGCGATCGTGTAAAAAGTGTCAATGCTCCCAGGCTACCAGAATCTGAGATACAGAGAGAATTAGTTATAGCAATAGCAATAGCAGTTAGACTTATATACTGCTTCATAGGGCTTTCAGTCCTCTCTAAGCGGTTTACAGAGTCAGCATATTGCCCCCAACAACAATCCGGGTCCTCATTTTACCCACCTCGGAAGGATGGAAGGCTGAGTCAACCCTGAGCCGGGGAGATTAGAACCGCTGAACTGCAGAACTGCAGTCAGCTGAAGTAGCCTGCAGTGCTGCATTTAACCATTGCGCCACCTTGGCTCTTTACAGATACAAGTAGTTCTTGAGTGACAACCACAATTGAGACCCAAACTTTATGCTGCTAAGTGAAGCACTTGTTAAGTGGGTTTGCCCCATTTTACAGCTTTCCTTGCCACCGTTTGTTACGTTGAATCGTTGCCTTTGTTAAGTGAGTCACATGCTTGCTCAGTGCATCTGGATTCCACGTTGACTTGGCTTGTCAGGAAGTCGCAAGAGAGGATCACATGACCCACACACACACACACCCGGGATGCTGCAATTTGTCATAAATATGAACCATTTACCAGAGAAGGTCTGTGACTGTAAATCCTCCCTCAAAAGACTTTGCTGGAGGTGAATGAGCAGAACTCACAGAAAATTAATAAAAGGGGATTTTGTCCGGACCAGGAGTTTGCTTCCTGCTCCTGGGAAGCCTCGGTCAGAACAATACCATACACAAAATCCTAAACCTGGGATAACAAAACCCTAAAATGTGTTCACCTAACGAAAATGTGTTCACCAAAGAAACACAGGTAGTCCTCGATGTATTATCATTAGTTGGGACCAGAACTTCTGTTGCTAAGCAATGCAGTTGTTCAGCAAATCAGGCTGGATTTTATGAGGTGTGGTGGTTTTTCTTTTGCAGACCGTTGTTGTGTGAGTCTGGCTTCTCATCCCGGCTTATGGGTGGAGCAAGAGATTGGCAAGATTGATGTCCGCCTTACAAGGTAGACAGGGAACAGGATCAGACGAGCTAATTCCACTTTATTGTAAAACTACAGGAACAACATTTTGCAAGTCTGAAAATACATCCTCTCCCCCCCCCCCGCTTCCCGTCTCCTTTACAGCCCAAGGAACTAGGGAGGGTCTCTTCTGAGTTCCTTGCTGTGCCCATATTCCAGCTGTGGGCTCATCTGCCTTTTATCAGACCACTCCAGAGTTGCATCTCTGCTCTCAAGATCATCCCCACAGATCATTTATACCAAAGCAGATAATAAGCTCAAACGTCTAGGCCATTGTAGAACAATGCACATTGACAGGGTTGTGGTAGATTAGGGATTGTCATCTACCACAGCCCTGTCAATGGGCATGGTTCTATAATTTGGTTGGCCTGCAAAAATTCCCAGGGCAGCTTATTTCCCCAGGTAAGATTAGATTAGATTAGATTAAAAGGTTTATTTATATGCCGCCCTTTTCCCTGGGGGGACTCAGGGCGGCTCACAATCCAAAGGAAGGGGGGGGGGAAACAGACTTTTACATATAAGACAATACATAATTAAAACGCAACATTCATACCATTCAGGTGGGTTACAATCTTTAGCCCCAGGCCTGACGGGATAGCCAGATTCTAAGGGCTGTGCGGAAGGTCTGGAGGGTGGTGAGGGTACGAATCTCCACGGGGAGATTGTTCCATTGGGTCGGAGCTACCACCGAGAAGGCTCTCCTCCGCGTGGTTGCCAGTCGGCATTGACCAGCGGATGGAACTCGGAGGAGGCCTAATCGATGAGATCTCATAGGTCGTGTGGAGGTGATCGGCAGTAGGCGGTCTCTCAAGTAAGAATGCAAAGGAAGAGGCAGAGCTGAAGCGATGGAGAAGGAGTGCCACGAAGTACTGCAGTTGTCAGATGAGTTCAGGACCATGGAGAGCAACTCTGCAACTAATGGATTGACGTTGTTCTAGCAGTGTTTCCCAATCTTTCATACTTTCATTTTTTTATATCTATGGCTATCAAGAATTCTCAGCAATGGCCCTGCTGGCTTGGAAATTTGGGGTACTGGCCAAGTTTATAACTTGGTCACGACAGTCCTTTGAGAAATCCCTCTCAAGGGCTGAAGCTGGTTTTTTTAAAAAAAAAAACAGCTACAGGTATTCCTCAATTTAATAATCCCGACTGAGGTCAAAACGTTTGTTCCTAAGAGAGACAGTGCTTAAAGTGAGTTTTGCCCCATTTTACGGCATTTCTTGCCACAGTTGTTAAGTGAATCACTGCAGCTGTTAAGTTAGTAATATGGTTGTTAACTAAAGGTGGCTCCCCCATTGACTTGGCTTGTCAGCAGGTCGTAAAAGGTGATCAGGTGACCACAGGACACTGCAACCGTCGTAAGTATGAGTCAGTTGCCGAGTGTCTGAATTTTGACCATGTGACCATGGGGAGGTTGCGTGGAAAATGGCCCTAAGTCATGTGTTTCAGTGCCATTGTAACTTCAAATGGTCACTGTTCTGACCCCCTCCTCCATCCAGTAACGAAAGCCAAGACAAGCTTAATTAGAATGTACTTTTAATAGCAAGAAGCCAAAATCTCGGTGGCTGAAAGCCAAGCAAACAAACAGATAAGGACCTTGGCAGCAAGTCAGACAAACCTTGGCAGCAATCCAGCCTGCCAAGTTAGTTACGTTCTCTTTAGTCAATGAGTTGATTTCTGCAAGAGGGGCGTGTGCACAAGCAGTCTTTTTTATAGACTGGAGAGGAGCCTAATGACCACCAGCTGAGCGCAATTACCTCCTGTAATTGTATAATTGTTCCTGACCAAGTAGCTCTTTGATGGCATGCATCCAGAAACAACTCACTGCTGGCTTCTGGATTACTCTCCCTTGTCTCCTCCCCACTGGTCCAAGGCTCAGGCGCCACCTGGTGGCCAACCAGTCTCTCTGTGCCCTGCTCGGAGTCGGAACCCTGTCCAGGGTCCTCCACCTCCTCCAGAGCCGACTCAGAGGGCCCCTCGCTGTTGGAGTCTGGTGGCAGCTCCAACGGCTCCTGCTGGGCCACAACAGGTTACTAAATGAAGTGTTGCAAGTCAAACTACCTGTATCCCATTCTTAATGGTTCTTGATAATCTCAGGTGGAAGGTGAATTGATTTTGTCCCCTTTTTGGCAAGATTTAGTTCATCAAGAATCTCACCACTGTTAGAATCAATGTAATTAATTTAATGTGCTTTTGAAGAAATCCACCACCAATAATTTATCTAGATGCTAAAGTAACAGACGCGGTGGTTCATGGGCTAAGACACTGAGCTTGTCAATCAGTAAAGGTTGGCAGTTTGGCGGTTCGAATCCCTAACGCCACGTAACAGAGTGAGCTCCCGTTACTTGTCCCAGCTTCTGCCAACCTCGCAGTTCGAAAGCATGTAAAAAATGCAAGTAGAAAAATAGGAACCACCTTTGGTGGGAAGGTAACAGCGTTCCGTGCGCCTTCGGCATTGAGTCATGCCGGCCACATGACCACGGAGACGTCTTCGGACAGTGCTGGCTCTTCGGCTTTGAGCACCGCCCCCTAGAGTCAGGAATGACTAGCAAATATGTGGAGGGGAACCTTTACCTTTTTAAAGTAACAGGGGGAAACAGGTAAATGTAGCAAGCAAAACTCTTAATTATGAGATCGGAGCAAAGTTCCTTGAAATATTGTCGCATCAGTGTTCATTTACCCACCATATGCCATCAAAGTCAGTAACCATTATTTACAATGCTTTTGCCCTACTAAAAGAAACAGCATGGAAATTAGCAGACACATTTCAAAAGGGCACATTAAAAAGTTGGGTCTGGACCAATTTCGCTTCTTTTACTGTGAATGCTAATACTCTTACCACAGAAGGGCATGTTTTTACAACATGTTTTAACGCTAAATTCTCCAAGATATTTTTGTGAAGAGTTTACATCTAATAAGGCAGCTTTGAATCCAATATAGATGTAATATTAATGCAATGCTGTGTGCATTAGCACAGGAGGAGACATACTGAAAACAGTGGAGTTGATTCTCAAATAAATGTATACAGGAAGTTTTCGAATTATGACCGTATGGAGCCTGCCCATTATGGTCGTAGTTTGTGACGCTCATAAACTAAGTCACTCACATACTCCCCATGTCCTTCGAAGAGTCATGACACCCACATATGATTTATCACTAGACATAAGGGCAATGTGCCCTCCTCATGAGGCATCGAGAAAACCTTCAGAGTTAAACCAGATTTCACCACAACACAAGCACAGATGGCAATTTCAGAAATACACACACACACACACACGCTAAAATCTCTTTGGTTTTCTGCTTGCATTGAGATTTTTGTGTCTGTGTACACGCACCTCAGGGACGTGGTGGCTCAGTGGCTAAGACACTGAGCTTGTCGATCAGAAAGGTTGGCAGTTCAGTGGTTCGAATCCCTAGCACCGCATAACGGAGTGAGCTCCCGTCACTTGTCCCAGCTTTTGTCAACCTAGCAGTTCGAAAGCAGGTAAAAAATGCAAGTAGAAAAACAGGGACCACCTTTGGTGGGAAGCAGAGGTGGGTTCCTACCAGTTCGCACCAGTTCGGTAGAACCGGTTCGTCAAATCTACCCAACCGGTTAGAAGAGGTTCCACCAGTGGACCCGGAAAGCAGGCCACACCTACAGAAGAGGTTCCAAAATTTTTTGAAACCCACCATTCACACAGACAGACAGACAGACAGACAGACAGACAAACAGACTCACACAGAGAGAGAAAGAGAAAGAAAGGAAGAAAGAAAGAAAAAAGAAAAAAAGAAAGAAAAAGTGAGAGAGATGAAAGAAAAAAAGGAAAAAGGGACAGAGAGACAAAAGGAAGGAAAAAAAGAGAGAGAGAGAGAGAGAACACATGGCTGGCAAGCCACTCCCACCAGGTCACATGGCCAGCAAGCCACTCCCACAAAGGAGGCCACACCCACAGAGTAGGTTCGAACATTTTTTGAAACCCACCTCTGGTGGGAAGGGAACAGCGTTCCGCGCCACACGACACATTTTTTTTTTGTCTGTTTTAGTATCTGGGGAAGATGTGCATTTAAACCAGGCGACTGTTGGAAGTTTTTTATACGGTTGTTACATTTTACAGGCTGAAAAGCATATAAAAAGTTGAAATAAATATGTCAGCCATAACGAGGAGTTTTTGTTGTTGTTTTTAATCACACTATGCGAAGTTAACAATGATAATGTTGCACTTACGGCTCAGCACACTGTGCGTGGCGGGCTTTAATGCCTTACTCAAACATCCCGGTTAAAATAGATTTCCTTAGGGCATTGCATAAACCGTGTGTATATTAAAGTGTACGTCTACTTATTGGCTGGGTTTGCATAACTAATGATAGCTTGAGCGGAGCAGGATGAGCTCCGAGAGTTAAGCTTAGGTAATTCTGTGTGGCTTGGCATCTTGTTCAAAGCCAGCCCGCTTAGTTGCTTTCTCAAAACCTTGTGCAACAATACACCTCAAACAGGTTAATTCAGCGAGTAGGAGAGGCCTGTTCCTGTGACCTCGATCCCCCTGTATTTCTAAACACTGCGCCATGAGGTGCACGGCTAATCACGAATTTCTTATCTCCCCTTGTAGAACAGATAAAAATGAGCCGGAGAAAGTAAGGTTGGGAGTTTTATTGAGCCCAGTGCGCTGCCAGCTGCCAGAATCTTTCTTGCGTTACACTATTTAAAAACGAAGAAAACAAAGGTTAGCAACAAGTTATTTCCGTGTTAAATCGCTCAACTGCACCCGGAGCTTCCCAGGTGGCGACATTTCCCTACGTGTATATGTCTCCTTGGTTCTAGTTTTCAGATAGTATTGCAATTGTAATTCTCATTGTTCGTCTATTTATCTTTTTAATGTTTGTAAGCCCGCCCAGATTTGCCTTATCTCCGGCAGGCCTGGGGCTGTTGACCTCACTATTGAGGTCCGGTCCCGACTAGAATGAATTTGATGGGAGGATTGTTGTTTTAAATTGTATTGTTTTTTATGTTTTTTATATTTTGTTTGTAAGCCGCCCGGAGTCCTTTGGAATTGGGGGGCATATAAAAGTGTTAAATAAATAAATAAATAAATAAATAAATAAATAAATAAATAAATAAATAATAAATCTCTGAGAGGGGGGCATGTAAATTTAATAAATAAAGGATGCTTACCTGCTTTAAATTTCATCCTGACAAACTAGTATCATAGAATCACAGAATGCCAGGATTGAAAGATACCTTGGAGATTGATTGATTGGTTGGTTCCACCACAAAACCGCGGTAGACTAAAGCGCGCTCAACGAAAGCGCGTACCTGTGAGCGGTAAAGTTAAAATTAACACGTAAACCTAACCCTAAACCCACCAAACCTAACCCTAACCCTTAACCTAACCCTAACCCTAACCCTTAACCTAACGCTAAACCTAACGCTAACGCTAACGCGAACCCTAACCCTTAACCTAACCCTAACCCTTACCTTTATGTGAATCGGCTTGCTTTAAAAGCGCTTTTTAAAGCGCCCTTTTTTCTCCGCGGTCGTATTTGTCGCGCTGCTGATGACGTCAGGTACGCGCTTTAATCGGGCGCGCTTTAGTGGACCGCGGTTTTGTCGTGCCACGGATTGATTATGCTGCCTATCTCACTCTGAAAAACCTCAGATAAGGAGAGAATGGTCGTTAATGTTATTCTTTATGGGGTTGTGTTCATGGCTGTGAATGGTTAATTTTTGTTCAATTCCTTTTTTGGTTTTTACCTCTATAAACTAACTAGAGTCACTTCGGTTAATCATTGGCCTTATGATTGTCTGCGTAGGCAGGTAGACAGACAGAAATTGGTCTGACTCCTAGATCTGCCTCCAATGATAACCGAGATCAGAAGAGACGCGTGAGCTTTTGAGGGGGCAAACAGACACTGGCAATAGACTGCTTAAGTGTGTTTTGCCCAAGGCACCGGCGATTAGGTCACACAGCCAACGAAACTATAAAGCTACAACTGAGAAACTAGAATGGCTGAGTTTACACATAGCACGCTCAGCCACAAACAAGCCAGGCCCAATTGTGGTTTAGCATGTTGGGCAAACCTTACCGAGAGACCGGTAAGCAAGAGGTTGAGCAAATCTTACCGGCAGCCAAGGCAAGTTTTCCAGATCAATAATGAGAACCGCAAAGCTACATTTCATTGTTTAGGATGACTGGCCCTGCCTGTTGCCCATGGAAACGGGAGTAATAAGAATCCCATCATTTAGAAATCAGAAAACTTTCTCCGCTGCGGGGACCGTCGGCCACCAGGACTTTCTAAACCCCCATTGTGTCTTCTTGAAAGCAACTTGATGGGTTGGAGAGAGAGAGAGGCTTGAAGCGAAAGAGGCTGGAGCTGACATGATGCCAGCCTTCTCTTCCAAACACCTCCCCACCACCACCACCCCAAGAAACCCTTCATTTTCGGAGATAAAAGAAGTCATTAGCCAAGGCACAAAAGGGCATCACAATTATGTCAATGTGCCTCTCCTTTGAAATGAATGGAATAACCTTTTATATAATCCCATTAGCATTTTCAGGGGGAAATGGTGGCATTTGAGCAGATAGTTAGAAAGAATGCGGCTTCTTGTCTTGGCAAAAAGGCCAAAAGTATTATCCGATTTACTATCTCAGAATTTGATATTCAATAATGCAGGAGAGCCTAGGGTGAAGAGGGAGTCAGCTCCAACCTACTAAGAGGTTGGGGGTTTTGTTTGTTTTGCAAAGTATCCTAGTTGTATTTTCTCAGCAAAGGGAAAAAGTTTTGAGAAGACATTGTAAGGCTTATGTAACTATTGCCATTAGTATGCAATGACCGTTTGATTATGAACCATCAAATCATTTTCGGCTTTTGTTATAGATTTCTTCTATTTCTTCTTCTTTTGGGCAACTGGGTCTTTTGATTTACTTAAGATGCTTTGGAGGACTGTAGTTGGTTTGTGTTACTTAGCTGGGTAATGAAATGTGTCCAAGCCAACAACCAAGGTCAGAGAGCACCATTGTTGTTAGTTGCAAAGTCGTGTCCGACTCATTGTGCCCCATGGACAACATTCCTCCAGGCCTTCCTGTCCTCTACTATCTTCTGGAGTCCATTGACGCTCACGCCGACTGCTTCAGTGACTCCATCCAGCCACCTCATTCTCTGTCGTCCCCTTCTTCTCTTGCCCTCAATCCCAGCATGAGGCTCTTCTCCAGCGAGTCCTTCCTTCTCATTAGGTGGCCAAAGGATTTGAGTTTCCTCTTCAGGATCTGGCCTTCTAATGAGCAGTCAGGGTGGATCTCCTCTAGGACTGACCGGTTGGATCGCCTTGCAGTCCAAGGGACTCGCAGGAGTCTTCTGCAGCAACAGAGTTCAAAGGCCTCCGTTTTTGGGCGCTCAGCCTTCCTTATGGTCCAACTTTCACAGCCATCCATTGCAAGTGGGAAAAGCATAGCCTTGGCTAACTCACACACGGTTAACGTCCCGTTCTCTGGATTGAGACAACACAGCCTGAATGATAAAACTCATCACTCAAGCTGGATTCGTATGTAGCGAATTGGGTTAAAATACAGTTAATGTAGTTGCAAAGTCATGTCCAACCCATTGCGCCCCATGGACAACATTCCTCCAGGCCTTCCTGTCCTCTACCATCTTCTGGAATCCATTGACGCTCACTCCGACTGCTTCAGCGACTCCATTCAGCTACCTCATTCTCTGTCGTCCCCTTCTTCTCTTCTCCTCAATCGCAGCATGAGGCTCTTCTCCAGCGAGTCCTTCCTTCTCGTTAGGTGGCCAAAGTATTTACAGAGGGCATCAAGGACTCCACAATTCAACCCTGAGCTACAATCATTCTCTTCTAGTATAACTCTTGCTTTGTTAGCGTGTAGTTGTTTCCTTGCTATTTGTTTTGGATTGGTTATCTCTGGACTAGGGTTACATTCTGGATCTTGGATCTGGAGTTCTGGTTTCATTTTTCTTGTGAAACGTTTTGGGAATATCCTGTTCTGTTCCATCTAATCCTTGGCATACCTAATCTGGCTTGCTCAGACAGCTCCTAGCATGAAGGAGGCCATTGACCTCATTCAAACACAGATCACAAGGGATAAACATTGGACCCCACCCTGCAGAAGATTAAGCTATCCATTTCTACCCGTAGTACCTCACCCCCAAACCACTCTTGAGAGTCCGCTCTTTGACATGATAGAACAGAGAATAGAATAGAGAATAGAAGAGAAAAGAGAATAGAATAGAGAAAAGAGAATAGAATAGAGAGAATAGATTAGAATAGGGAAGGGAAGAGAATAGGGGAAGGAGTGGAGTAGAGTAAAGTAGAGTAGAGTAGAGTTAGAGTAGAATAGAATAGAATAGAATTCTTTATTGGCCAAGTGTGATTGGACACACAAAGGATTTGTCTTTGGTGCAGAAGCTCTCAGTGTATGTTAGGTAAGCTCCCCGTTGGGAGAGCGAGTACGTTCAGCAAAGCGTTGTGAGAGTTGTGTTGGAGAACACACAAACCGGCATACAGAGACACTGCAGTTTACTTTCGTGGAAATAGAGGTATCAGAGTCCATCAAACAGTCCAAGTCCTACACGGATAAGACAGTCAGTCGTCAACGTCTTTCAGTTAAGGGATAATCCAAATAACATAGTCCAGTATCATATAAACAGGTCAGTAGTCAAAAGTTTGCTAGCAGTTGCAAAACTTACAATAGCTCACGGCACTTTCTAACAGCCAGCTTCCACAACACTCAGATCAGATCAGCCCAGCATCTAACGAACAGAGAGAGGGCTAACAGTCATTCTGGCTCCCTCTTATGGCCGATTGAGGAAAACAGCAACCAATCACATTTTACAGTATGATTTAAAGAAACAGGTATAGCATTGCTACATGATTTATATATTGCCAACGCAACCATTAGATTATATTCCTAACAGCGTACATAAAAGAAAATAGAATACATTCATCAAGAATCATAAGATACAACACTTAGTGATGTGTCAAAGCCTAACTTTCAGAGGCTGCACAGTGGGGGTGTAGAAGAACGCTCACAGCAACATGAAGTATGTAAAACCATTCACGCCCCCCGATACTATGAACCACAGGTAGGCCTCGATTTACAACCACAACTGAAGCCAAAATTTCTGTTCTTAAGTGAGATATTTATGGTTTTGCCCCATTTTACAAACTTTCCTGCCAGTTTTTCAGCGAATCGCTGCGGTTGAAAAATTAGTAACATGGTCACTAAGTGAATCTGGATTCCTCCACTGACTTTGCTCGCCAGAAGGTCGCAAAAGGGGATCGCATGACCTTCAGACACAGCAACGGTCGTAAGTATGAACCAGCCGATCAATATCTGAATTTTGATCACATGACCATGGGGCGGCTACAAAAGTTGTAAGTGTGAAAAATGGTCATGTCACTTTTTTCAGTCCTGTTGTAACCTTTGAACAGTCACTAAATGGAACTGTTGCAAATGGAAGACTACCTGTAATAAAAGATAAATGTAAGCTTTCCAGCTCTGTTTTTATTTAAAAATCAAAATAAATAGGCGTTCTAAATAGATATTCTAGTAAACTTCCAGCAGTCACTGAGAAAGAGCTAGGGGGCAATATAAAATTTCTTAAATTAAATAAATAACATCCGTTTCAAAAAAGAACTTTCTGTAACTGTAGTTCATAAGTGAATGAAGCATCAGTATGTACAATAAACTTTCTGTATTGTACAGAAAGAGACAGAAAGGAGGAGAAAGTGAGGTGTATTATGACATAAAAAAAGATGTTTACTATGAATCCTTGGCATAATTGAAGATCTTACTAAAACAGAATTCCCCCCAAAGAAATCACGAGAGCGCTTAAGATTTTAATTGCAAGATGCTAGCTGTGTAGCCTCCACCTGTCTGGAATTTCAGGAGGCTCCTTGGCACAATTTGGAGCTGATAATTAAAATATTATCTAGGATTGGCTTATGCAAATAGATCGGGGAATTAGAACTACTCAAAATAATTCAGCCTCTGCTTTCCTTATAGGCTAGCTGGTCTCAAACACCTGAAGGCAAGTCACAATAATAAAATCCAACATAAAAATCCATTAATGATGAAAGTAAATTATAGCACTTCTCATAACCAGAGATAATTGAGCAGCTGGGGAGGCACCAGCTTCCAAAGATGACTAAGAGAGACTCATGCCATGGTGGAGTCAGGAAGAACCATTGGGGCCAAAGGGTAGTGTGGTCCTCACAAGGTTTAACCAGGTTCAACGTGACACTCATCACCTTACAATATTTCTGGTCCAACAAAGCATCAGTGACCCAGGGGTGGGTTTCAAAAATTGTTGGAACCTACTCTGTGGGTGTGGCCTCCTTTGTGGGAGTGGCTTGCCACCCATGTGACCGGATATGAAATTATGAATTAGTACTTAGGTTAGTCCAAGTAGCTATTCAGAAACTCTGGCATTGAAGCATGCAAGTCTTAAAACTGTCAAGTTACAAGATCCTTGCACCCCTAACCCTTTAGAAAAAAAATCCCAAGGGTGTTCAAAGTTGACAACTTTAAGACTTGTGGACTTCAACTCCCAGAATTCCTCCTCCAGTCACGTTGGCTCAGGAACTCTGGCATTGAAGCATGCAAGTCTTAAAGCTGTCAAGTTACAAGATCCTTGCCAGTGGTGGGTTTCAAAAATTTTTGGGAACCTCTTCTGTAGGTGTGGCCTGCTTTCCGGGTCCACTGGTGGAACCTCTTCTAACCGGTTCGGTAGATTTGATGAACCGGTTCTACCGAATAGGTGCGAACTGGTAGGAACCCACCTCTGCAGTGACCGCTAGGATGTTGGAAAGCTGGCATCGTTCCTATCACCCATTTTCACACGTTCTGCAGCTTGCGTGGCTCTCCGCCTTCTGGAGCGAAGGCCAAAGGTGCTGGACTACAAAACCTAGCACTTCCCACAGCATCAGGGGCTTGCTGGCAGAACCACAGCACACAGGTCTCTCGGGAGATTTCCCCAAGACCTCCTTGGTTATCCATTCAGGACCAAAGTTGAGTTGGGTTCAGGGAGGAGGAAAGGATGCCCAATTGAGCCCCGGATGGATAGGAACTTCAGCAACCATGCTGGGGTGCGGAGAGGGTGGACGAAGCTGCTCTGTAGGATACCCGTGTTTTGCCGGCTGCAAGGCCAGGGTCTGCGCCATGCATGCCATGCCTTGACTAGAGTAACATGCCATGCCTCTAATGCAATATAACATGCCAGATCTGCCATGCTCTGCCAGCCACGGCCATGCCATGTTTGCAATAACATAGCATGCTGTACCTGCCATGAATGCAATTGCATACCATACTGGCCATGCTATACCATGCCAATCAGGGCCATGCCACACCAGCAATAATATACCATGTCATACCTGCCAAGGCCAGTCAGAGTTGTGCCATGCCATGCCTGCAGTAGCATATCATACTGGCCATGCTATGCCATGCCAGTCAGGGCCATGCCATACCAACAATAACATAGCATGCCATACCGGCCGTATCATGCCAGTCAGGGCCATGTCATGTTCGCCATAACACAGCATGCCATACCGGCCATACCATGCCAGTCAGGGCCATGCCATGTTCACCATAACATAGGATGCCATACCGGCCATATCATGCCAGTCAGGGCCATGCCGTGTTCGCCATAACATAGCATACCATACCGGTCATATCATGCCAGTCAAGGCCATGCCATGTTCGCCATAACATAGCATACCATATCAGCCATGCCAATCAGGGCCATGCCATACCAACAATAACATAGCATGCCATACCGGCCATATCATGCCAGTCAGGGCCATGCCACGTTCGCCATAACATAGCATGCCATATCAGCCATGCCAATCAGGGCCATGCCATACCAACAATAACATAGCATGCCATACCGGCCATATCATGCCAGTCAGGGCCATGCCATACCAACAATAACATACCATGCCATACCAGTTAGAGCCATGCCACATCTGCCATAACCTACCATGCCTGCAATGCCAGGCCATGCCCCCACCCCCACCATGCCATGCCCTCCTCCTCCCAAGGCCGGACGGAGCCGAGGCTGCCAGACCCGGCGCGCCCCCTCTCCCTCGGCCTCCTCCGTCCGCCCTGGTCCCCCAGCCCCTCAGGCCACTCGGGGGGCGGGTGTCCCTCGGGGAGGAGGGGGCCGGCGGGGGCCTCCCCCACCCGCGGGGAGTCCCGGGGGGAGCGGGGCGCCGCGTGCGCGCGGGGGAGCGATCGGGGGATCGACGGATGGCGAGGGATCCAGAGCGATCGAGGAGGGAGCTGAGGCGAGCGGCCTGTCCTGGCCCGGGAGGCCCCGCCCCTCCCCCGCGCCCGCCCCTCCCGCGCCCGCCGCCATGTTGAGGCGGTCGCTGCCCGGCGCTGCTGGGTGAGGCCTGCGCGGGCCCGGGCGGCGGCGGAGCCCGCGGCGGAGCAGCCCGGTCGGTAAGTGCGGGAGGGGCGGGCGGCCGGGGAACGGCGGGCGGCGGGGGCTCTGCACGGCCGCTCTTCGGGGCCCTCCGCCGGGGCAGCCGCTTCGGCAACCCAGCCCGCGGCGGAGCGCTCGGCCTCGGGGGTCGCCTGGCAGGAACCCCATCCGGGGCGACGGGCGAGCGGCTGGGCCAGGCTGGCAGAGGCGGCCTCCCTCCCTGCGCGGAAGCGGCGGCTGCCCTGCCAGGCTGGGTCGCCTCTGCCCCCGCTGGGGGTCCTTGGGGGAGGCCTGGCCCTCCTTCCTGGGCGCTGTAAACCTCTGCAAACGCCCCCCGCCCCAAGTCTATGGGACCCCACGAGGGGCTCCGTCCTGCAGCCAGGCTGGCCCTTGTGCCAGGCTGGGGCTGCAAGAGCTGCTGCCAAGTTTGGCGGCAGCTGCCAGGCTCCCCGATCCCGTTCTTCCTGCTCCTATCCTCATCCTCCTGACCATCATCACCATCATCATCAATATATCCTCCTGAGCCCCATCATCATCCTCAATAGATCCTCCTGACCCCCCATCCTCCCCCTCAGTAGATCCTCCTGAGCCCCCATCATCATCCTCAATATATCATCATGAGCCCCATCATCCTTACTATATCCTCCTGACCCCCATCCTCCTCCTCACTATATCCTCCTGACCCCCATCCTCCTCCTCACTAGATCCTCCCGAGCCCCATCCTCCTCCTCAATAGATCCTCCTGACCCCCATCCTCCTCCTCACTATATCCTCCTGAGCCCCATCATCCTCAATAGATCCTCCTGACCCCCATCCTCCTCCTCAATAGATCCTCCTGATCCCCCCATCCTCCTCCTCAATAGATCCTCCTGATCCCCCCATCCTCCTCCTCACTATATCCTCCTGAGCCCCATCATCCTCAATAGATCCTCCTGACCCCCCATCCTCCTCCTCACTACATCCTCCTGAGCCCCATCCTCCTCCTCACTAGATCCTCCTGACCCCCATCCTCCTCCTCACTAGATCCTCCTGAGCCCCTTCATCATCCTCACTAGATCCTCCTGAGCCCCCATCCTCCTCACTACATCCTCTTATCCATCATCGTCATTACATTCCTTGGCATGGGTGTTCCCACCCCCCACCCCACCCCCCATGCTAAATGCACTTGTAACCGGGACACACACCCCCCGTGTATAACCCCCATAGGTGTGGGCGTTGCAGCCCTAGTCCAGCCCCTCACCCCCATGCTGAAATGCACTTCTAACTGGGACACATACACACACGGTGTGTGTGTGTGTGTGTTCATCACAGCCTCTTCTCCTGCCACACTTGTTTCACGCTCACTCGGCTGGCCGTGGCCCGATGATGATGGGCATCGTTTTGCTTCCCCCTCCTTAACGGCCTGCTATCTGCAGAAGATCAGGAACAGTTTGCAGATGGGCATTGGCCCATTTGGCGCGCATCGAGGTGTGCTGGTGGTGCCCACTGATCCGATGGCCTTTCTAGGCCAACCTGACTCCCGTTGGGCTGTGGGCGAGGCGGATTTGGCCAAGGAAAGCCATGCTCCATCCAGACGTCCATCTCTGTAGGGGAAACCCCAGGGGAGCTGTCCATATTCGGTTTGTTCTTGCCCCCCTCTTTCTTTTTGACCCAACTCATCTTTTATTAAATGTTCCTCTCTTCCTGCTGATAGTAAATATACTGGAATACTCCTTCCGATTAGAGCCTCTAATGTTTATGTGGGCTTAGCGGAGGAACAAGAGACCCTGATATTGTGGTGTTTTTGTTTTTCCTGCCCCCATAAAGGGAACTTGTTATATAATGGACTTCGGTTTGCAGGCTACAAAGCTTTTCACATTAACTAGTAGAAAATAACTTGGAGGATGCCAGCCTCCCTCCCTCCCCTCCATGGTTTTCCTTAATTTTCCTTCCAGCTGTTGAAATGAACCTCTATCTTCTCCCTTCAATGTATTTGCACACAGTAGAGGATTATTATTAATCTATGTTCGTTAGCTGCATTATATTATCCCAGTATGTGCGATATGTGAGGATGTATATAAGGCTAAGATTGTCTGCAGCTGAACTACGGATTGGGAACTCATGAGTTGATTGTACTGGTTAAGGCACTGGTCAAGAAACCAGGAGACGGTGAGTTCTAGTCCCGCCTTAGGCATAAAAAAAAAATTGGCAGGGTGACTTTGGTCCAGTGCCTTTCCCAACCCAGCCTACCTCGCAGGATTGTTGTTGGGGGGGGAATAGGAGGAAGCAGGAGCATTAGGTATGTTTGCCTTCTTGAGTTACTTATAAAGTAATAAAAGAGGGATTAAATTCTAATAAATAATAAAGTAGCATTCTCTACCTGTTAATAGAATAACATGAGTTGGAAGGGACCTTGGAGGTCTTCTAGTCCAACCCCCTGCTCAAGCAGGAAACCCTATACCACTTCAGACAAATGGTTGTCCAATCTTTTCTTTAAAAGCATCCACAACTCCTGGAGGCATTGATTAATTCTTTTAAATGTTCATGGTCCCTTGCTCTCAAGTAAGTAGATTAAAGCACAGGGGCTTATTATATTTATATTACTGTTTTTTTTTTTTTTGTGGGTAGTCAAAGGAAGTGTGTCTTAAGTTTCCAAGCAGTTTACCCCTTCATCGGTGGACCAAATCCAGATGTGTGCAACTTCAGCAAGGTGGCTTTATCACAGATTTCATGTGATTGTCACATGAAATCAGGCTCCTTATGCGCAGCAGCCCTTTGTCCAAAATACGTTGACCCTGTTTACATATCACCAGTAAGCTCTGATTTATGGAACAAGCTATCATGATTTGGATCGTATATCACGGGCAAGCAGTCAATCACAGTTCAGAAACACAATGGGTTGGCTCACCAAAGCATGGTGAACCAAAACAGATCTGAATGCAGGAATAGGGGAAAGGATAGGCAGAAAGTTCAAGGAAATATCTTCACTCGGATGCTCTTGGCTGCTGATGAATTCAGCTTTAGAAAGAGATCCGAAACGCTTCTGAACAAGGAATGTTTCTCCTGCTTACGATTTTTATCCTTGAACTTTTTAAATGTCTGTTGATCAAATATTATCTACCCCAAAACAGTCCTTCACTAGGCAGCCGTTTTTTTCATGTTTTCAGCCTACTTTCTTGGATAAGATTTGTTGTGGTTTTTTTGGAACCGTCTGTTGTCGTGGGGGCGAATTGGCGAACCCTGAGACTGCCTGGGTTCACACAAATAGTGAAGCTATAATGTGGTTTGTTTGTTTGGGGGGGGGGGATTAGGTTGATGTTGAAATTACCCCATTATGGATTAGTGTGCGATGTGCAGCCCGTGATGGCCTGTTTGCCAAATTGTGCTTGTAAAATCTTAAGCTTTATGCGAACCCAGTCAGAAAGTGATGATGACCAGTATTTAAAAACAAACACGCACAAAACTGTGATGTTTCTGCATCATTTGCTATTTGGTGTTTTCCTTCCCTCTGATATTTGACAGTGTCAAATCTCCGGCTTCACCTGAAGATGAGTATTCTCTGAAAAAACAGACAATTTCACACCTGATTAGAGTTTCACAAGCCCACTTTTAAAACCAGCTTATCTGACTTGAATGCATCAATGAAGTTGTTCCATTCATTTTTTGGGGGGGTGGGGGGAGGTTGTTGTAGGGGGAAGGAATTGGTGTCTCCTCTTGTTGGGCCATAGAGGTTGGTTAGAGCAGTGTTTCTCAACCTTGGCCACTTGAAGATGTCTGGACTTCAACTCCCAGAATTCCCCAGCCAGCATTTGCTGGCTGGGGAATTCTGGGAGTTGAAGTCCAGACATCTTCAAGTAGCCAAGGTTGAGAAACACTGGGTTAGAGGGACATGACGGTGGCTCAGTGGCTGAGACGCTGAGCTTACCAATCAGAAAGGTCGGCGGTTCGAATCCCTAGCGCCGCGTAACGGAGTGAGCTCCCGTGACTTGTCCCAGCTTCTGCCAACCTAGTAGTTCAAAAGCACATTAAAAATGCAAGTAGAAAAATAGGGATCACCTTCGGTGGGAAGTTAACAGCGTTCCGCGCGCCTTCGGTGTTGAGTCATGCCGGCCACATGACCACAGAGACGTCTTCGGACAGCGCTGGCTCTTCGGCTTTGAAACGGAGATGAGCACCGCCCTCTAGAGTCGGGAACGACTAGTGCATATGTGCGAGGGGAACCTTTACCTTTAGGGGTTGTTTGTTTGTTTTGGAGAATCCATACACTCCATTCAATTTTGCACTGATTTCATGAGGCTGCTTTGCATTTGGTAACTAGAGTCGCTACAAAGCGATGAGAAAGCTCTCTTGGCAGAACAGTTATGAAAATGAGCTGGGATTTTTGGGTTGGGTTCTTGAAAGCTTCAATAGCTTCAATAGAAGCACCCACAGGCAGGATATGGAGCGCTATCTGTTTGAATATTCAGAAAACTACCCCTGCTGATCTAGTCCTTGCATCACATTAAGCTGTGGTCTGTTTTCAACATAGTTTAAACTGAAGATAACCACTACGGTTAGTGAGTCTGTATGGGCAAAGATGTGCCCACAACTCCAGAGGTCATGAGTGCCCCATCACTGGAGGTTTGTAAGAAGAGTCCGGACAACTATTTGTCCAAAATAGCAATAGCAGTTAGACTTATATACCGCTTCATAGGGCTTTCAGCCCTCTCTAAGCGGTTTACAGAGCCAGCATATCGCCCCCACAGTCTCGGTCCTCATTTCACCCACCTCGGAAGGATGGAAGGCTGAGTCAACCTTGAGCCGGTGAGATTAGAACCTGCTGAACTGCAGATAACAGTCAGCTGAAGTGGCCTGCAGTACTGCACCCTAACCAGCAGGAGAGTCTCCTGCTTGATCAAGGGGTTAGACTAGAACAAGGCTCAGCAAACTTAAACACTCAAAGAGCCATTTGGACCCGTTTCCCACAGAAAAGAAAACACCGGGAGCCACAAAGGTCCTAACCGGAAGCCCCCTGTTCAATTCTGGAGCTGACCGGAAGTTCAGTTCCTCCACCATAGAGTCTCCTCCTAGCACAGCGTATTTTTTCCCCTACCTGTCATAACCGAAAGCCCTATAAATTGTGGAGACAACTGGAAAACCCTCCCCTTCCCATAGAGTCTTCTCTTGGCGCACTGTGCTTCTCTCCACCCACCCCCCACCCCCACCGGAAGCTCCTCTCAAAATTGTGGCGCCGACCGGTGACGGAGCCGCAGCAGAGGGAGGGAAGAGCCACATGCGGCTCCAGAGCCGCAGTTTGCTGACCCCTGGACTAGAAGACACGTCCCGCCCCCAAAGTCCCATCCAACTCTTTGGTTCTGTATATCTGGGTTGACACCATATGCGAAGCTAAAACCAAACAGACCACATCGCAGTTATGGCTTAGTGAAAGGGTGACATCACTGAGTATCTACCCTGACACTTTAGATGGATTTATTTTTCCCCCTCCTCAATTTCAGAATTTAGGAAACATACAGTGCAGTATACAGTCCAGGTTTATTCTGTCTGACTGTCTGTCATCTATCTATCTATCTATCTATCTATCTATCTATCTATCTATCTATCTATCTATCTATCTATCTATCTATCTATCTCTGCCTGCCTGCCTGCCTGCCTGCCTGCCTGCCTGCCTGCCTGCCTGCCTGCCTGCCTATCTGCCTATCTATCCATACATACATACATACATCTATCTAATCTTTCTATATCTATATATTTATATCTAGATCTATCTATTTATCTATCTATCTATCTATCTCTGCCTGCCTGCCTGCCTGCCTGCCTACCTATCCATACATACATACACCTATCTAATCTTTCTATATCTATATATTTATATCTAGATCTATCTATCTATCTATCTATCTATCTATCTATCTATCTATCTATCTATCTATCTATCTATCTATCTATCTATCTATCTATCTCTGCCTGCCTGCCTGCCTGCCTGCCTGCCTGCCTGCCCATCCATCCATCCATCCATCCATCCATTTAATCTTTCTATATCTATATATCTATATCTATCTATCTATCTATCTATCTATCTATCTATCTATCTATCTATTCTTTCTGTATATTTATCTATCTATCCATCCATCCATACACACACACAGACACACACACACACACTATATACAATACAGGAGTGGTCTAGAGCCCAGTTGCAGATGTCCCTGTTGAGAAATACCTTAATCGCCATTGGGATCCATGAAATCAAAATGGTTAAGTTTGGACTTGGAATCTTATTTCTTTATTCGTATCCTGCCTTTACTATTTTGGCAAATAACTCAAGGCAGCGAACATACCCAACACACCTCCCTCCTCCAGTTTTCCCCACCACCACAACAACCTTGTGAGGTGGGTTGGGCTGAGAGAGAGAGAGAGGCCCAAAAGCCACGCGACTGGCTTTGTCCATTTGTTAAGATTCAGGTGATGTTTTTCCCAACTGCAGCGACCGGAGTCTGGTGGGAAAGGGGGAGGCGGGTTGCTGACTCCCTCCTCGGCCTTTCTGACGCTGCGTTGCCTCTCATATTAAGGACAAGATTAGCAATTGAGGGGTTTTTCCGTTTTGTTTTACAGTAAATGAAACGGGAGATGCCGAAGGGCACAGAGCTTTGAATCCCTGGCCTCTTGTCCTGCAGGGGTGCCGCAGGTTGAACTCTTCCCTTCTCGCCCATTAGCATTGGGGGGGGGGAGGAAGGTCTTCCAGGGGAGGGGGGGGATAGCATCCTGCTGGGTTTACTGGCGCTCACGAACATTTCAAAACAAGCGAAAGTTTTTCAAGCTCTCTTTCTCCCTCCATTAGGCAGAGCGCTGAGGACTCGTTTCCCCCTCCCTCCCTTCCTGTTTTCTCTCTTAATTTTTAAAACCCAGCTCGATTGTTTAGCGATGGCTCTGACACCAAGCGAAACTCCTCTAAGCGTGCCGTTCCAGCGATTCCTGCCTTCTCAACAAGAAAATGGAAGACTTCCTTGTTCCTGTGCGGTCAGCGCTGACCGCTCCGGACGGAAGGTCGCACAGGCTGACTGGCTCCTCCGAGAACCTTTGTACCGTGGCCGCATCCAGGGGACGAAGAGTTTATTTGGTTTTTTTTCCCCCTGCGCATGCAATCCTGGGGGGGAGATCGTCTCCCATTGTTTCCCCAGCCCTCTGGCAGCCCAGAGGGAATTTGCTCTGATGCAGATTTTGGTGGGGCTTCCCCTGTTGGCTTGGGCCTTCGCTTTGGGCCAAACCGGCAACGGGAAAGTTGCCGACTAGCAAACAAGGATAATGATAGGAAAATGGGGGTGGGGGATTAAACTTTTTTTAAAAAATATTTTATTTTATTTTATCAATTTCATATATACATTCACAATGATATGATCTCATAACTGTTATTAATAATATGTATTTATAACAATTTTTCCCTACTGTTGACAATATACTTGAAGATTGCTTTTTTAACATCCCATAGATCCATCTTATCTTACAACGGTCCTACTTCTTCTTCCCTCCCTCCCTCTTTCTTTCCCTCGTTTCTTCTCTCCTACTCCCCTTCCTTCCCTCCAACCTTCTAATGCTAATTTCTGGCACAGCCACCCGCACGAAGGTAACATGCTCCGGAGAAGCTGAATTTCCGGGATCTGGCAGGCATGCGCTCCCGGCAATCAGCTGGCTGGCGTGCATGGGCACACCGGTTTTCGGCAGTGCCACACGCACGAAGGACAGCTGATCGTCGTATGCGCGCCAGAAACCCGGAAGACAAACGGGCAAGGCCATGCACGCCATGCGACTTGGCTTGGCGTGCCACAGGTTCGCCATGGCGGTGCTATACCGAAGGTGCTTTGTCCAGGGGCAACTGGACTTTGTTTTTCCTTCGTATTCAATGTGTTTTTATTTTCCATTTTCATTTTTGTACAGTCACATATATACTGTGCACAACCGGGGCCATATAACATTAAACAATAAACACAGCCATTCCTCTTGTCAACAATACCCCCAAGAATAGAAACCCAATGTACCTCTTCGACCCTCCATACACCCTTTCTTTCGCCCCCCTCCAACTTTCCATCTTCCCTCCATCATTCCCCTCTACCCTACTTCCCCTCCCCCTCTACCACTCCTCTCTCCCAATACACTCCCTCCCTTCCTTCTCCCCCTCCCTCCAGTCCTCTCTCCCACCCTCTCTAACCCTCTTTCTTCTATCCCTCTACTCCTCCCTTCGGTGTATTTCTACTATCTATTAATATATTCAGCTTGTCCTATTTTTACACTGGACTTTGTTTTTCCTTGAAGATGTTTTGCTTCTCATCCAAGAAGCTTCTTTTTTTTTAAATATATATTTTTATTCTTTTTCTTAAAAAAAAACCACATACAAAACAAAAGCAAGGAAAAAAAAACCAACTTTCCTCCATTTCATCAAGCATGTCGTTTGGTTGCAAGCTTTTGTGCATTTTATATTAGAAAGATCTTTGTATATTAAACGGACCAATGATGATGTAATGAACAATTGATATACATATGATTTGAAATACTTAACCACTATATGGATTAATAATTAATAATGGAAAACTATTCTTGGAATTCTGAATGATTGGTGACATTATGGTCAATTGAAAATACGAATGTATATTATAAATTAATGGGAATTCTTTGTTCTAATCTCTGCTTCTTCTCCTTGGAGATAGGTGATATTATAATACTTTAAAGACTTATTGTTATTTGGTAGATAATTATGAGTTCAAGGAAATAAGGATTGTTACAAATGAAAGAATATTAATGGTAATTTGAACACATAATGCTCAATGACAGCGAATTATTCAGTTACGTTTAATGCAAAACCATTGATGTTATTCTCAATTTTAAGAATTGATGCACAAAAACTTCCAAATCCAAGAAGCTTCTTCAGTTCTGGTGGAGGGTGGAAGGGTTTCTATTCCTTTGAGCTATCTGGTCGTTAGCAGTCTTTCTGAGAGTCATTGAAAGTTTTATCACCCGAATAGTGCAAATAGGTGCGTGGATGGGCCTAAGGTGCTATACAGGTAGTCCTCAATGTACGACCACCATTGAGCCCCCAATTTCTGCTGCTAAGCGACAGTTGTCAAGTGGGTGAATTAAAGTTTTGCTGCATTTCACGGATTTCCTTGCCATAGTTGTGAAACAAAAAGCCGCACTTGGTTATAAGTTACTAACATGGTGGCTAAGTGAATCTGGCTTCCCCATTGACTTTGCTTGAAAGCCGAGGAGGCGCAGTGGTTAAATGCAGCACTGCAGGCTACTTCAGCTGACTGCAGTTCTGCAGTTCGGCTGTTCAAATCTCACCGGCTAAGGGGTTGACTCAGCCTTCCATCCTTCCGAGGTGGGTAAAATGAGGACCCGGATTGTTGTTGGGGGCGATATGCTGACTCTGTAAACCGCTTAGAGAGGGCTGAAAGTCTAACTGCTATTGCTATTGCTAAAGAAGATTGTTGTGACTTTCCAGCAGATTCGGACAGTGAGGAGGTTGGGGAGGAGCATGGGCCAATCCTGGAGGCTGGGGAAGGCTCGGACGAGGCTCTACCTCAGAGGCAGAGATGGGGCCAAGGCCATCTGGCAGTTTTCAACTGCCTTCGGAGCTATATAATAGTGAGGCAGAGGAACAGCTGGAGCCTGTTCCCAGCATGCGCATGCACAGAGCTGCCCGAAGAAAAGATCAACTCAGAAACCAGGGAAGACTTGGGAGTAAAGTCACAGGTGGAAGGTGATTGGCCCCTCCCATAGGAAATAAAAGAGGAGCAAAAGGGGAGTGGGCTTTTGCAGGAAACAATTTGTTTGTTCTGTCGTTAGATTCATTTCAGGAGCGTGAAGATCTGTCCGTGAATCTCAGAGACTCTGTGCTCAATCTTTCCTTGCACCGCACCTCATTTGGAAAATACTTACATGGCAGCTTTCCAAGATAGATAAGGTCTGTAGTCATAAATACTCCTTTGAAAGACTGTTTACCAGGCCTTGGCTGAATGTGAATGAGAGGAAATCACTTTCCTTTAATAAAAGGGGTTTTGTCGGGACCAGGAATCTGCTTCATGCTTTTTGGGGAAGCCTAGGTCAGAACAAAGATCTCAATAGGAGATCACATGATCCCGGGATACTGCAACCGTCATAAATATGAGCCAGTTTCCAAGGGGTCCAAATTTTGATCCCACGACTGCAAGGATGCTACAGCGGTTGTAAGTTGTGAAAAAGGGTCATAAGTCACTTTTATTTTTAGTGCCGTTGTAACTTTGAACTTTAGGAACTGTTGTAAGTCAAGGATTATCTCTATTTGTAGGAAATGTACATTCCCAGTGACGCTTATAACGGTCTTTTATTTTTTTAATTTGTAGTTTTCATCATGGGGGACATGAAAACTCCTGACTTCGACGACCTGCTGGCTGCTTTCGACATTCCTGACCCAACCAGCCTTGACGCCAAGGAAGCCATTCAGACCACCGGCGAGGAGAGCGACCACCACCTCAAGCAGACAGGCATCGGGATAGACGAAAACACCGCGTTGTCCCATGCCGCCCCTCCGGCCTCCGACGTTCCCGTCGTGAGCGTCATTGTGAAAAACACTTGTCGCCAGGAGTCGTTCGAGGCGGAAAAGGATGGCAACCACCTTGCCCCGGGGCTGTTGCACAACGGATTCCGTGGCTCGGATCTGCCCCTGGAGACTCACGGTTATAGGAAATTCGATTCGGCCTTCGTCAACGGGGACGGCTTGAGGAATTACCCGGAGAAGTTGGAACCAGCCAAATCGGAACCTTTACCGACTTTTAGTCAGTTCAGTCCTATCTCCAGCCCGGAGCCTGACGACGTCCTGAAAGAAAACAGTATTGTAGACAAACCTAAACTTGCCCAAACTCCTTATTTCCCACCTCATCCCATGTATATTCCGTCAGGATCGTCCGTCTTAGATTTGCTAAGTAGGACCCTGCCGGAGCCGGAATTCAGTAGGTTTATCTCCACTGGCCCATCGCTGCTAGATCTCTTAAGTAAGAAACTGCCCGAACCAGAACTGAGCATGTTTGATCAATATTGTAAAAGAGAACCGAAGATCGACATCCACGGCCTTCAGGAGAACCGAGCCGACGTCGCCACCAAGAGAGAGCGCGAGAAGAGTCCGGAGAAATGTGACGGGGCTGGCAAAGATCTCGCGGACACCCACGGTTCCTTTGGCGAAGGGCTTCCTCCTGGCAACTTCCATGGCAATAACCTGGGGGAAGGCAAAGGTTCTGTGCCTGAGATGACCTTTTCTTCCTCCGTCCCACCTCGCCAGCGTCTCAAACCCACTCACTCCAAGCTGTCCTCTTGCGTCGCTGCCCTGGTAGCCCTCCAGGCCAAAAAGGTGGCGGGTATATCCAAGGAGGATCAGGTGAACGTGACCAGAGAGCCTCCCACCTCCTTTAAGGATGGCATGAAGGGGAGCCCCAAAATGCCCAAATCGCCCAAGAGCCCCAGAAGCCCGCTGGAAATAGTGAGAAAAGTCAACAAGCAGCCCGATTCTCCCCGGAGCGTGTGTAGCGACAGCAGCGGCAAAGGTTCTCCTTCGGTGGCCACCGGCTCCCCTCCGGCCATTCCCAAAGTGCGGATCAAGACCATCAAAACCTCTTCGGGTGAAATTAAAAGGATGGTCACAAGAATCTTGCCCGAAGTGGACGACCCGGGTAAATCACCTCATGATTCGCTTGCAGACGACTCAATGGTCGAATCCTTCCCTTCTCCAGAAGCGGCCTCTTCCCTGGAAGCCGAGCCGGGCAAGGATTTTGCAAAAGCAACCGTCCCGGAACCAAATTTAGCCAGTCCCCAAATCAACCCTTTGATTTCAGACATTCCCTTAAGCGGCATCCCCAGTGCGTTGCACTTGGCCAACAGCGGGACGACAAAAGTAGGCCTTGCGGGACAGCCGTCGAGCAAAAAGCAGCAGCCGGGCACCGCGGCCCAGCCCTGCAACCCCGCCAGTCTCCTCCCCAAGGCCGTGCACCTGGCCAATCTCAACCTGGTGCCCCACAGCGTTGCCGCGTCGGTGGCGGCCAGGTCCAGCAGCGTGCAGCGGCGCGGGCAGTCCCAACCGACCCAGGTGACCGTGCCGCTGATGCAGCAGGTCAAGAAGACCGCCCCGCTCGTGGTTGAGGCGTTCAACAAAGTGTTGCATGGTGCCAACCCAGTGCCAATCTACACGCCCAACCTCAGCCCTCCCCCCGAGAGCAGTATACATGTCCCTGCCGCCGGCTACGGCTGCCTGGAATGTGGCGATTCGTTTGCCTTAGAAAAAAGCCTGACGCAACATTACAGCCGGAGGAGCGTGCACATCGAAGTCATGTGCACTCAGTGCTCAGCCACGCTGCTCTTCTTCAACAAGTGCAGCCTACTCAAGCACGCGCGGGATCACAAGAGCAAAGGCTTCATCATGCAGTGTTCGCAGCTCCTCATGAAACCCATCAACGTAGACCAAATGTTCTCGCCGTCCCCCACCAGTTCGTCGGCCTCGTTGAGCCCGCCCACTGCACCCTTGTCCTCTCTGCCCCAGAAGCCCTGCGCTGCCCCGGGAAGCGGGGCGGGCGGCACGAGCGCTACCCAGCCAGCCCTGCCTCTGTACACAGACCCTTTGAGACTTATTCGCTATGGATTAAAGTGTTTTGAATGTAATAAACAAGCCTTGGACTATATTGCCCTAGCCGTACATTATCAGAGGACATCGGACGATAATGAGGGCCTGGTAAGTTACGTTCGGGGTGCTGAGTTAATTCCTCCCACCCGCCCTTTTGGTTTCTTATCCCTGGGAATGGACCTCCAGCACATACAGGTAGTCCTCAACCTACGGCCGCAACTGAGGCTGAGATTTCGGTTGCTGAGTGAGACATTTTAGGGTAGAATGCAGTGTTGCATTCGGCTGCCAACTGCCAGCCGTTCGGCGGTTTGAGGATCTAGGTTGACTCGCCCTTCCATCCTTCTCGAGGTCAGTGAAAATGGGGACCCAGATTGTTGGTGGTGAGAGGCTGACGTTGTAAACTTCCCAGAGAGCATGGTAAAGCATTATGAAATTGTATATGTCTAAGGGCTATTGCTAAGTTGGGAGGGAGGGAAGAAAGGGAAGGAAGGAAGGAGGGAAGGAAAGGAAAGGAAAGAAGGGAAGGAAGGAAGGATGGAAGGAAGGATGGATGGAAGGAAGGAAGGATGGATGGATGGATCAGCCTTGAGTCAATCAGAATCAAACTCCTGGCAGTGGGCATAATTAGTCTGTAATACTCACTAGTCCGGATTCCCAAACTTGGCAACTCCCCGGGGTCGTGGGATAATTTGTGCGACCTTCTAGTGCAGGGGTCCCCAAACTAATTCTGGAAGTTGTAGTCCACAAGTCTTAAAGTTGACAACTTTTGGGGACCCCTGCACTAGAAGGTCGCACAAATTATCCCACGACCCCGGGGAGTTGCCAAGTTTGGGAATCCGTTCTAGTGAGTATTACAGACTAATTCTGCCCACTGCCTGGAGTTTGATTCTGATTGACTCAAGGCTGATCCTTCCTTCCTTCTCTTCCTTCTTTTCTTTCTTTTCCTTTCCTTCCTTCCCCGGTACACTGCAATTGTCATAAATTTGAACCCTTTGCTAATCATCCGAATTTTGATCGCATGACCATGGCGGAATGCTGCCATGGTCTTTAAGTGTGAACAGTGATTATAAGTCACCTACTTTCAGCGCCGTCGTAACTCTCAACCGTCACTAAACAAACGGTTATAAGTCGAGGGCTGTCCACAGTGAACCAGGGAGGGTAGAAAAAAAACAAAACAACCTGTGCACTTTTCGATAAAGTCGATGAATTTCCACGTGTGATCTAGTGCAGTGTTTTTCAACCACTGTGCCGCGGCACACTAGTGTGCCGTGACATAGTGTAAGGTGTGCCGTGGGAAAAACACTTTATATATAGTCGATATAGGCACAGAGTTAAAAATTTTTTAACATTTTCTAATGGTGGTGTGCCTTGTGATTTTTTTCATGAAAAAAGTGTGCCTTTGCACAAAAAAGGTTGAAAAACACTGATCTAGTGAACCTACGGGGGGGATCTGAATTTGGTTTTGATGCTATTTCACTGCAGCTGTTCAGGACGTGATTCTATTTTGTTCTAGAAAACATCAGGCCTGCAGCCCCTCCTGCACCGTTGAGTTTCCTGTGGAAGCTTTTCCGGATTCATTTCTGCCCTCTGATTTATATTTGGGAGAGGGGGGAAAAAAGGACGAAGGATTGTTTAGCACAATCCACAGATAACAGTGTTAACCCACAATAGAAATTGTCGAAACCAGGCACGCTAAGGCCCCAAGAACTGCAGCCGCCATAAATCAGCAGCTCCCTCCCACCTTCTAGTTGTCGGTTGTATGTTGTGTTGTGAGTTGGCCCCTTTTGCGTTTGTTGCTTCCTTTGCCTCCAAACCTGCAGTTAACGGTTCCGATGGTTTTTTGACCGATTTCCTGTTCCGTGCCGAGCGCTCCTCCGTTTGTGTAGCTCGAAAGTTAAACCTCTCTCGTCGAACGCGGCCATTAGCAAATGTGTGGGGCTCACGGTGCAACTCCTTGTTGTTGTTGTTTTTCCTGTCTGCGTAGGCTTCTTGGAAGACAGTTCAGTGTTAGAATTGTGGTCTTGCTAATCGGCTTCGAGGAGGTTTACGGGAAGAGGCGAGAACCTGTATTGAATTCAGAAATATGTACAAATGAGATTAAAATGACAGCGAGGCTTTCAAACCAGCATTGAGCCAAGCGGGTGTTAGCGAACAATCCAAATTCTGCATATGGTAAGGAGGGGAGATTCCCAAGGCTGAAGATTTCCGTTTCAGCTCTACGGGTAGTCCTCGACTTACAACGGTCCGTTTAGTGACCGTTCAAAGTTACGGCGGCACTGGAAAAAAAAGTGACTTGGGGCCGTACCTCACTGTTACGACCTTTCCAACATCCAGTGATCCTTCAGGCATTCCTTTCCCGATCACATGAACAAAATGTCAGAGGCTTGGCGACCGGTTCATATTTATGACGGCCGCCGTGTCTTTTGCGGGGTCACGCGATCCCCTTTTGTGACCTTCAGGCGAGGAGAGTCAACGGGGAAGGCTTAACAACCGGATTTCCCCTTTGACAAACGCAGAGGTTTCGCTTAATGACCGTGGGGAAGAAAAGTCGTAACATGAGGACAAGGCTTACTTAACAAACATCTCACTCGGCAAGAGAAATTGTGTGTGGGGGGGTAGGGGGCGATCCATTACGGCCGTAAGTCGAGGGCTAGCTGTAAGACACCGAGAGCGGAGCACTCCTCATGGAGTGAAGCTGCTTAAAAACGTTTCCGGCATATTCCATTGGGACACCTGGGCATTAATTTCAATCGATATATTTGTCCACAAATTTATTTATTTATTTTAAGATTTAAGGGTTCTTCATAGATCCATGATGGGGAACCTATGGCACGGGTGCCACAAGGTAGCACGCAGAGACATTTCGGAGGGCACCTGATGTGTTGCCCTGTCAGCTCCAGCCCGTGTGCGGGTGCTGGCCGGCTGATTTCGGCCTCCATTTGTGGCCGTTTTTCGCCTTCCGGAGGCTCCCCTGAAGCTTCCGGAGTGCGAAAAACAACCCAACGCGCAAACTGGAAGTTCGGGAACTGACTTCCTGTTTGCGTGTTGGGCAGTTTTTTTCCCTCCCGAGGGCCTTGGGGGGGGTGGAGGCCGTTTTTGCCCTCCCCAGGCTCCTAGAAAGCCTCTGGAGGCTGGGGAGGGCGAAAAGCGGGTCCATCGTGCCATCGCACGCATACGTGCGGGGGGGGGGAGGGCATGCATGCGCACGACTCCCCCCCACTTTTGGCACACGATGGCAAAAAGGTTAGCCACCCCTGTCCCAGATCTTCATTTGAACGGTTCAAAGAACAATTAGGAAGAGACTGTTTGTTCCCCAGGCCTGAAATTTATTGCAACTTTATGGGAAAAATGCAGGCTGGCTGTGTTGAAACAGGCGATATCCTCAGGAGTGGCTGAACATCTGTCTTTTGTCTTCCTCCCTCCCTCCCTCCCTTGAAGCAGCTACATCTGGGAAGCTCCAGCCCCAGATTCTTAAGAGGCTGCAGCCTTGAAAAGCTCTTTCACTCCCACATTGTGTTTTGCTTCTATCGGCCTCTGCTTCAGTCCCAAATGGCTTTGAATGCCACATCTGGCGTTGGGGAGCTGGAGCATTCATGGGTGACTCCTCCATTGGTGCAAAGACCAATTTTGAACGGTGTTGCGTTACACCGTAGTCTTTTGACTTATAACCGTTCCAAGTTCCGTACGGCACTGAAAATAGTGACTCAGGACCGTGGTTTCCACACTTAACGACCGTCGCGGCTTCCCCGTGGTCACGTGACTTAACGTTCGGAGGCACGATTCTGACTCACTTTTACGGCGGCTGCAGTGTCCCGGTGTGACGTGATCCCCTTTGGCGACCTCCTGGCAAGCCAAGCCAATGGGGGAAGCCAGATTCGGTGAACAGCTGTGCGACTCGCTTAACAACCGCAGCCATTCGCTTAACAACGGCGGCAAGGAAGCTCGTAAAAGGGGGCAAAACTCACTTCACAGATGTCTCCCTTAGCAGCAGGAATTCGGGGCTCAATTGCGGTCGTAAGTTCAAGGACTGCCTGTACTGTGATGGGTAGACGGGTGCCACTCAGTGGAACAGCTGGGTTGTTTGAGTATGGAGTAAGGAAGCTTATATCCTTTGCATTTGGCAAAAAATGCAATAACTCCAGAAACGTAGCTACTATCCCGAGACCAGTGGTGGGATTCAGCCGGTTCGGGAGAACCGGTTGGTAACTTTCTAAGTAGTTCGGAGAACCGGTTGTTGGAAGAAATCTCATTTTGTTTTTTCCCCACTTTACAGGGCTAATCCTGTAAGGAAGGCAGGAAGGAAACATTCTGGTGTTGTTTCTAGCCTCATCTTTGTTGCCCTGCTTACAGAAACTGCCTCTCTGGTTAACCCTTATTACGTTGTAACAGCTAAGGCGAAGCAGCGCCCATCGGTGTGAGTGACGTTGAGTTGGCCACGCCCACATGGTCACATGACCACCGAGCCCCCGCCTACGCAGCTGGTCATTAGGGCAGAGAACCGGTTGTTAAATCATTTGAATCCCACCGCTGCCCGAGACTGTGGAGTGAAGAAGGCCTTGCCAATCTGAAGATTTCTGGCGGGTTAAAACAACTTGTAGTAGCAATGCTTAGCCTCCTTCGTGCAATTTGGGAAGCTGTATTTATTCTGAAACTTAGAAAAGGCTGGGATAGGATGGGGGATAGGATGCAAATGCCCTTGGTTTAATCCATGCTGCAAAACAGCGTACGCGTTGCCTTTCTAATAGGATCCGTCAGGGAGCTTGCAATAAAATTTACAATGAAAAATGAAACACCAAGGGACAAAATAAAGCCATAAATTTGAACAACCTGGTGGAAGCTTCGCAAAGGAGAAACAGCAGAGATGGAACTAAAACAAGCCACACATTTCGAACTGGCTTTAAGGAACATTTCTTGCGTCTTTTGCTAGGTGTTTTTTTAACCAAGCCAGTTTTTAGCCTGTTGCTGTTTTGTCTAGGGAAATGTTCTACGCAACTATTTGGTGGGTGGGTTTGATCCTGCCTTTTATCAGCCCTCTTTGTTGGGCAAAGGATCTGAAACACGTCAGTAATCATCCTAAGATTATTGCAGCAAAGTACAAGAAGGAATTAAGTGTTCTGGGATTTAAAAAAAACAACCCACCAGTCATAAATAATAAAATAAAACGGTGCTAGATATGTTTTGGGGAGCATTGCAGAACTCGGGATCGGGGCGAGGGGAGGGGGGTTAGGTTGATTTTTCCCTTCCCTCCCCCCCCAAAAAAAATATTATTAATGTTCCGCAGGTTAAATAGATATTATATAACGACACCCTTATATAAGATTGTTTAGTCAGACAGTCAATTGAAATACTAATTTACAACAATGTCAATGAAAGGATAATTTCAGCAGATATTAGCGGGATCCCTTTGTGTTTTGGCTATCATTGTCATGCCTTCCCCCTTCCTCTGTCAAGGTTAAAATTAAATACCTGATTAAACCGCTAGGCTTTTTTTTTTTAAAAAAAAATCTTATTCCAGACCTACAGAGTGGCAGGGGAAAAGCGTGTTTGCTCTCTCCAGGAGCATAAAGAAAATATACAGGAGGTTTTAGCATTTGTTCAAAGCAGGCAAAACTTCCCCTAATAAATTGGGAGTTCTCATCATCTCCCTCTGAGCTGGGCACACATCCGTGCAGTTTGGGGGCCCAAAAGAAATGCCAGTCAAAAGTTTTGTTTTCAAGTCTTATCTGCAGCAAACTATTTTAACCGGGAGTGCTGGATTTGGGCCTTGTATCTTTTGAACTTGGTTTTCCTTTTGGACAAACAGGGAAGCTTTTCCAAGCATTTCCTGACAGGGTGGATAAAAGTCGACGATTTTTTAAATAAAAAAAAAATTAAATGGATTTTTAAAATTTAAATCGGATTTTTTTTAATTTAATTGGATTTTTTTAAAAAAAATCAAATTTATTTTAATAAATGCTTTTGGAATAAAAATCTATCTAAAATAGTTTTCTATTTAAGATACATTCATAACTTAGTTTATTTCAGCATGAAATGGAACTTAGTTATGTAGCACGAGGCTGTATATTCTGCAATATTTACATTTTTGGGGGGTGGGGGGGTAAACTCATTCAATGAATCCAAGCTCTGCCAACAGATAACATGCACTGCGTTGATGTATTTCACAGCAGAGACGACAATTGCCTTTTAAAAATTACGATTTAAAGCAAGTTGATTCAAATCAAGCCTTTTCACTAGTGATTTAAATCAGGATTTAAATCGATGTGATTTAAATCAAATCTATGCTGTCTCCCGCCTTCATATAGAAGTCTGAAGACTACAACTTTGCCAGCCAGCAAGGGTCTGCTGGTGGATAGCTACCATCCAGAGGAGTCCTTGGTGATCTCTGAGCTTTGGTTGTTCCCCATAGTGAGGGGAGGAGGAGTATCCAGACTGGGTTGACCTTGTCCTCTCATTGATTGGATTGAGTCAGATAAGCTCTTTGGGCTACGCCCCCTTGGCCACCAGGTAGACCCCAGTTATCGACTCAGTCCACTCACTGGAAGGTGCACCATTCTGGATCTCCAGCAATTTACAAAGGATGAAAAGGAAATAAATTTGGACCCATCGAATCTTAACAACCAAGCTCCAAGACCACTAAGGATCCCTCACTTAGAAATACTCTCATCTCTTGGAGCTAGCATCTTATAGGAATATAGATGATAGATAGATAGATAGATAGATAGATAGATAGAGAGAGAGAGAGAGAGAGAGAGAGAGAGAGAGAGAGAGAGAGAGAGAGAGAGAGATTGATTCCTATAGGATGCTAGCTCCAAGAGATGAGAGAATCTATATATATTCTCCCTTTATTTATTTATCAGCACAAATAAAATAAAAATGTATGTATGTATGTATGTATGTATGTATGTATGTATGTATGTATGTATGTTATATTTGTGCTGATAAATAAATAAAGGTAAATAAACAAATATAACAAATGTAACAAAAAGGCAACAGTAAAAAATATTGGGTTTCTGTCTGGATGGTCTCTTGTGACGAGCCGAAGGACAGAGAATGGAAGTAGTGATCTTCCTCCCATATTCGGGCATACCAGGGGTTGTGACTTTAAATGTGTGTGTGTGTGTGGTGTGTGTGAAATGCCACTCATGCATCATCACGAAATCTCCAGAACCATAAATCCTGCAAACTTGAAATTTGTCACGTATGTTCCTCTTGGCTTCTAGGTGCTTGCTAAGAAAGGATTTTTTTTTAAATGATCATCAGATCATCAGTATTTCTTATATTATTATTATTATTAACACGTTCTGATACTAAGAAGTTAGACGTTCTACTCCCCCTCCCTACCTGAAAAGAACTCTGTTCCAACTGCCACATCATCCGACCTGTGGGCTGGGAGTTTAGACTTTCTACTCCCCCCTCCCCACCTGAAAAATGCTCTGATGCTAAGGAGTAAGACATTCTATTCCCACTCCCCACCTGAAAGGGAGAGAAGGGGATAAGATAGGAGAGGCTTCTGTGGGGCAAGCCTGTGGGAGAGAAAGGGATTAAATAGGAGAGGCCTCTTGGGCACGCCGAGGGAGAGAAGGGGATAGGAGAGGATCAGTGGGGCCAGCCTGAGGGAGAGAAGGGGGATAGGAGAGGAGAGGCTTCTGTGGGGCAAGCCTGAAGGAGAGAAGGGGAGAGGAAAGGCCGGGTCGTAACTACTCATTAATGTTCAAGCTTTTAACTACTCGATCACATAGTTCCGTAGCGAAGCATGGGTATCCAGCTACTAGTAGCTGAATAAGACCTGGAGTCTCCCTCTAGGACCGTTTCCCAATCTTGCTCACTTTAAGCTAGGTGGACTTCAACTCCCAGAATCCCCCAGTTGGGTGTGCAGATCCGTCAATCAAGGTGCCTCTCTATTTCCTCTCTCCTAGACATGCCAAGTGTGTCAGATGCTGTTGCCGAACAAATGCAGTTATTGTGCTCATCAAAGAATCCACACCCATAAATCTCCCTATTGCTGCCCTGAGTGCGGGGCCATTTGCCGGTCAGCCTACTTCCAAACCCACGTCAAAGAGAACTGCCTGCATTACTCCCGCAAAGTCGGTTACAGGTCAGTGCTAAAGTCCGAGGAGGAAGAACCCCGGGTGGAGGGTAAAAGCAAGATGCTCTTCTATGCATTTGAACAGAGAAAACCAGGGAGAAGGACCTCAGCGCTTCCTCCCCCCCTGATGTTGTGGTCCACCGGCGGCCTGTGGAGCTGGCCGCAGATTTAGACAGTGAGGAGGTTGGGGAGGAACATGGGCCATTCCTAGAGTCTGGGGAAGGCTCGGGAGAGAGGGGGCTAAGGCCATCTGGTAGTTATGTGCTCCCTCCGGAGCCTCTCTAGTCTGACATCAGCAAGGCAGAGGAACAACGGGAGCCTGTTCCCAGTGTGCGCATGCGCAAGAGCTGCCAGAAGGCAAAACAGGGTCGACTCGGGAGTGAGGCTTGGAGATGATTGGCCCCTCCCATAAGACACAAAAGAGGAGCGAACTGGACGTGAGCCTTTTCAGGAAGCAATTAGTTCATCTCGTTCGGTTCAAGCTTTGAAAACTTCTGTTTGACTCTGTGCTAAGTTTGGCCTTGCTCTGCATTTGGCAGTTAGATCTCTGGCAGCATTTTAAGGGATACAAATGTGGGTGTTTATCAACATTCTCCTAAAAAGACCGTGGCAACTCGAGCAGACATCTGTCGGAATCTTCACACAGACTGTTGGTGAAGCCTTGCGGGCTGTGAATGACCATCATTCACAGCCGTATACATAAAAGAGGGTTTTTGGGACTGTGATTTATGCTTTCTCAGGAAGCCTAGGTTAGAACACCTGGGACTTTTAAGGAACCTTTGCACATAACGCATTCTAGAGCCAAAATGCAAGAAAGTTGGCGTTTAAATAAAATAAAATAACATCTCCAAACGACTGAGCTTTTGGGGCAGATTGCAGGAGTCTCGCTTAAGGATCTTATTTTTTAGTAGTAGATACCGACCATCTTTAATTATTATTTTTAGCTGACCACAAGTAGAAGAAACTTCAGAGTAGTATATCAACAGGTGATTTGGCCAGCCTTCAACACCTGTGAAAAGGGGTATATATATATATTTATATTTTTTCCATCAGCTGACTTTCTCAGGAACCTGAGGTTGCAGTGAGCGAATAATGTCTCACAGTTACTCGTTTCTGGGAAATTTCGGTTCTTCTCTTCTGGTGCAGGAATGGCCAGCAGAGAAGGAAGGAGCAAGGCTTAATTCAGATTAATATTTTCAGTCTGGCTGCTGTCGGCTTCGGAGAATTGATATGGTGGGGTGGACCTCATTTTTTTCCCATTCCCTCTTACTCCAACTGGCCATATCTCGACCTCTGATCTCTAGCCATTATCGGCAGCAAGCTATTTAGGTTGCTTTCCTATAACCCGTAAACAATCATGGGTTCTTCGCGGGTGATTTCAGCAAAGCAAACCTGGGCTGGTTCCCATTTCTTGACACATCTCTAGAAATGATGGTGGCAGATGTTGTGCCTTCAAGCTGAGTGTGTCCTCTCCTTCTCCCCAGGTGCAGCCACTGTGGGGTGGTTTTCATGTCCCAGGCTATGCTGAAAGTCCATATTCACGAGAAGCACTGCGAAGTCTTCCACAAGTGTTCGTTCTGCCCCATGGCCTTCAAGTCTGCAGACAGCACCACCGCGCACATTAACAGCCAGCATCCTGCAGAGCCTCACAAGACATCTCAGTAAGTGGTCTGCTCGGGTCTGTGGCCTTGTTTTTACATCATTATGCAGTTCTGGAGGGTTTTTTTGCCTCCTTCATTTGAGCCACGGTGGCGCAATGGTTAGAATGCAGTATTACAGACTAACTCTGCCCACTGCCAGGAGTTCGATTCTGAATGGCTCAAGGTTGACTCAGCCTTCCTTCTCTCCTTCCCAGTGGTTAGAATGCAGTATTGCAGACTAATTCTGCCTACTGCCAGGAGTTCGATTCTGAATGGCTCAAGGTTGACTCAGCCTTCCTTCTCTCCTTCCCAGTGGTTAGAATGCAGTATTGCAGACTAATTCTGCCCACTGCCAGGAGTTCGATTCTGAATGGCTCAAGGTTGACTCAGCCTTCCTTCTTTCCTTCCCAGTGGTTAGAGTGCAGTATTGCAGAGTAATTCTGCCTACTGCCAGGAGTTCGATTCTGACTGACTCAAGGTTGACTCAGCCTCCCTTCCTTCCGAGGTGGATAAAACGAGAACCCAGATTGCTGGGGGCAATAGGTATGTCAGCGTTAATATGGCTTCCGAAGCTGACAGTATAAGTTTTGTGATTGGATCCAAAGTGCCTATGACTATTGGCACTCTATTTAACATAAATTATGATTATGGTTTGTCTTGCAGTCAGCCAGATGTTTAGACTAGGTTTGGTACCTATTGAGTCCAAGGATCTGGGATAAGCAGGTGTTGTTTGATGGTGTTAAAAGGTATCTTCTCAGGGTATAAGCTGTCCTGAGGAAAGCTGCCTTTTGCAACTGACAGATGGTGAATTTGTCAATGCCAATGTTGTCCAGGGGTTTTGGAATTGCCCCCAGTGCGCCTGTGACCATTGGTGTTGTGTTTGCTGTCTTTTGCTACAGTCGGTACGCAACCACCTCTGCTTATCCCAGGAAGGACTCAGCAGATAGATAAAAGTGCCAAATCCAGCCTAAATGGTTTTTTTTTTAATGATGATGATGATGATTTAAATGCATTGGTTGCCCAACTCCAATGGACTCTGAAGTATCGGCCTATTTGCTTTTCCTAATTCATTCGTTCACGAAGGTTTCTTCTTTTTCCACACCCGACCGTTCCAGGGTGATCTACAAATGTTCCTGTGAGACCGTCTTCAACAAGAAGAGACTTCTGCAAGATCACTTCCAGCAAAACGCCAACCGGCTGATGGTGGGCGTGTTTAAGTGCCCCCACTGCCAACTGGTGTATATGCAGAAGCTGCAGTTAATGCAGCATGTCAAGGTTGGTAGCTCAAGGCCGTTCCCACTTTTCAGGCTCCTCCCTTGAAACTCTCGGGCTGCCCAGGCTCCGCCCAACCTCTCTCTCTCTCTGTCTGTCTCTCTGTTCTCCCTCTCTCTGTCTCCCTCTCTCTGGCTCTCCCCCCATCTCTCTTTCTCTGTCCCAAGGACCAGCCCATAGATTTCCACTGCTCTCTTCTCCTCTGCCTTCTGCATAATCATGCATCAGGCACTGGACCCAGCTGTTCCTCCTCTTCCTTATCAGCAACCTCTGGACCCCGGGGATGTTGACTCTCCATCTAAGGGCTAACGGATGGCCCAGGCTCCGCCCACCCTCTATGTCTCTCTCTGTCTGTCTCTCTGTTCTCTCTCTTCCTCCCCCCCCCCTCTCTCTGTCCCAAGGACCAGCCCATAGATTTCTACTGCTCTCCTCTCCTCTGCCTTCTGCGCATCCATGTGTCAGGCACTGGGTCCAGCTGTTCCTCCTCTTCCTCATTAGCCACCTCCAGACCTGGGGGCTGTTGACTCTCCATCTGAGGGCTGATGGATGCCCCAGGCTCCGCCTCTGTGTGTGTGTGTGTGTGTGTGTGCCAGCTTCATTCCATCTTCCTCCCCGGAGCGCTCAGGTTGCCTTGACGCTGACCCTGACTTCCAAACCTCCTCCTCTGAGTCGGCTGGTGGAGGGGCTGGAGGCTGACAAGTCACATCTTCTAGTTGGTAACCTGGTCTAGATGGTAGATCTAGAAATAGAGTGAGCTACTGACCTCCTCAGGCTACTTGAGAGACCGCCTTCTGCCGATTACCTCCCTTTGACCGATTAGATCGCACAGACTGGGCCTCCTCCGAATTCCATCCGCCAGTCAATGTTGACTGGCGACTACACGGAGGAGAGCCTTTTCTGTTGCAGCTCCGACCCTGTGGAACGACCTCCCCGTCGAGATCCGTACCCTCACCACCATCCAGACCTTCCGCGCAGCCCTCAAGACCTGGCTCTCCCATCAGGCCTGGGGATAGGTCCCCAATTTACCCGCCCGAGTGTTGACTGTTGAATGAAAGTTGTGTTTTATTATTTTCTTCTGTTCGCACATTGTTTGTCTCTTGATATTGCACCCCCTTCCCTGTGATTGTAAACCGCCCTGAGTCCCCTCAGGGAAAAGGGCGGCCTATAAATCTTAATAAAATGTCTAAAAAATAAAAAAAAATTGTTGCTGGCTGGGTTCATGCCACGCTCTGGCCTTTCCGTGTGGATCTTAGCTGAGCTTGAACTCCTTGGCTTTTCACCAGAGCATCCACGGAGTCCCAGAAAATCCCGAGGACTTCACCAGCGCTCGGCCGAAGGCTGAGACGACCGCCACGAGCAGTCCCGCCCTTCCCACCTCCAAGGAACTGTCCATCGTCAACGGTACTTCTCAGCCGAGCTCTTTGCCCGCGAAAGGCGTCAGCCCGGAATCCAAGCCAAAAGCCAAAACGGGCAGTTGGACTTGCCAGGTGTGCTCGCAGTGGCTTCCCGATCGTGAAACCTATGTGTCCCACATGAGGAAAAGCCACGGAAAGGTAAACCGCCTGCCGGAAACGTGGGAGGGCATCTGGACTTTCTCCCCTTTGTTGTAATATGGTTGCGTCTTCTCACTTCCCTGGCAATGCCACGGGGATGAGGAAAGGATGCCTGCTTGTGTTCCTCCCCTTCCTTCTAGTTATTGTATCCTGTTATTTCATGTTATATTCATGTTATTTTAACAAATACAGCTGTCAGCATTCCAGATAGCATCCCAAATTAAATCTAGAGTCCAAGGCAAAGTATTGCTCAAAGTTTATTAAGAGAGCCATGCTGGCACATCTGGGAAAACCTGAATCTGAAGCTTCTCAGTTTTCCCCACCCGAGTTAAAGTTCATGATCTTGCCCCCACGCCCACAAGTCCATCCCATGGTCCAATCTCCCACTGCCATGCTGGCAGCTTCCACCCATCCAGTTCCGGTCAGGTGCAGAGGTGCCAAGACAAAGGATGACCTTGGCTTTCTAGAAAGGAATTTTGCTTTGGCTACTACATCACATTCTACTCCGTACTATCTCCTCCTCCCAATTCCCCACTGTAGAAACAGCACAGTAGACTAGAAGTGTGGCAGGCCAAAGATGAGGTGGTGCAGTGGTTAAATGCAGCACTGCAGGCTACTTCAGCCGACTGCAGTTCTGCAGTTCGGCTGTTCAAATCTCACCGGCTCAGGGTTGACTCAGCCTTCCATCCTTCCGAGGTGGGTCAAATGAGGACCCAGATTGTGGGGGCAATATGCTGACTCTGTAAACCACTTAGAGAGAGCTGAAAGCCCTATGAAGCGGTATATAAGTCTAACTGCTATTGCTATTGCTATCCAAAAGGAACAGCCTGACAACAGCATTAAGTGTTGTTTTTATTTCTTCTCCTTTCTCCTGGTTATTTTATTTATTTCATATGGTATGATAGAATACACCATTAAGTCTTGTTTTTATTTTCGGTACTCATACTGAATGTCTTTTGAGCCATCCCAAGGTGCTTTTTCCCCCCAAGAAGCAATTGGACTTTCTTGCTTTTCTTTGAAAGAGATTTCACTTCTCATCCAAGAAGCTTCTTCAGCTCTGACTGGATGGTGAGGAATGGAAGGATTTATACTCCTTGCAGACAGCTGGTCATTTGCATCCTTTTCAGAGAGTCATTGAGGCCACTTGGGGATTTAATCTGTGTCCTCAGTTGTCCCAGAAGTGCTTTCTCAAGAGGCCACTGGATTTTCTGATTTTTCTCTGAAGACGTTTCGCTTCTTCTCCAAGAAGCTTCTTCAGCTCTGACTGGATGGTGGAGAATGGAAGGGTGGACACAGACAAGCCTCCAAGTGGCCTCAAGGATTCTCTAAAAGGATGCAAGTGACCAGCTGTCTGCAAGGAGTATGAATCCTTCCATTCCCCACCATCCAGTCAGAGCTGAAGAAGCTTCTATCCCTTTGCATCAACAGAGGGATAGAATCAGGACCACGTAAAGTATTAATACCACTTTATAATGCTTTGGTAAGCCGATTAGGGGACTGGAGGCTAAAACAGAAAGAACGGTTGCTGGAATTGGGTATGTCTAGTTGAATGAAAAGAAGGACCAGGGGAGACATGATAGCAGTCTTCCGATATCTCAGGGGCTGCCCCAAAGAAGAGGGAGTCAAGCTATTCTCCAAAGCCCCTGAAGGTAGGACAAGAAGCAATGGGTGGAAACTAATCAAGGAGAGAAGCAACTTAGAACTGAGGAGGAATTTCCTGACAGTTAATCAGTGGAACAACTTGCCTCCAGAAATTGTAAACGCTGCAACACTGGAGGTTTTTAAGAAGAGATTGGACAAGCATTTGTCTGAAGCGGTGTAGGGTTTCCTGCCTGAGGAGGGGGTTGGACTAGAAGACCTCCAAGGTCCCTTCCAACTTGTGTTTTTCGATTTCTAAACTGACTCTTCTGATCCCATTGCAGAACATGAAGAGGTTTCCTTGCCGGCAGTGCGAGAGGTCATTTGGGGCCTCCAACAGTCTGCACAGACACGTTCGCAATAATCACGACACAGCAAAGAAACTCTACCATTGCTGGTGAGTCTGTTCTGACCGAGGCTTCCCGAGAGCCTGAAACAAACTCCTGCTCCCGACAAAAACCCCTTTTATTAATTGACTGTGAATTCTGCTCCTTCACATCCAGCAAAGTCTTTTAAAGGAGGATTTACAGTCACAGACCTTATCTGGCTTGGAGAGCTGCCAGGCCGATCTCTGCAAAACGTGGCAAGGAGTCTCGGAGAGTCACCAACCAATTAAGGGAACTAATAGTCTCCTGCAAACTCCACTCCCCTTTCGCTCCTCTTTTATGCCCTCTGGGAGGGGCCATTCATCGTCCACCTGTGGCCTTACTCCCAAGTCGACCCCTGTTCTTTAGCTGTTCCCTTTGTCTGGCAACTCTGCACATGCGCACACTGGGAACAGGCTCCAGCTGTTCCTCTGCCTCACTGATGTCTGACTCTGAAGACAGCTGATAACTGTCAGACAGCCCTGGCCTCCTCTCTGCCTCCGACACAGAGCCCTCCTCAGAGCCTTCCCCAGACTCCAGAACCGGCCCATGTTCCTCCCCAACCTCCTCACTGTATGAATCTCTCCCAGCTCTGCTGGTCGCTGGCAGGCCACAACAGAGTCGAAGAGGGAAGAAATGATGTTCTTGCACACGTCACGGGATCTTACCTGGTCCTGCCTGTTCGAGTGGGGGATCATGTGCTATTTACCTTGGATCGTTCTCCTTTCCAAGAGATCCCGTGATGATACTACTGTTCATAGTAGCGGAAGCACTCTAGCTACCTCTGGAGGAACTATGATGAGTTCCGTGTGCGCTCGCCCTGTTTCAATGAGAGCTGCAGCTCTTTCGGCTTAATTTAATGAGCCCTGGTGGCGCAGTGTTTAGAATGCAGTTGTCAGGGTCCCATGTAATGCACCCGTAGCAAACAAAACTCCGAGGCTGGCAGATTCTTCCAAGAATAGTTTTATTGGACATAATCATATTGGCACAGTTCTCTCACAAACAAACCACGACCGAGGAATGATGAACGTTGACTCCTGCAACCAGGGCGTCGCACCATCTGTTCTTTTATCACCAGAAGACGCCACTAACGAACCCCAGCTGCATTGTTAATCTTGCATCCCAACTCAACTCACAGCAAACTTCTGCTGAGTCACAACAGAAAGCATCTTAAGGAAAGGAAGAAGAAAAAAGTTGTCATTTTAATTGAACTACAGATGGGGAAGGGTGTATAAGATGCATCAGGATTTTCACCCTCTTTTTTTGAGAGGGGGGAAGGTGCATCTTATACTCCAAAAAATACGGTATATTGAATTCTACGGTATAGTGCAATATGAATGCAATATCGGGCTTTCAATTCAATTGTATAGCATGTGAAGGATGTGTGTTTGTGTTTTTATTGTTAGAATGGACACTGAAGATGGCATTTAATTTTGTTGTACGGTGTGTAAACTAAACTAAAATTGGCGTGGGCGGGCTGCCGAGTGAAAATAAGATGTGGTAGCAGAGGGTGAGGCTGAGAACTCCAGTTGTATTGATGGCACCTTTTGTTAATTGTTGTTGTGTATTTTGCAGGTATTGCACAGACGAAATCCAGACGTTTCCACAGCCATCGATGCTGGAGAGTCACATGAGCCTCATGCACGGCATAAAAAATCCAGATGTTTCCCAGATATCCAAAGACTTGACAAAAGTAATCTGAGATGCTTTAGTTAAAATATGGAGGTGGGATAGTTCCCATTCTGTCTTTTGAGTTTGCCCCTCTTGTTTGGAAGCGGTCTTCCAGGAGAGGCTCTCTGATTCTCTTTTCAAGAAGACGGTTCCACCACAAAACCGCGTTCGACTAAACCACGCTCGACGAAACCGCGTAGCTGACGTCATCAACAGCGCGACAACAGCGCGGAGACAGAAGCACGCTGTAAACGCTAAACCTAAAATTAACCCCTAAACCTAACCCCCCCTTAACCTAACCCTAAACCTAACCCTTAACCTAAACCTAATCCTAACCCTTAACCTAACCCTAAACCTAACCCTAACCCTTAACCTAACCCTAAACCTAACCCTAACCCTAACCCTTACCTTAAGTTGAATCGGCTTGCTTTCAAAGCGCTATTTAAAGCGCCCTTCTTTCTCCACGCTTGCTGTTGTCGCCCTGTTGATGACGTCAGCGACGCGGCTTAGTCGAGCGCGGTTTTGTCGTGCCACGCAAGAAGACCACAGGCCTTTAAATATTTGTTTTTTATTTATTTTATTTTTAAATAAAATACTTTCCCTTGTGGGTCCTGAAGACAGGGCCCAGCCCTATCCAAAGTTACTTCTTGTACTGTAATGAAAATGTACCCGTTTCTGCAATCATTTGGGTATAATTTAACTCTTAAGCTTTTTTTAAAAAAAAACCTAGTACTACATTCCAAGATATTGGTTTCCAGGCAGATCCAAAGTAAGTCTATATTACATCTCACGCAGGGCTGTCTGAAGCCCCTTGTGATTTGACATCACCGGCATAAAAGATGCAGCTTTATTTCAAGAGACCTGCGTTAGATCGATCTTTTAATTAAATGAAAATCCTAGGAAAGCCTTGGAGATTGACAAGTGGTAACCAGTGATCTGAAGAAACACAGCCTGGAGGAAATTAATCCTGAAGGCATTCTGTTTGCCTTTGACTCTGGTTACCTTCCCAGCAAAGCGCTGGGAGACAATCGTTCGATTAATTATATTCGAAGATTCTTCCCACCCAAAATGTTTCCCTATTTTGGTTGCTATCTTCAAAATTGAGGAAACGGTTGAAAGTTGTCTTCCGTTCAACAGAAGTACAAATAGGGGGTCAGTCAAAAGAGAGAGGGCCTTCTGTACCTGTAACAAAGTCGTATAGCAAAACACCCTCTTTATCTTGTCTCCTTCCTGCCACCTGTCTCACCTGTGGATGAATACATTAGAGGCTAAATCCATTAACCGAGCAGAGTGGAGTCACTTGGGAACCTGTAATTCTGCTCTTATGGTTTAGGACAGGGGTGTCAAACTCAATTTCACTGCGGGCCGCGTCAGGGTTGTGTTTGACCTTGGGGGCCGGGGTGGATGTGGCCTGGGTGGGTGTGGCCATCTTGTGGCTCCCAACTTGGGGGCTCCTGTGGTGGCCCATGATGCCTCTGCCAGCAAAAACAGGCTCCTGAGCTCCGTTTTTGGCCGGGATAACCTCCCAGGCTCTGTTTTCATTGGCAGATGGCTGCAGGAGGCTGTCCCAGCCAAAAACGGAGCTCAGGAGCCCGTTTTTGCTGGCAGAGGCATCGCGGACCAGTCCTTCACTATTTCCAGGGCAGCCCCATGGGCCAGATCTAAGTACCCCGCAGCCGGACCCCACGGGCCTTGGGTTTGACACCCATGGCTTAGGGTGCTCTGTACAGCTTGGTAACGGGGTGCGAGGAGGAGGAGGAGGAAGAGCCAATGTTCTTATTGCTCTTAGCGGGCATCGTTTGGATGGTGGGCTGATGGGTACGCTAACCGTGCGTCTTTTGTTTTGCAGACGAAATCTCCAAAGAGAGTAACCGCCGATGGCCCGAGTCCGATGGAAGCGGCCGCATCCGGATCAGACGATCCGCCAGCAAAGAAACTGAAGGCAGCCCGCTGGAAATGTGCAAAGTGTGGCTTTGCGACAGCCACCGAGACTGAGTTTCTGGATCACATACCTCGACACAAGTCAGACAGTTCCACTTACCAGTGCCTGCACTGCGGCTTGTGTTACACTTCGCACCTGTCTCTGAACAGGCACCTCTTTATCGTTCATAAAGTCAAAGATCCGGAAGAAGAACAAGGGGAGGAGGAGGAGGAGGAGGAAGAAGAGCCAGAACAAGAGAGTGCAAAAAAGATTCCGGAAATGGAAACGAGAGAGAACGGACTGGGTGAAGCCAACAGCGAGACCAGCCACAGCAGGGCGAAAGGAGACCCTTCCAAGGACAGAGACTCGGAGCAGCGCGACCCCGCGCCCTGCAGCAAAGAGAAAAGCAGTTCCCAGAACAAACCCACAAAGTCTCCCTCTATTTAAGAGTCCTCTCAGCTGCCCCAGAAACCCTGCTTGGAGGAGGGAGGGAGGCTGTTCATTTGATGGGCATAAGGAAGGAAAATTGACAAAGCCACCAACTCCCTGGCACTAAATGAATAGTGGAAGGGGAAACGAGAGAGAGAGAGAGAGAGAGAGAAATTAGAACAGTCTTTCTCAATCTTGGCCCCTTTTAAGAGATGCGGACTTCAACTCCCAGAATTCCCCAGCTGGGGAATTCTGGGAGTTGAAGTCCGCACCTCTTAAAAGGGGCCAAGATTGAGAAAGACTGGCATGTAGGGTAACCATGGCACGTTCCCCCCCCCCCCCCCCGGCAAAAAAACGAAGCATTCACCTGCTGCCCGAGACTTTTGGCCTATTCGCTCCGATTTTTAATTACAAATACAGTCCTTTCTCCACCTTCCACCCCCACCCTCACTCCCTTAGCCCCAGGATGCCAGGAAGTTTCCTGCCACATCGCCACTCACTCACGTTTCCCCCCCCCGCCCCCAATTTCAAAACAAAAATGCCCCCCCTCCCCAGCCTGAAAAATTACCTTTCAGACACTCTGCGAATGAAACCTGCCTTCATTCCTAGAAGACACATTTCCAGCACTCTGCAGTAGCAGGTGTTTCTTTTTTCATTTCATTACAAGGGGGTGGGGTGGGGGGCGCCCTGCTTCCTCTCTGTTGCAGGGGAAACTCAGTTGTGTATCCACTTAAGGATTTGCCCCCTCCTTACACACACACACACACACACATGCCTCGAAGTATTGATCACACCTGGCCGTGGATTAAAAGACCCCCTTTTCTCTCGCACCTCTCTCGTAAAAGTTGGAGGCACAGGTATTTAAAAAAAACTGTCCAGGTATAAAGATTGACATCTATTGTTAAGAAAGAATCAGAATGCAAAAAAAAAAAAAAGTGAAGCTTCCACTTCTGCATCTTTGGGCAATCTCTTCCATGGTTAGCACACCCACACCCCTGTCTCAGATTATCAACGATCGGAGCTGCTCCCAGTCCTGGTTGAATGCTACCGAGGGCCGGGAGAGGGGCAGATTGGCTTGGTTTATTTTCCTTCTAATATGATCTCCGGAGTTTTGTTTTTTCACTTCCTGCAAAAAAAATGGCAGGATAAAGGAAGCCAGAAGTCTCTTGATCAGGGGTGAGTGCCTTTGGTGAGGTTAGGACCTGTGGACTTCAACTCCCAGAATTCCTGAGCCAGCCACCATGGCTGTTTCAGGAATTCTGGGAGTTGAAGTCCACAGGTCGTAACGTCGTCATAGTGGCTCACCCCTGCCCTTGAGAATCCCCTCTACTTGTCAATTCACGAATCGCCAGATTTTGGGTTTATGATGAAGTTTATTCCATGAAGGGGGGGGATTGCAGCCTCAGCCTGACCCTTCCTCAAATACACCTGCTCTTCCAAAGCACACCCTTCCCAGGTTTTTTTTGGGGGGGGGGAGTGGGGTGTTTCTCGGTTGCCCCCCTATCGATTGGAGATTGCTTTCCTCCCTTTAACCCTGACTCATTCCCCCCATCTGTGGCTTCCACCCCACTAACCCCCACCACCACCCTGCGTGCTTTTCCTCACGCTTCGTATAATATTTACTTTTTTGTTTGTTTCGTTTTAACAACGGTTGTTATGTTTCAAAGTCGGATACCCCTTGCTCATTGTTTACTATAAATAATTTAAAAAAGGAGAAAAAAAAATTTGACCCTATTTATCATATTACGGCCATTTGAATTGCTCACTTTCTCGTCCGGACGTGTTTTGATAAAAACCCTTTGTATTTTTTGATACCGTGTACATTTTAGTCTAGGGAATGTTTTACAAGTTAGCCTAGCTATAGTTTAACAATAGCAGGGGGGGCCAGGGAGGACATTCCTCCCAAGCCATCACATATCTATTTAATCTGCAGTGGCATCTGTGCCTTGCTATAATGTTTACTTCAAAGTATTTCAAATAAAACCATCTAATAATGGAGTGGCTTCCAAACTCCCTTCTCTGACCTTGCAGCTCTCTCCCAAAATCCACGTTGACCCTTCAGACCCCATGCTGGACATTCGTAGCAGAGCCTCAAATACTGTAAACTAACTTGATTTCAGTGTTTAAAGCAGGGGTGATGAGATGGGTAGAGGGCTAATCTTACTTTTGTTGAATCTTGGGTGAGGGCATTTGCCTACGAATAGACCTAGCTATCTCTTTTATCTCTTAAGTGTAGACATCTGCTGTGTGCTATTGAGGAGGGTGGGGGCTATTAAAGTGAGTCTGCTTCCTGCCTTTAAAAAAAACATGTTTCTCCACCTCATCTAGGGAAATATAACACTCTGCCTTTTCAATATTTCCTAGGATATTTCATTTTTCTAGCAGAGGGGTGGGTTGCGAACTTCAAGAGAATATTACTGGGCGATCTATCAACTGATTACATTTGCATAAGGGTGTTAAATATTGCTGAAGCATGAAGATTGGGACAATAACCACAGGACTGGTCATCTTTTAATACCAGGTTGTGTCAGGCACAAAGACCGGATCCACCCTTAAGTGACTAATTGCTGAAAGACCTCTGCACAATAATCTCAAGGTTGCAGTTAGATAAGATTCTGCAGCTGGAAGGAAAAGCCTACTGCACAAGATCAGGCCTGGATCTGGAGGGAGGAGGGGGAATCATTCAATCAAAAGCATTAAGTGAAAGAGCATTTTAAAAAGGAACCCTTCTAATAATTACAGTACAAGGTTCCTCAGCTCGAAATGTGGCAAAATTGTTTGCCAATCAAATTTTCACCAGCTCTAGACATGGCTGGATGGGAAATTCTGGGAATTTTAGTCCATGATTAGAATAGAATAGAATAACAGAGTTGGAAGGGACCTTGGAGGTCTTCTAGTCAAACCCCCTGCTTAGGCAGGAAACCCTACACCACTTCAGACAAAATGGTTCTCCAACATCTTTAAAACTTCCAGTGTTGGAGCATTCAAAACTTCTGGAGGCAAGTTGTTCCATTAATTAATTGTTCTAACTCTCAGGAAGTTTCTCCTAGGTTCTAAGTTGCTTTTCTCCTTGATTAGTTTCCATTGTCCTGCCCTCGGGAGCTTTGGAGAATAGCTTGACTCCCTCTTCTTTGGGGCAGCCCCTAAGATATCGGAAGACTGCTATCATGTCTCCCCTAGTCCTTCATTTGGACTTCTTTTGGGCCAATCACCAAGAGGTAGTGTTCCCAAAGTTTTTTCTCAACACACCTCTGTTGAGAAAGGCAGTGGCAGCCTACTCTTCAATTCTAATTAACAATTTTAACTTTTAAAAAAAGGCTCTTCCTAAAGCAGGGGTGTCCAAACTTGGGAACTTTAAGACTTGTGGACTTCAATTTCTGGCTGGGGAATTCTGTGAGTTGAAGTCCACAAGTCTTAAAAGTTCCCAAGTTTGGACACCCCTGCTTTAGGAAGAGCCTCTCCTAAGTTCTCTCCTAAAGTCACCAAGATTCCATCCATTGTTCAAAAGGAGATTTCCAGTTTTCACTTAAAAGACACTTGAACTGGATTCATTAAGAATTTGCAAGGGAATGTTATTGCATTGCAACAAGGCACGCCAGCTCCGCCTAGACATATGCAATAGAAAAAGATCCCCCCCCCTCCCCGCTTTTCATCTGAAATCCGATTTTCAGATAAAAGGCAAAACAAAAAAAACAAAAATACCCGGGAGGACTTCGCATCAAGCCCTCCTCGGCAAAATAAAGCCGCTCTTTCCTCCCCCGCTCACGCTCTACTCCTCGTGCAGAACCGGAAGTGACGTATCCCCCCATAGGCCTCAAGGCAACTCGTTCGGGCCGGTCTAGGCGGGCCTCGAGATCTACGTTCCCTCTCTCCCCCCCCCACGCCCGGCAGCTTTGGCCGGATATTAGTGTCGGCGGCCGGAAGCGGAAGTGTGAGACGGTCGGGTCTCCCGGCTGCAGCCACCTCGACCGCCGGGATGCTGTCGCTGGACTTTCTGGACGATGTTCGGCGGATGAATAAGCGGCAGGTCCGCGGGGGCGCCGGGAGGAGGGGGAAAGGGCGCGGCGGCCGGCGAAGAAAACTGGCTCTCCGCTGCGGGGGCGGCTGCGGGAGTGCCGTGGGCGGTCCCCACGCGGGAGGGGGCTGCTGGACCCGCCCCCGCCCGTTGAGTGTGTAAAACCGGGGTGCATGCTGGGTATGTCACGTGACCAGGTGGGACTTCTCCCCCTCCCCTTCTGCTGCAAGAACAGCCCAGCCTCCCTCCAGGAGGGCTAGGCTACAGATCCCAGCCTCCTTCCAAGAAGGCTGGACTACAGATCCCATCCTCCCCAGCTGCCTTTCAGAAGGGCTGGACTACAGATCCCAGCCTCCTTCCAAGAAGGCTGGACTACAGATCCTACCCTTCCCAGCCTCCTTCCGGGAGGGCTAGACTACAGATCCCATCCTCCCCAGCTGCCTTTCAGAAGGGCTGGACTACAGATCCCAGCCTCCTTCCAAGAAGGCTGGACTACAGATCCTACCCTTCCCAGCCTCCTTCCGGGAGGGCTAGACTACAGATCCCATCCTCCCCAGCTGCCTTTCAGAAGGGCTGGACTACAGATCCCAGCCTCCTTCCAAGAAGGCTGGACTACAGATCCTACCCTTCCCAGCCTCCTTCCGGGAGGGCTAGACTACAGATCCCATCCTCCCCAGCTGCCTTTCAGAAGGGCTGGACTACAGATCCCAGCCTCCTTCCAAGAAGGCTGGACTACAGATCCTACCCTCCCCAGCCTCCTTCCAGGAGGGCTGGACTACAAGATCCCATCCTTCCCAGCCTCCTTCCGGGAGGGCTAGACTACAGATCCCATCCTCCCCAGCTGCCTTGCAGAAGGGCTGGCCTACAGATCCCAGCCTCCTTCCAAGAAGTCTGGACTACAGATCCCATCCTTCCCAGCCTCCTTCCAGGAGGGCTGGACTACAAGATCCCATCCTTCCCAGCCTCCTTCCGGGAGGGCTGGACTACAGATCCCAGCCTCCCCTAGGTTACTTCTCTGCTTGATTAGATTCCATCTGTTGCTTCCCGTCTTGCAATTTGACAGTAAAGCACAGCCATTCAGTACGTTCCTCCCCTTGAGTTATATATAAAAAAGGAACAATATATCAGGGTTAATTTATCTGTGAGTCCTACCAAGGAGCTTGACTCGCGCAGCAGAAAGAACAGGCACACTGGTGACCCTGGATGGGAAGGAGACAAATAGGCAGAAACCAAATATTTACCTTTTCTTTAACCCCACATGTCCGATTCAAGGTGGTGAGCATACTTTTCTAATGCTTGGGCCATCTCTTTTCCTCATTAAAAACAACAACCATGTGAGGTGGGTTGGGCTGAGAGAGAGGGCTGGCTCAAAGTCGCCCAGCCGGCTTTCATGCCTACGGCGGGACTAGAACTCACCTGGTTTCTAGCTATACTTAAGAAATCTACTAAAATAAAGTCCCTAATGGGTACTTTGGACTGTAGCAAGACTTCTAAATGATGGCTTCCCATTTGGAAAGGTGGGGGGGGGGGGGCATTGCCTTTGAAAATACACTCAAAAGAAGAGCGCCATTAGAAATAAAATAGAATAACAGTTGGAAGGGACCTTGGAGGTCTTCTAGTCCAACCCCCTGCTTAGGCCGGAAACCCAACACTACTACAGACAAATGGCTATCCAACATCTTCTTAAAGCATTCACAACTTCTGGAGGGAAGCTGTTCCACTGATTAATTGTTCTAACGGTCAGGAAATTTCTCCCCAGTTCTAAGTTGCTTCTCCTTGATTAGTTTCCACCCATTGCTTCTTGTCCTGCCCTCAGGTGATTTGGAAATTAGCTTGACTCCCTCTTCTTTGGGGCAGCCCCTGAGATATTGGAAGACTGCTATCATGTCTCCCCTAGTCCCTCTTTTCATTATACTAGACATACACAGTTCCAGCAACCGTTTTTCCTATGTTTCATGGGGGATCTTTATGTTTTGCAAAGAACTGTCTTGAATCCCCATCATAATCCTTCTCCCCCTCACCCCTTTCCCCAGCTGTACTACCAGGTTCTGAACTTTGGGATGATTGTTTCCTCTGCGCTGATGATCTGGAAGGGGTTGATGGTGGCGACGGGCAGCGAGAGTCCCATCGTCGTTGTCCTGAGGTAAAAAAAAAAAAAAGATTTCTGGTCATTTCGGGTTCAGCCCATCCTACTGTGGGTGAGATTAGGAAGGAAGAGGATGTCATCATAGCTTGTGGGGAGGGAGGGGAACGTGGCTTCTGCTAACCAAGAGCCGAGGTGGCGCAGTGGTTAGGGTGCAGTACTGCAGGCCACTTCAGCTGACTGTTATCTGCAGTTCAGCGGTTCAGATCTCACCGGCTCAAGGTTGACTCAGCCTTCCATCCTTCCGAGGTGGGTGAAATGAGGACCCAGACTGTGGGGGCGATTTGCTGACTGAATTTGCTAAAAATCTATAAACCGCTTAGAGAGGGCTGAAAGCCCTATGAAGCGGTATATAAGTCTAATAAATAAATAAATAACCCAGGATGATCTTGAAGAAAAGGGCAAAGTTTACAGCTTTATAATCTGCCATGTGACCCGGTTTATGGATGCTACTTGAGTTACGCTGCCATCCTCCTCTGGGAGAATCTGTTTCCAAATGTAAATCGTCCTCGGCTTATGACCCCCAACCTTCCGTTGCTAAGCAAGCTGGTTGCCAGAGAATTTCACCTGATTTTACGGCCTTTTCGGCTATGAATTAAAACCACCGGGAATTATTAAACAAAAAGGCAGTTGTTAAATCAGTGTTTCTCAACCTTGGCGACTTTAAGTCCTGTGGACTTCAACTCCCAGAATCCCCCAGCCAGCTGTAAAATGGATTGTGTAAAGGAGAGGATTAAAAGGGGAAATCCGGTCAACACTGTGTTTCTATCATGTGTGTAAAGTTGTATTAAAAAAATAAAAAAACTTGGGGGGGGGGAGATTGTAAGTCAGGAGCTACTTGTGTTATAGTTTGAATAATCGATGCAAAGTTGATTATTTTCCACGCAATTCTGAGCCAGAACATCTGTAGACAGCTGCCTTTGAAGCATCTGCTTCCCTTCTAGGGACAGCGATACAAATACCTTCCACTTTATATCCTCAAAAAAAAAAAAACCTATGTGAATTCAGCGCAAAGCTCCACACTCCCCCCCCCCCCCGTCTACCTTTTTTTTTTTTTTTTCACCGAAATGAAAAGATAAGGTCCCCCTTTACCCAGCAACTGAGTTGACATGATATCAGAGAGAAAACAGATGGGGAAGAATAGCAAAGAAAGCGTTCCTTTAAAACGCACAGGAGCTGTTGCCGGGTACAAAATGAGCAAGCGAAACTCTTCCATCTGTTAGGGAAGGCAGCTGGCGAGGAAGGCAGCAAGACACCATCCGTGTGCAACAACTTGGCACCTACGGTTACAGAGTGGGCTACACTCATCTGTGCCGGAAAACCAGAAGGCAGCCTTCTCGTCTTAACTCCCCTAGTAAATGGACCCACGGGGTAACTTACTAGTGTGTTTCCCAACTCCTAAAGTCCATAGAGCCGAGGTGGCGCAGTGGTTAAATGCAGCACTGCAGGCTACTTCAGCTTGACTGCAGTTCTGCAGTTCGGCTGTTCAAATCTCACCGGCTCAGGGTTGACTCAGCCTTCCATCCTTTCGAGGTGGGTAAAATGAGGACCCGGATTGTTGTTGGGGGCGATATGCTGACTCTATAAACCACTTAGAGAGGGCTGAAAGCCCTATGAAGCGGTATATAAATCTAACTGCTATTGCTATTGCTATTCCTTCTCCATCACTGGAGATTTTCAAGAAAAGATTAGGCAGCCACTTGGCTGAAATGGTATAGGGTCTCCTGCTTCAGCAAGGGGTTGGACTAGAAGACCTCCAAGGTCCCTTCCTTCCTTCCTTCCTTCCTTCCTTCCTTCCTTCCTTCCTTCCTTCCTTCCTTCTCCATCACTGGAGATTTTCAAGAAAAGATTGGCAGCCACTTGTCTGAAATGGTATAGGGTCTGCTGCCTTCAGCAAGGGGCTGGACTAGAAGACCTCCAAGGTCCCTTGGAGGTCTTGCTATAACTGCTATTGCTATCTGCATAGTTTAGGACTTTTAAATCTCTCAGCGTCTCCATGCAAGAGGTTCCCCCTAAAGCACTCGGTGGTCCCAATTTTTTGAGACTTGGGCTTCCCATTTCTTGGAGGGAGGGGGAAACTCCCATTATGACTCCTGGTAAGGGTTCAACACGGCTGAAATAGGGGAAAGCTGCTCTTTAAGGCAGGGGGCTGATAAATTTGGTGCATTGGAAAGGGAAATCGGAAGTTTAAAGTAGATGCCTTAAGCATTATTGTACATTTTTCTTCATAATACATCACATTTCCAGTTTTGCATAGCAATAGCAATAGCAGTTGGACTTATATACCACTTCATAGGGCTTTCAGCCCTCTCTAAGCGGTTTACAGAGTCAGCATATCACCCCCACAGTCTGGGTCCTCATTTTACCCACCTCAGAAGGATGGAAGGCTGAGTCAACCCTGAGCCGGTGAGATTTGAACCGCCGAACTGCAGAACTGCAGTCAGCTGAAGTAGCCTGCATTTAACCACTGTGCCACCTCGGCTCTGCATAGGCACTGTACTGGCTGTATCCAGTACTTTTTGAGTATATATATATAGTTTTATACACCCTGATTATAACCAATATTCTCTTAATCAAACATTTATAGTCTCTTTTAAATGCATAATGTTGTACGTCATAATCTCTCTCCTTTCCCCCTCTCCACTGCTCTTGATGCTTTTATCTTCCAGCGGGAGCATGGAGCCGGCCTTTCACAGAGGAGATCTCCTGTTCTTGACCAACCGCATTGAAGAGCCAATCAGAGTCGGGGAGATCGTGGTCTTTAGGATAGAAGGAAGGGAAAATCCCAATCGTGCACCGGGTCCTGAAAATCCATGAAAAGTACGTTGCGGCCTCTGGGTGTTGATAGTTGCGGGCGTCTATTGCTGTGTCCATTTCCACTGTGTCCTTTCACAAGCGCTGTCCCTGTTCCAGTCTTTGCGATGCCGTGGAGCAGGGGTTAGCAACCCACAGCTCCGGAGCCGCATGTGGACCTTTCATCCCTCTGCTGTGGCTCCCTGTCGCCGGTTGGTGCCACAATTTGAGAAAAGCTTCCGGTTGAGATGGGGGGAAAGCACAGAGCGCCAGGAAGATACTCTATGACAAGGGGCCGGTTTTCCAGTCAGCTCCACAATTGATATGTAGAAGAAAAAGGACACCACGGTAGGAGGAGACTCTATGGTGGTGGTGGGGGGGGGGGGGAGACTTCCAGTCAGCAGAGGAAAAAGGATGCTGCGCTAGGAGGAGACTCTATGGTGGGGGAATCAGACTTCCGGTCAGCAGAGGGAAAAGGATGCTGCGCTAGGAGGAGACTCTATGGTGGGGGAATCAGACTTCCAGTCAGCAGAGGAAAAAGGATGCTGCGCTAGGAGGAGACTCTATGGTGGGGGGAATCAGACTTCCGGTCAGCAGAGGGAAAAGGATGCTGCGCTAGGAGGAGACTCTATGGTGGGGGAATCAGACTTCCAGTCAGCAGAGGGAAAAGGATGCTGCGCTAGGAGGAGACTCTATGGTGGGGGAACCAGACTTCTGGTTGGCTCCAGAATTGAATGGGGGCTTCTGGTTAGGACCTTTGTGGCTCTTTGAGTCTTTAAGGTTGCCACTCCTGGCATGGAGGATTGGAGACGGATTCTATTCTCGTCCATTTCTTCTCTCTTACTATTCATAATTCTGATCGTGCTTTGCACGGAGGAAGCTGTGTTTTGCCTGAACCAGCAAAATGTGGTTTAAATGGGCCCCTCCAGACAAGATTTGTAAACAAAGCACAATTTGTCTACCTCTGGAACCTTGTTAGGAGGGGCAGTACAGACCAGAGTCTGCTACAGAGTGCGATTCGGTTAAACAAGGATCCTTCCATCATCCTTGGTGGATGAGAGGGGAAGATTAAGGAAGGTTACATCTGAACGCAGTTAATGCAGTTTGGAAATAATGTGGGGGAAACTGGCATGAATGATGGTATTTGAGGGAAGGGAACAGGTGCTAAACTTAGACCAGATTTGCCAAATGTTTACAATCATTCATAGATAGATAGATAGATAGATAGATAGATAGATAGATAGATAGATAGATAGATAGATAGATAGATAGATAGATAGATAGATAGATAGATAGATAGATAGATAGATAGATAGATAGATAGATAGATAGATAGATGATAGAGATGGATGGATAGATAGATAGATAGATAGATAGATAGATAGATAGATAGATAGATAGATAGATAGATAGATAGATAGATAGATAGATAGATAGATAGATAGATAGATAGATAGATGATAGAGATGGATGGATGGATGGATGGATAGATAGATAGATAGATAGATAGATAGATAGATAGATAGATAGATAGATAGATAGATAGATGATAGATAGATAGATAGATAGATGATTGATAGTTAGATAGATAGATAGATAGATAGATAGATAGATAGATAGATAGATAGATAGATAGATAGATAGATAGATAGATAGATGGATGATAGAGATGGATGGATGGATAGATAGATGATAGATAGATAGATAGATAGATAGATAGATAGATAGATAGATAGATAGATAGATAGATAGATAGATAGATAATAGAGATGGATGGATGGATGGATGGATGGATGGATGGATGGATGGATGGATAGATAGATAGATAGATAGATAGATAGAGATGGATGGATGGATGGATGGATAGATAGATAGATAGATAGATAGATAGATAGATAGATAGATAGATAGATAGATAGATAGATAGATAGATAGATATAGATAGATAGATAGAGGTAGATAGATAGAAGATAGGAAAGAAAGGATTCTTTATTGGCCAAGCGTGATTGGACACACAAGGAATGTGTCTTTGGTGCACATGCTCCCAGTTTATATAAAAGATACATTCGTCATGAATCATAAGGCGCAACACTTAATGATAGTCACAGGGTACAAGTAAGCAATCAAATCATACTAGAAAACAATCAATATAAATCATAAGGATACAAGCAAGAAGGTTACAGTCCTGCAGTCATAAGCGGGAGGTGAGATGGGTGATAGGAACGATGAGAAGACTAATAGTAATAGTAGTGCAGGCTTAGTAAATAGTTTGACAGTGTTGAGGGAATTATTTGTTTAGCAGAGTGATGGCATTCGGGGGGAAAAAACTCTTCTTGTGTTTAGTTGTTTTGGTGTGAAGTGCTCTATAGCTTCTTTTGAGGGTAGGTATCTGGGCCCAGGAGCCTAAAATAGTGCCCAAGAGGTTAGGCACCCACACTCTTGTAAAAAAACCCCAACGATACTCAGAGGAAGAAGCCAGTTTTTATTATTTATTATTATTTAATAAACTTATATGCCGCCCAATCCCGTAGGACTCCGGGATTAAAAGCTTCAGTCTGCCCACTGATGTAAGGCAACGCATTCACTTGGCATCTCTGTTCCTCCACATGACGTGGTTGCAATTCTGTTTTGCCCCCTCCTTAATTGTGCTCTTCCTCCCTACGGCAGACAAAACGGCGACATCAAGTTTTTGACCAAAGGCGACAATAACGCAGTCGACGATCGAGGCTTGTACAAACAAGGACAAAATTGGTTGGAGAAGAAAGATGTGGTTGGGAGAGCAAGGGGGTGAGTCAGGGCGCCAGCCAGCTGGCGGGGGCATCGTAAAACGGGGCATTCCTTCCTGGCATAAGCTCTCCCTCCCAAGAGTTCAGCCCTGTCCCCGCAGTTGGTTACCACCTTCCTGTTTTCCCAAAGGGGTCTTTTTTTTTTAAGGCAACTTTTGAAAAACTTTTTTTTTTATTAAAAAGTTTTAATAAGTTTTACAATTGTATACTTTTCCCCTTCCCCCCCTCCTCCCCAATCCCACATCCCCTCCCCCCCCAAACTTCCTAGAGCAAATAAAGGGTATAAACATTTAACAATCATACACTAAAATAAACTAACTAACTTTTTAGCCTCGTACCTTCACTTGTACTTTAACTCCCCTTATGTAAAGCTAACTTTTAAATAAATTTTAACATTCCTTGTTCATTCATTCATAAGCTAACTGAAATTTCTTAGTCCCATATTTATTTTGAATATAATCGATCCATCTTCTCCATTCCAACTTCTATTTCTCATCTGAATGGTCCTTCAAGTATGCTGATATTTTGGCCATCTCTGCTAAGTTTGTTACTTTTAACGTCCATTCTTAAATAGTAGGCAATTCTTCCTTCTTCTAGTACTGCGCCACCAACAGTCTTGCTGCCGTTGTTAAGTTCAGAATCAAATTGTCTCTATAACTGTACAGTCTGTGATTATTTTGAAAAACTTTCTTGGGGGTTTTCCTCCCTTGAAAAACATTTCATTTCTCATCCAAGAAGCTTCTTCAGTTCTGACTGGAAGGTGGGAATGGACAGATTTACATATTCTTTGGAGTCATGTGGTCATTAAGCATGACTGAAAATTGGTTTTCAAGGGGGAAAAAAACCCCCAAGGATGTCCAGTTGCCTTTTGAAAAGCACCGTTGGGATAATCATGATCTGGATGACTAAGAATATTCATAGACCTCTATCTCTCTTTCTGCCCATTTCCAAGATTCGGAAGATGTTATTCTTGGAACTTTGAATTCACCTGTCTTGTCTTCATGGACACACTCTTCCTTTTACATCTGGGTGGTGGATACATTCTGGTTTTCTGGTTTGGGGCTCCCCTGCTTCTGTATCATGTTTTGTTTCTGAGTTTCACGAAGGCCTTTTTTAAAACCTGCATGTGAGGAAGAGGGAGATATCCCACTGCCTATCAAAAACCCTACATCATGTCAGCGTTCCAAATATCATCCGAAGTTAAATCAGAGTCCAAGGCAAAATATTCCTCAAAGTTCCAATTTATTAATAGAGACATTGCTTTTTTGTTCCCCTATATCAATACGCCCAGGAAGTTTCAGTCAGTCTATCTCAAAGATGCTTTTCCAAAAGGCAACTGGAGTTCGGTTTTATTTTTCTTTTGAAGAAGTTTTATTTCTCATCCAAGAAGGCTCGTCAGCTCTGGCTGGATGGGGGGGGGGGGGGGGGGGGGAAATGGAAGGATTCCTCGGGGTGACACAGACAAACCGCCAAGTGGCCTCAAAGACTCTCTAAAAGGATGCAAATGACCAGCTGTCTCCAAGGAATATAAATCCCTATATATACGTATACATATACATACACACACACACACACACACACACACACACACACACACATGTTGCAATTGTGCTGATAACAACAACACAAATGGCAACATAAAAAAATGGCTTTCTGCCTGGATGGCTCCCAGAGTGAGCCGATAGACAGAAAAGGGAAGCAGTATGCTCCCTCCCATATTTGGGCATACCAGGGGTTGTGACACAATACATATAGGTATATATATATATGTATATACCATTCAGTCGGAGGCGAAGAAACTTCTTGGATGAGAAGCGAAACGTCTTCAAAATTTAAAAAAACAAGAAAAGTCCAGTTGCCTCCTGAAAAAACCATCTTTTGGACAACCCTGACCTGGATGACGGAGAATCTCCAGAGACTTTTATTATTTCAGCCAGTATAGCTTCTAAAGTGGATGGCTTGTTCTTTCTGTTTCAGGTTTGTGCCATACATTGGAATAGTAACCATCCTAATGAACGATTACCCTAAATTTAAGGTAGGTTCCTTTTGCTGTGTTGAAGCAACCCACTGCGTCCGGGTCCATCCTCTTCATCATCAATGGATGGATAAACTGACAATATTCAATTGGGTATTCATAATTCAATGTGGGTATCCAATATTAGGGTTGCCTACACAATAAGCTTGCCTTGTTGTGTTATTGACTCAATCTTCTCAGGTTGTCCAAGACACTGATTCATAAAAAAAAGTTAAACCATCACTCCAAAATAAAATAGAAATCCGATGCAACATGCACTAAGCTTAACTGGTTACCAAAAATGCAGCTTCAAATCAACTTGATTTAGTAAAGTGTATTCTAACACAAGGGGGCGCAGTGGCTCAGTGGCTAAGATGCTGAGCTTGTCGATCTGAAAGGTCGGTCATTCAGCGGTTCGAATCCCTAGCACCGTGTAATGGAGTGAGCTCCCGTGACTTGTCCCAGCTTCTGCCAACCTAGCAGTTTGAAAGCACGTAAAAAATGCAAGTAGAAAAATAGGAGCCACCTTTGATGGGAAAGTAGCAGCGTTCCGTGCGCCTTCGGCGTTGAGTCATGCCGGCCACATGACCACGGAGACGTCTTCGGACAGCGCTGGGCTCTTCGGCTTTGAAACGGAGATGAGCACCGCCCCCTAGAGTCGGGAACGACTGGCACAGATGTGCGAAGGGAACCTTCACCTTTATCTGACAAATCCTCTCTTGGTTTCCTTTCCTTTCATCTTAGCATTACCAAGCATTCAAGTTCACAAATTAGTTAGGCGTTAGCAGTGTGCTGAATCCAACCAGCTTATTCTAGAAATCTTGAGTAAAAGATGGAAAGGAAGGACACTGAAGGATGTGAAACCCTCCCCCAGACCTGGGAAACGTAGGCTGAAGACTGTGCCATTTTGGGGTGTTTTATGATTTGGATTTCATGCCTAAATTGGGATTGGAATCACTGTAAAACTCCTAATGGGGCACAGTGGCTCAGTGGCTTAGACCAGTGTTTTTCAACCTTGGCAACTTGAAGATGTCTGGACTTCAACTCCCAGAATTCCCCAGCCAGCGAATGCTGGCTGGGGAATTCTGGGAGTTGAAGTCCGGACATCTTCAAGTTGCCAAGGTTGAGAAACACTGGCTTAGACGTTGAGCTAGTCAATCAGAAAAGTCGGTGGTTCGAATCCATATTTCCGCGTAACAGAGTGAGCTCCCGTGACTTGTCCCAGCTTCTGCCAACCTAGCAGTTCGAAAGCTCATAAGAAACGCAAGTAGACAAATAGGAACCACCTTTGGTGGGAAGGGAACAGCGTTCCGTGTTCCTTCGGTGTTTAGTCATGCCGGCCACATGACCACGGAGACGTCTTCGGACAGCGCTGGCTCTTCGGCTTTGAAACGGAGATGAGCACTGCCCCCTAGAGTCGGGAACAACTAGCACACATGTGCAAAGGGAACGTTTACCTTTAAAATTCCTGCATTGTATTTGAAACCATTTGGGAAATCGCTCCAAATATTTCTGTCTTGCTCTTTCCACCAGTACACGGTCCTTTTCCTTCTGGGCTTGTTCGTCCTCGTCCATCGAGAGTAATTCATCACCTGTGGAGGTGAGGGACCATCCCTCCCGAGTGGTCTGGGATGTGAAGTGTGTCCATTTCGCTGCTTCTTAATCCGGATTTGGGCGTGGTTCTCTTTGTTTTGTTTTCTACCACTGCTGTATCACGGGCAGGTTGATCTCAGTATTTTGAAAGAATTTGTCACACTTTAGCATTTTTGTACCTCGGTGAATTTTTATATTAAAACAAAAAAAAATTGAAGCCAAAACCTTTCTCTTTTTTTTTGCCCTTTTTTCTTTTTTTTTTTTCAACGGAATCCATTGAAAAATCTCCAGAATCTTGTTTCTGGTTAATAGCTGGAGATGCTTGCAGGGAAAAGAGCCGAGGTGGCGCAGTGGTTAGGGTGCAGTACTGCAGGCCACTTCAGCTGACTGTTAATCTGCAGTTCAGCGGTTCAAATCTCACCGGCTCAAGGTTGACTCAGCCTTCCATCCTCCAAGTCAAGAGGGGGGAAACTAGATTCACTTAACAACCAGATTCCTAACTTACCAGCTGCGGTGATTCACTTAAAAGCTGTGGCAAGAAAGGTCTTAAGATGAGGCCAAACCAGGGTGAAATCCAGCAGATTCTGACAGGTTCTGGAGAGCGGAAATTAGGGTTAGGGTGCAGTACTGCAGGCCACTTCAGCTGACTGCTATCTGCAGTTCAGCGGTTCAAATCTCACCGGCTCAAGGTTGACTCAGCCTTCCATCCTTCCGAGGTGGGTGAAATGAGGACCCGGATTGTTGTTGGGGGCAATATGCTGACTCTGTAAACCGCTTAGAGAGGGCTGAAAGCCCTATGAAGCGGTATATAAGTCTAACTGCTATTGCTATAAAAGAAGGACTCGGGGAGACACGATAGCCGTGTTCCCAAAATCTCAGGGGCTGCCCCAAAGAAGAGGGAGTCAAGCTATTCTCCAAATCCCCCTGAAGGCCGAACAAAAAGCAATGGGTGGGAATTAATCAAAGAGAGAAGCAACCTAGAACTAAGGAGAATTTTCCTGACAGAACAATGAATCAGTGGAATAACTTGCCTCCAGTTGCAAATTCTCCAACACTGGAAGTTTTTAAGAAGGTGTTGGATATCCATTTGTCTGAAGTAGGGTTTCCTGCCTAAGCAGCGGGTTAAACTAGAAGACCTCCAAGGTCCCTTCCAACTCTCTTATTCTATTCTAAAAAGCTCTCTGCTTCCAAGTAAGAGATCTTAGGACCAGCGAATCGCATCTATAACTCCCAGTTTTAGGCATGTGGCGCGTTTCTAGTTTTGAGTTGAGAGGCCGTGAATCTAATGCTGAGTTTTGCACATTCAACATTTTGGCTTTTTAATTTTAGTGTGAACCTGCTAAAGAAGAGCTGTAGTAATGCATGGTTAGGATGCAGTATTGCAGGATAATTCTGCCGACTGCCAGTAGTTCAAGTCTCACCAGACTTCAAGTTGCCAAGGTTGGGGACCCCTGTTCTAGAGGGTAGGAGTTACGGCAGGAAAGTCTCTTCTCCTAGACCCCGCCAGATGTGTCCTGACCCAGGCTTCCTTAAAAAGCAAGAAGCAGAGTCCCGGCAAAAGCGACTGTCAGTTCCTTTCCAGTCAGCAAGGCTTAGCAAACAAAGGAACATTTATCAACACGAACCTTATCTCGTTTGGAGAGCTGCCAAATAACTACGATAGTTTCCAAATGCAAAACTTGGGCAAGACAAAACTTGGCACAGAGTCTCTTATAGCCACAAACAGAACTTTCCACTCTTGAAACAACCAAATGAATGAATTGTTTCCTGCAAAAAGCCCCCTCCCCATTCGCTCCTCTTTTGTTTCCTATGGGAGGGGCCAATCACCTCCAAGGTGTGTCTTTACTCGCAAGCTGTCCCTGCTTTCTCAGTTGTTCTTGTCTTCTGGCAGCTTTGAGCATGCGCACACTGGGAACAGGCTCCAGCTGTTCTTCTGCCTCACTGCTGCCTAGCTCCCTCTCTGCCTCCGACGCAGAGCCCTCGTCTGAGCTTTCCTCAACCCTCAAGACTGGCCCATGTTCCTCTCCAACCTCCTCACTGTCCGACTCTGCTGCCAGCTTCGCTGACCGCCGGCGGGCCACAACAAGATGGAATTCTTAAAGGGGGGGGGAAATGGGGGCACAGCATGTCCCTTCTGCTAGGAGGTATGGGGCAGAGTCAATCCCCTTTGGGATGAGAGAGGGGTTCAGGATCCAAGCATCATAATTGTTCTCGCTACGTTTTAGCTCTGGTGATTATGCAAGATCTGATGCTGTGTTTCTCCCCCCCCCCCTCCCCTTTCAACCACTTCCGCTTTTAGCAAAGCTGCAGTAAAGCACAGCCCCGTGGGCGGCTTTAATTTTATCCGATTGTGACTGCCATTAAGGAGGCTGTCGACACTTTCCTTCAATCGGCTGCTGACTCAAAAAGGGCCGTTCAGCACAAGAGGCATAACTGGGTCAGGGTGGGAAGTTAGTGGTTGGTGGAACCCCTGGTTAATGTTGAATGAATGTTGAATGTTTATTTTATTTATACGCCGCCCTTTTCCCCCCCGAAGGGGACTCAGGGCGGCTCACAACTCAAACCAGGGAAGGGGGATACAGACAAAAATTAAAATGACACCAAACAATGCGTAGTTTAAAACACACAATAGCAATAGCAATAGCAGTAGACTTATATACCGCTTCATAGGCCTTTCAGGCCTCTCTAAGCGGTTTACAGAGAGTCAGCATATTGCCCCCAACAATCTGGGTCCTCATTTTACCCACCTCGGAAGGATGGAAGGCTGAGTCAACCCTGAGCCGGTGAGATTTGAACCGCTGAACTGCTGATCTAGCAGTAGCCTGCAGTGCTGCATTTAACCACTGCGCCACCTTGGCTCTTACACACAACAGTCATACCAATTCGAGACGGGGGGACAGTTCTTTAGCCCCAGGCCTGTCGGAACAGCCAGGTTTTAAGGGCTTTGCGGAAGGCCTGGAGGGTGGCGAGGGTTCGAATCTCCACGGGGAGTTCGTTCCAGAGGGTCGGAGCAGCCACAGAGAAGGCTCTCCTCCGGGTAGTCGCCAGTCGACACTGGCCGGCGGATGGAATTCGGAGGAGGCCTAATCTGTGTGATCTAATGGGTCTTTGGGAGGTAATTGGCAGCAGGCGGTCTCTCAAGTACCCAGGTCCAATACCATGAAGGGCTTTATAAGTGACGACTAGCGCCTTGAAGCGTATCCGGAGACCAATAGGCAGCCAGTGCAGCTCGCGGAGGATAGGTGTTAATTGACCTAACCAGGGAAATCTTCCTATTTGGAATTGGTTGAATAAAATATCCACCGTCACCGGTAAGATATCCAAGTAAGGTTCTACAGTTAGGCAAGGAAAACCAAATGCACAGGTACAGTATAGGTGGCACCTTGCTCAATAGTAGTAACTGTGAGAGGGATCTTGGAGTCCTAGTGGACAACTATTGAAATAGGAGCCAGCCGTGGACAGCAGCTGCCCAAAAAGCCAACACAGTTCTAGGCTGCATCAACAGAGGGAGAGAATCAAGATCACGTGAAGGGTTAATACCACTTTATAAGCCGCACTATATCCCCACTTGGGATCCTGCGTCCAGTTTTGGTCGCCATGATGTAAAAAAGATGTGGAGAGACTCTAGAAAGAGTGCAGAGAAGAGCAACGAAGAGGATTAGGGGACTGGAGGCTGAAACATATGAAGAACGGTTGCAGGAACTGGGAATGGCTAGTCTAATGAAAAGAAGGACGAGTGGAGACATGATATCAGTCTTCCAATATCTCAGGGGTTGCTACAAAGAAGAGGGAGTCAAACAGTGAGCCGAGGTGGTGCAGTGGTTAAATGCAGCACTGCAGGCTACTTCAGCTAACTGCAGTTCTGCAGTTCGGCTGTTCAAATCTCACCGGCTCAGGGTTGACTCAGCCTTCCATCCTTCCGAGGTGGGTAAAATGAGGACCCGGATTGTTGTTGGGGGCAATATGCTGACTCTGTAAACCGCTTAGAGAGAGCTGAAAGCCCTATGAAGCGGTATATAAGTCTAACTGCTAACTATTCTCCAAGGCACCTGAGGGTAGAACAAGAAGCAATGGGCGGAAACTAATCAAGGAGAGAAGCAACTTAGAACTGATGAGAAATTTCCTGACAGTGAGAACAATTAATCAGTGGAATATTTTGCCTCCAGAAGTTGTAAATGCTCCAACACTGGAAGTTTTTAAGAGGAGATTGGATATCCGTTTGTCTGAAGTGGTGGAGGGTTTCCTGCCTAAGCAAGGGGTTGGACTAGAAGACCTTCAAGGTCCCTTCCAACTCTGTTATTCTGTTATACCTGGCCCCACCACTCCTCATCGCTGACCTGAAGACCAATCAAGAAATGTGCTCCCTGGATTATCTGGATTTTATTCTTCCAACATCCTCTTGGGGTCAGCTGGTTAGAGAAGAAAGGCTGAATTGTGGCCTACGATCCTGTTTTTTCCCTTCTAAATTCCAGAGCTGCTGAGTTTCTTTTGTGTCTGGTTTTTTTTCCCCCTTGGTTCGAATGCAAATGTTGCTAATCAACACCTTTGCAGCATTAAATGGAAATGCAGCTATCGTCTTTTATGCAGAAGGCAGAGCTAATTGCTGTGAAGTGAGGTGTTGCCCCTCAAAAATGGCTGAATACTAATGGATTTTTTTTTTAAAAAAGCATTAAAACACATGTCCCCCCCCCCCCATCTCTCTGCACCCATTTCACTTCTAGGATGTAAAAAAGCAAAGGGGACATTTTCCACCTACCACAGAGTCTTCTGGGGAGATGATGTACAGGTGGTTCTGCACTTACGACCACGACTGAGCCTAACATTTACGTTGTTCAGTGAGACATTTGTTGAGTGAGTTTTGCCCAGTGGTGAAATTCAATTTTTTTTTACGACCGGTACTGTGGGCCCGGTGTGGGTTGATGGGCGTAGCAGGGGAAGGATACTGCAAAATCCCCATTCCCTCCCCACTCCAGGGGAAGTATAATGTAAAATCTCCATTCCCTCCCCACTCCAGGGGAAGGATACTGCAAAATTTCCATTCCCTCTCCACTCCAGGGGAAGGATACTGCAAAATCCCCATTCCCTCCCCACTCCAGGGGAAGGATACTGCAAAATCCCCATTCCCTCCCCACTCCAGGACAAGGATACTGTAAAATCCCCATTCCCTCCCCACTCCAGGGGAAGGATACTGCAAAATCCCCATTCCCTCCCCACTCCAGGACAAGGATACTGTAAAATCTCCATTCCCTCCCCACTCCAGGGGAAGGATACTGCAAAATCCCCATTCCCTCCCCACTCCAGGGGAAGGATACTGTAAAATCCCCATTCCCACCCCACCCCAGGGGAAGGATACTGCAAAATCTCCATTCCCTCCCCACTCCAGGGGAAGGATACTGCCAAATCCCCATTCCCCCGCCACTCCAGGGGAAGGATACTGCAAAATCCCCATTCAAAATTTCCGCTCTCCAGAACCTGTCAGAATCTGCTGGATTTCACCCTGGTTATTGCCTCATCTTAAGACCTTTCTTGCCACAGCTTTTAAGTGAATCACCGCAGCTGGTAAGTTAGGAATCTGGTTGTTAAGTGAATCTGGTTTCCCCCCCCCCCTTGACTTGGCTTGTCAGAAGTCACAAAAGGGGATCACGTGATTCTCCATTTATTGTATTTATTATCCATAAATACAGCCAGTTGCCAAGCATCTGAATTTTCACCCCGCGATCGCGGGGCTGCTCCAAAGGTCGTGAGTGTAAAAAATGGCCCTACTGAAAGACACTTCCAGTGCCGTCGTAACCTCGAACGGTCACTAAATGAACTGCCCCTGGGTATTATCAAGTCCCTGGATATCGACGCCACCTCCTGGGAAACCCTGGCTCTAGATCGATGGGCATGGCGCTGCATGCTGATCCACTGAGGCTGCCGGACCTCTGAGGACAGACGGACAACTGTATCAGGAGAGAAGCGAGGACTCCGCCAATCCAGAGCTGCCAATGCTGCAACAATGGTGTCAACACACACCTGCCCGACATGTGGCAGAATATTCCCTGCCCGTGTAGGCCTTACCAGCCACCTGCGGACACACCGTGGACAGCCCACAACCCTGTGAGATGCCCTCTTCAAAGAGGGTGGAGGGACATCGTCATCACATGAACTCCATCCTTCAGCCTCCCAGATGTTTCGATGGATGATGGGCCGCAATCCAGGTGTGGGTTTTGCTTTGGCTGCCAAAACTGGGGTCCCTTCATCCCACTTCCTTCAACTCCTCTCTCTAATCCTCGGGGAGTGGGAGGGTCTTTGATGCTACCTAAGCCACTTCCGACAGTTAAACCTCTCCACAACCCCCCCCCTCCCAAAAAGAGGCATTTAATCCTCTTCTGCCCCCTGTAAGGCCACGCACAGCCTAATCCCGAATTTGAACGCTCCCCGGGAACACAGTTTTACAGAACGGAGGATGCCCTCTTGCGTCCTTAGATCTTGGTGCAGTTTGGCAGCTTTTTAAATCCAGAGTAAAGAAATCTGAGCTCGTTCTTTAAAGACGAGACTCTGCCCCAGGCGTCACCTCTGAACTCTTAACATGGAATTTAAATGGTCTGGAAGAGCACTCGCAGGAATAAGTGCGGTGTTGACTTTATCTGGGACGTGATGGCTCAGTGGCTAAGACGCTGAGCTTGTCCATCCGAAAGGTGGGCAGTTTGGTGGTTCGAATCCCTAGCACTATAACGGAGTGAGGTCCTCTGACTGTGTCCCAGCTTCTGTCCAACCTGGCAGTTAGAAAGCAGGCTTCTCCCTCCTTCCTCTCTCCTCTTTCTTCTTTCCTCCTTTTCTTTCTCTCTCCTCTTTCCTCCCTCCATCTCTTCCCTTCCTTTCTCTTCTCTCCTCCTCCCTCCCTCCTTCCCTCCTTTCTTTCTCTCTCCTTCCTCTCTTCTTCCATTCCTTCCTATCTCCTTCCCTCCTTCCTTATTCTCTCACCTTCCCTGCCTTTCTCTCTTCTCCCCTTTTCTCTCCTTTCCTTTTCTCTCCTTTCTTCTTCCCTCCTTTCTTTCTCTCACCTTCCTTTTTCCCTCCCTCCTTCCTTCCTCTTTCTTTCCTCCCTCCCTCCTTCCCTTCCTTTTTCTCTCCTTCCTCTCTTCTCCCCTTCCTTCCTGTTTTCTTCCCTCCTGTTCTTCCTTTCTCCTTCCCTCCTTCCCTGCCTTTCTCTCTCCTTCCCTTTTCTCTCTTTTCTCCTTTCCTCCTTCCATTCTCTCTTTCCTCCCTCCCTTCTCTTCCTTTCTCTCTTCCTCCCTCCATCTCTTCCTTTCTCTCTACTTCCTCCTTCCCTCCTTTCTTTCTCTCTCCTTCCGCCCTTCTTCCATTCCTTCCTATCTCCTTCCCTCCTTCCTTAGTCTCTCACCTTCCCTGCATTTCTCTCTCCTCCCCTTTTCTCTCCTTTCCTTTCCTTTTTCTCTCCTTTCTTCTTCCCTCCTTCCTTTCTCTCTCTTTTTCTCCCTCCATCTCTTCCCTTCCTTTTTCTCTCCTTCCTCCCTTCTTCCATTCCTTTCTCCTTCCTTCCTTCCTTCCCTTCCCTACCTTTCTCTCTCCTTCCTTCTTAGTTCCCTTCTTTTCTCTCTCCCTCCTCCCTTCTTCCCTCCTCCTTTCCTTCCTTTCCCTCTCCTTCCTTCCTTCCTTCCCTTCCTTTCTCCCCCTTTCCTCCCTCCCTCCCAGGCTCCTTTTGAAGCTCCACCGATCGTCGCAGACGGTCTCAGCCGTCCACTCAACGACGTGGCGGGGCCACCGCTCCCGTCCCCGCCCCTGCTGCCCGGCTACTTAAAGCGGGGACGGGATTCCAGGGAGGAGGACGACGACCCGAGACGGGCTGGGAAAAGCAGTGCAGAAAGGCGACCCCCACCCCACCTCGCAAAACGAGAGCCAGCAGGGCGTCCCTCCTCCGTCGAGCCATGGCCCGAGGCGGACAAGCCAAGAGCCGCAGCCTGCGGGTGGGCGGCGTGGCTTTCCTGATCCTCTTCGCCGCCCTCTCCGCCTCGCCCTCGCCCGCCGAGAGGAGGAAACAGCCCTTCCGGCTCAGGGAGAACCTCTGGGCCACAGGTAGGGAGTCCTCCGCCCGTCCTCCCGAGGAGCGCCGTGGAAGCTCCCAGTCCATCAGCATCCTGGGCTCCTTCCAAGAACAGCGCTTGATGCCGGGGGGGAGGGAATTAACAGATGAACAGAGCTGGAAGGGACCTTGCAGGTCATCTAGTCCAACCCCCTGCCCAAGCAGGAGACCCTACACCTGCCTCTACCTAGGATCGAACTCACAACCCACCACCCCACCCCCGAATTGTGAGGCGAGAGAGGCAGCCCCAATAGCCGCCCCCCTCCAACGCACTGAACAATTGTGGGTCCAGTCGCGAGGGTGGGAGGTAGTGGGTGGGGTGGGGGGGCTTCTGGAGATCAACCGGGCACCCCTTAATCACAGAGAATATCCCCGAAGAAGCAGGAGGACAAGGACTTGCTAACGGACCTTTAGGATCCCCTGTGTGTGGGTGTGTGTGTGTGTGTGTGTGCCGGCCAAAAGGAAGCTCGCATGAAGTTCTAGTATAGCCTCGGTTGTCCTTGCACTCGAACGAAATTGGTTGAGCTCCGGAGCCTCTCGACGGGTGGCCAAGATGCTTTCCCCCCCCCCCTCTATTTCAGGACTTTTTGCCTTTCTTAAAAGCGCCGGGAAACGGCGCTCCGTTTAATGCCCGCTTGGTTACTTACTACACCTTTGGCGTGTAGGACGGCGTGGTTAGAAGCCGCTACAACGTACCGGGGGCGGGGGGGGGGGAGAGATTCAGCACCCGGAAGGGGGGACAGCTCCGCAAACGAGCCTGATTCTTTGAGATAGAAAAAGAAAATTAATGGATTGCCTATGATTTAGGTTAGGAAAGCAGAGCGTATTGTTCACGAGCAACTGTGAGCGCCGAGTTTGTGTGTGTGTGTGTGTGTGTGTGTGTGTGTGTGTGTGTGTGTGTGTGTGTGTGTGTGTGTGTGTGTGTGTGTGTTTCTTTTTAACACGGACACGCTCATCATTTTATTCCTGAATATGCAACCGCCTTTCAAATCAATGCCAATAGGGAGTGAATAGATGGTTTCTTTCCTCAGTAGCTCCAGATTTGAAAGTGGCTGAGGGCTGAAAGCAATACTTCGGTCCTTTGGTGATGTAGTTAAATGCTGTTTCTTCACATATCTGGTCCATGGGGATCTAAGCAGCGATCCTCTTTGGTTGGATGGCGGTAGAGAAACAAAGGATTAAAGAGAAGGAAAGAGCAAAAGAGTGATGGAGGGAAGGAAGGAGGCAAGGAAAGAAAGATGGAGGAGAAATTCTCTTTAGTTTCGAAAGGAAGGATGGAAGGAAGGATGGAAGGAAAGAAAGATGGGGGAGAAATTCTCTTTAGTTTCGAAAGGAAGGATGGAAGGAAGGATGGAAGGAAAGAAAGATGGAGGAGAAATTCTCTTTAGCTTTGAAAGGCAGGAAGGAAGGAAAGAAAGAAAGAAGGAGGAGAAATTCTCTTTAGCTTCGGAAGGAAGGATAGAAGGAAAGATGGAGAAGAAATTCTCTTTAGCTTTGAAAGGAAGGAAGGAAAGAAAGAAAGAAAGAAAAAAAGAAAGAAAGATGGAGGAGAATTCTCTCTAGCTTTGGGAAGGAAGGCAGGAGAGAGAGAGAGAGAAGAAATTCTCTTTAGCTTAGGAAGGAAGGAAGGAAAGAGGAAGAAAAGAAAGATGGAGGAGAAATTCTCTTTAGCTTTGAAAGGAAGGAAAGAAAGGAAGGAAGGAAAGAAGGAAGGAAAGAAGGAAGGAAAGAAAGATGGAGGAGAAATTCTCTTTAGCTTTGGAAGGAAGGCAGGAGAGAGAGAAAAAATTCTCTTTAGCTTAGGAAGGAAGGAAGGAAGGAAGGAAGGAAGGAAGGAAGGAAGGAGATAGGGAGAGAAATTCTCTTTAGCTGTAGAACAACTATATTGGTTGCCTCCAAAATGCCAACACAATATTCATAACACCAACAAGAGGTTAACCTGGTGAACCAGCCTTTTGATTTATTTAACCTAAAATTGTGTGTGTGTGTGTGTGTGTGTGTGTGTGTGTGTGTGTGTCATTCCAGGCATTTCATGGGGAAGAAGAGCCCCCTGAGCTCCATCCCTCTCCGCTCATCGTTCTTGGAAAGAGCAGAGCTCAACCAGAGCCCCGGAGCCTTCAGTCCAGCAGTCACAGGCATCATAGATAGCATGAAGGACCTACTGACCAGACAGCTTCTCGAAATCCTTTTGCAGCAGAAGCTTCTGGAGGAGAACCAAGGCGAGCAGGCTCCCCAAGAGCAGGTGAGATTCCTGGAGGACTTTTCTCTCCTTTCTTCTTTCCTCCTTCCTTTCTCTCTCTTTCCTCCCTCCCTCCCTCCCTTCCTTTCTCTCTCCTTCCTTCCTCCCTCCTTCCCTCCTTTCTTTTTCTCTCCTTCCTCCCTTCTTCCATTCCTTCCTATCTCCTTCCCTTATTCCTTACTCTCTCACCTTCCCTCCCTTTCTCTCTCCTCCCCTTTTCTCTCCTTTCCTTTCCCTTTTTCTCTCCTTCTTCTTCCCTCCTTGTTTTCTCTCAGAAAGGTTGGCAGTTCAAATCCCTAGCGCCACATGAACTCCTGTGACTTGTCCCAGCTTCTGCCAACCTAGCAGTTCAAATGCACGTAAAAAATGCAAGTAGAAAAATAGGGGCCCCCTTTGGTGGGAAGGGAACAGCGTTCCGTGCGCCTTCGGCATTTAGTCATTCCGGCCACATGACCACGGAGACGTCTTCAGAGAGCACTGGCTCTTCAGCTTTGAAACGGACATGAGCACCGCCCCCTAGAGTCAGGAACGACTAGCACATATGTGCGAGGGGGAATCTTAATCTTTTTATTCTCGTTTGCCATTGCAGGAAATGCCAGCATTAATGAAGTTGCTTTCGAAATACGTTTAATAGCAAAGAACACAGGAAGACGTGAACTGGGGAAGGAAGGTAGACGTGTTCCTGGAGTCCTTTTTTCAATCAGATGTAAAAATAAAAAAGTGGGGAGGGGTGTTCTGGGTGGAAAATACAGAAAACGCCTACTGATTCCCTGTGCAATGGTTGCTCTCAAGGGGAGGGGAAGGGGAGAGAGACATTGTCCGCAAAGGCCCATCTTTACACATTGGAAACCAAGGTAGACACTGTGCAGGTACATCCTCTAATAAGCATCAACACTCCAGCATCACTTCAGTGAGATGCTGAAGAATTCAAAAGGTGGCCAAGCTGTACTTGTTAGCTTTTTCAGGTCTTTGGTGAGAGGTCAAAGAAACAAGATTTGTGGTTTACTGCAGAAACTAAAAGAAGAGGTGACTAAGAACCAGCCCCTCCTTATTCCTCTGTTAGCTGAGACTCCAGATTCTTTGCTCCTTTTGGTAAATGCAACCCACCAAGCAACTCTGGCTTGCAAAACTTCATTTACTTCAAGAGGCGCATGAAGTCATGCCACGGAGCTAAGGTGGAGCTTGTTTGCTCCTTTTGGTAAATGCAACCCACCAAGCAACTCTGGCTTGCAAAACTTCATTTACTTCAAGAGGCGCATGAAGTCATGCCACGGAGCTAAGGTGGAGCTTGATGATCTGGAGGAGGGAGTGATTCATGGTGGGGATAGATAGATAGATAGATAGATAGATAGATAGATAGATAGATAGATAGATAGATAGATAGATAGATAGATAGATATAGAGATAGATAGATAGATAGATAGATAGATGATAGATAGATAGATAGATAGAGATATATACTATAGATTAGATAGATAGATAGATAGATAGATAGATAGATAGATAGATAGATAGATAGATAGATAGATATACTATAGAATAGATAGAGAGAGAGAGAGAGAGAGAGATTATAGATAGATAGATAGATAGATAGATAGATAGATAGATAGATAGATAGATGATAGATAGATAGATACTATAGATACTATAGATAGATAGAAGATAGATAGATAGATGGATGGATGGATGGATGGATGGATGGATGGATGGATGGATGGATGGATAGATAGATGGATAGATGGATAGATACGATAGATAGATAGATAGATAGATAGATAGACAGACAGACAGACAGAAAGAAAGAAAGAAAGAAAGAAAGAAAGAAAGAAAGAAATGGGGATAGGGAGTGAGATGATAGATAGATAGATAGATAGATAGATAGATAGATAGATAGATAGATAGATAGATAGATAGATAGATAGATAGATAGATAGATACTATAGATACTATAGATACAATAGATACAATAGATACAATAGATACAATAGATGGATGGATGGATGGATGGATGGATGGATGGATGGATGGATGGATGGATGATTCCGAAGGCAACTTCTGTTCCATTGATTGATTGTTCTCACTGTCAGAAATGTCCTCCTTATTTCTAGGTTGAATCTCTCTTTGGTCAGTTTCCATCCATTATTCCTTGTCTGGCTTTTGGGCACCTTGGAAAATAGCTTGACCCCCCCTCTCCTCTGTGGTAGTCCCCCAAATATTGGAAGTCTGATCTCATGTCTCCCCTGGTCCTTCTCTTCACTAGACTAGCCAGGTCCAGTTCCTGCAAACATTCATTGTATATTTTAGCCTCCAGTTCCCTAATCATCCTACTTGCTCTTCTCTGCACTTTTTCTAGAATCTCAACATCTAGACCTGGGGTAGTCAACCTTCTTATACCTACCGCCCACTTTTGTATCTCTCTGTTAGTAGTAAAACTTTCTAACTGCCCACCGGTTCCACAGTAATGGTGATTTATAAAGTAGGGAACTCAATTAAATTAAAAAAAGGAAAGTGCTTCAGTGTCGGACAAAACCCTACCGCCCACCATGAAAGCTGGAACGCCCACAAGTGGGCGGTAGGGACCAGGTTGACTACCACTGATCTAGACTCTCAAAAATCTAGGTGTGGTGTTACTAAGACTTTGTAGAGTGGTTTTGGAGACATGATTCAAACTCTCTAACCAAGAGATAAGTCAAATATAAGTCGGTAAAGATAGCAGCCTTCGTTCCTTAAATCCAGAAGCTTTCAAAGACATTAATCATTTCCAGAATTTTATTAATAAATAATACATCTACAGTACAATGCTGTTGGCAAAATACAACAAGTGCTACAACGAGGTCACTGACGAAATTGGCTAAGGCACCATGACTGCTTTCTAAGTGCTCCCCAGGAGAGCTTTGCTGAGCACAGAAGTACACAAGATTAGCTACAACAGCCAGGGTGGTATGTGGTTACCCCGTAAGTAGCTTGAGAAGTCCACTTTTGACTTGGAGCAAGGCCATTCTGTTGGAGGCGCCTATAAGGGCTTTTAACAGAATGGAGCAGAGACCCTGGTCAAGCATGATATGCCTTCAAAACAGAGGTGGCATTCAGCAGGTTCTGACCAGTTCTGGAGAACCAGTAGTGGACATTTTGAGTAGTTCGGAGAACTTCGGTAAATGCCACTTCTGGCTGGCCCCGCCCCATCTATTCTCTGCCTCCCAAGTCCCAGCTGATCGGGAGGGATTGGAGATTTTGCAATATTCTTCCCCTGGAGTGAAGAGGGAATGGAGATTTTGCAGTATCCTTCCCTGGAGTGAAGAGGGAATGGAGATTTTGCAGTAACTTTTTCCTGGAGTGGGAAGGGAAGGGAGATTTTGCAGTATCCTTCCCCTGGAGTGAAGAAGGAATGGAGATTTTGCAGTAACGTTTCCCTGGAGTGGGAAGGGAAGGGAGATTTTGCAGTATCCTTCCCCTGGAGTGAAGCGGGAATGGAGATTTTGCAGTATCCTTCCCCTGGAGTGAAGAGGGAATGGAGATTTTGCAGTAACTTTTCCCTGGAGTGGGAAGGGAAGGGAGATTTTGCAGTATCCTTCCCCTGGAGTGAAGAAGGAATGGAGATTTTGCAGTAACGTTTCCCTGGAGTGGGAAGGGAAGGGAGATTTTGCAGTATCCTTCCCCTGGAGTGAAGAGGGAATGGAGATTTTGCAGTATCCTTCCCCTGGAGTGAAGAGGGAATGGAGATTTTGCAGTAACGTTTCCCTGGAGTGGGAAGGGAAGGGAGATTTTGCAGTATCCTTCCCCTGGAGTGAAGAGGGAATGGAGATTTTGCAGTATCCTTCCCCTGGAGTGAAGCGGGAATGGAGATTTTGCAGTAACGTTTCCCTGGAGTGGGAAGGGAAGGGAGATTTTGCAGTATCCTTCCCCTGGAGTGAAGAGGGAATGGAGATTTTGCAGTATCCTTCCCCTGGAGTGGAGAGGGAATCGATATTTTGCAGTAACGTTTCCCTGGAGTGGGAAGGGAAGGGAGATTTTGCAGTATCCTTCCCCTGGAGTGAAGAGGGAATGGAGATTTTGCAGTAACTTTTCCCTGGAGTGGGAAGGGAAGGGAGATTTTGCAGTATCCTTCCCCTGGAGTGAAGAAGGAATGGAGATTTTGCAGTAACGTTTCCCTGGAGTGGGAAGGGAAGGGAGATTTTGCAGTATCCTTCCCCTGGAGTGAAGAGGGAATGGAGATTTTGCAGTATCCTTCCCCTGGAGTGAAGAGGGAATGGAGATTTTGCAGTAACGTTTCCCTGGAGTGGGAAGGGAAGGGAGATTTTGCAGTATCCTTCCCCTGGAGTGAAGAGGGAATGGAGATTTTGCAGTATCCTTCCCCTGGAGTGAAGCGGGAATGGAGATTTTGCAGTAACGTTTCCCTGGAGTGGGAAGGGAAGGGAGATTTTGCAGTATCCTTCCCCTGGAGTGAAGAGGGAATGGAGATTTTGCAGTATCCTTCCCCTGGAGTGGGAGAGGGAATCGATATTTTGCAGTAACTTTTCCCTGGAGTGGGAAGGGAAGGGAGATTTTGCAATATCCTTACCCTGCCACGCCCACTAAGCCACGCCCAACAAGCCACACCCTCAGAACCAGTAGTAAAAGAAATTGAATCTCACCACTCTTCCAAAGATACAGGTGGCTAATGCTTCTCGATGAATATTTAACCCAGCCCCGAACTTCAGATCTATGTGTGGCTAGAGTGCTTAGCCCCCTAAGGAAGAGGGAGAGGACTTCCCTCCAAGATGTATGCTGTCTCCATGCCATCTGCTAAGCCAGAGACTAAAGAGACAAACCTAAAATCTAGACTCGGGTGATCTGCAGATGTACAAGCATGACTGGTTTTTTGTTTCCTTTTGTTAGGCATGATGAGATCAAGCCACAATCTCTTTCTTCTCTACATCTATGGTGCCTTCAACCAACATGAAGCCGATTGACCAAAACCTTTGGCTGGTGACAACTTTGTAGAGATGAAATAGCTACCTTCCATTA